>NW_027507789.1:2135543-2204489 GCF_037356315.1 Lithobates pipiens
AAAAGGAGGAGAGGAGAGGGAGAAAAGGAGGAGAGGAGAGG
The DNA here is from genome assembly GCF_037356315.1 of Lithobates pipiens. NCBI lineage: Eukaryota > Metazoa > Chordata > Amphibia > Anura > Ranidae > Lithobates > Lithobates pipiens. Next base: position 2,135,585 of record NW_027507789.1, read on the forward strand.
GAGAGGGAGGAAAAGGAGGAGAGGAGAGGAGAGGGAGAAAAGAGGAGAGGGAGAAAAGAGGAGAGGAGAAAAAAGAGGAGAGGAGAAAAGAGGAGAGGAGAAAAGAGGAGAGGAGAAAAAAAGAGGAGAAAAAAAGAGGAGAGGAGAGGAGAGGGAGAAAAGAGGAGAGGAGAGGAGAGGGAGAAAAGAGGAGAGGAGAGGAGAGGGAGAAAAGAGGAGAGGAGAGGAGAGGAGAGGAGAGGGAAAGAAGAAGGTGGAAAGCAAGAGGGAGGGAGAAAAAAAAAAGCTGCGGGTTTTTGTTCCTAAGAAAGTTGTTTTTTTTTTGCTTGAACTTTTCCTGGAACAATCTCATCTCATTGCAGCTCTCTGCTCCGCCGCATCCAAAAATCACCAAAAGAAAGATTTTTTTCCTGGTATCTGGAAAACACGACCCCCCCGCGGCCCCCCGGGGGGACGGAGCCCCATCCAAGTGCAAAGTGGATAATTGCCCCAGAAAGCGTGTAATATCGGAAACAGCTGCAGACCATTAAAGTTGCAACATACAAAAAACATCACAAAGCGAGAAACACAGAAACTGAGCGGAATTTTATTTTCTCTTTTAAACCTACAAAAGAAAAAAACGGAGGCAATTAAAGGGGAACCCCAACCTGTTTTTTTTTTGTTGTTGTTTTTTTAAAGCCGGATTGCAGACATTTTTTTTTTTCTGGACAGTCTCCATATAAAGAGACATATTCGGTGATCTTCCAGTGGCTGTCCTCTTTAATAGGCGTTTGATATGAAGACGTCGCTCTCGGTTATTGCGTCCGCGCCGCGCGCTCAGATAAGCGCACTTGCATTGCAGGCTCTTTGTCGGAAATGTCAGGCCTCTCACAGCCGGCCTCTGGGTATCGCCGCCGTGGAATTATTTACGTGTCCGGCTGACATTAGAATCCACCTCCTCGCCGATCGCCGCAGAGCTGGTAAACATTCCGGATCTATGCGCTGCTCTCCTCTCACCGGTCTAAAGCGCAAGTGACACGCCGGCTACTGCGCACACCTTCTGAAAAATGCCCGGTCGCCTGGCTATTGCTGGGACCTTCGGGGCCCATTCACACTTTGCGCATGATGTGAAGGCGCCACAAAATCGCACACTTCCCCCGACATGCACAGAAATGCTCTGCCCCGTAGCAGACGCACAGCAATGCCACTAAGTGTTAATGGTACACCCGCACATCATCCGCCAACGCACACCATGCGGTTCAGTGTAGCGCAATTTTGCAAAAGTTAGGGCAATTAATGGACACAACATGCGGAAACGCACATGTACTCCACTGTACACACTTATATGTGCGCACACCTTTCCGATATACACAAAAAAAAAGTATTGCCGTTTAGGAGACGAGCGGCAATGCAATTAATTGCTAATGGTATCTTCCTACATGCCAAAAAGCAAAGTGCTGTACCAACAAAGCATTCAGTGCAGCGCATATTTGTGTACTTCCAGATACTTAAAGCTTAACTTGTGGAGGATAAAAAAAAAAAAAAAAAAAAAAAAAAAAAAAAACACACACATTCCCCTCGGGGTGATCTCTGTACATTGCAAGGATTATAACAACCTTTGCTGCAGATTCCTACCTTTTGTTATTCTGAAGAAACCCCTGTGTGTGTGTCTGTGCCTCTGAGCACAGTGGGTCTTATGGGAGGAGTTTCATAATTAACCGTCAGGTGTGCAGCTGCAGAGCACTACTGAGGAAATCCGCTGGGTCTGCGTCCCTTTAGACGGGTTCCTATTGAAAGTGTCTCTCATAAAAAAAATGAGATTTTTGTTGCAGGGGATGCCTGAAATCTGACTTGTATCTTAGTGCAGACTTCTGGGAAAATTAGGGAGCCAATCACATGAGCAGGGAAATGATGTTTCTGGGGAGTGGTCAGTATACATTCTATGTACAGAACAACTCCATGTAGCCATATTACAGTATATTCTCAGAAGATTACAGCGGCTGCAGATAAAAAGGAAATGTCATTTTTAATAACATTCAATATGATTAGTGTCACAATTATGTGTTTTTTTCTTTATTTGCTAATTTTTTCCTCCACAAAAGCGGAGTTACCCTTTAACTTTGTCATGTTACATCCAAAAACGTAAATGTATTTTATTGGGATTTTATGTGATACACAAAGTGTCAAATAATTGTGAACTGGAAGGAAAATGATACAAATAAATATGTGAAAAGTGTGGGGGGGGGGGGCATTTGTATTCAGCCCCCTTTACTCGGATACCCCTAACTAAAATCTAGTGGAACCAATTGCCTTCAGAAGTCACCTGATTAGTAAATATAGCCCACCTGTGTGTCATTTAACCTCAATATACATACAGCTGTTCTGTGAAGCCCTCAGAGGTTTGTTAGAGGACTTTAGTGAACAAACAGCATCATGAAGACCAAGGAACACACCAGACAGGTCAGGGATGAAGTTGTGGAGAAGTATAAAGCAGGGTTGGGTTATAATAAAATCTCCCAAGCTTTGACCATCTCACGGAGCTCTGTTCAATCCATCATCGGAAAATGGAAAGAGTATGGCACAACCGCAAACCTACCAAGACACGGCCGTCCACCTAAACTGACCGGGCCGGGCAAGGAGAGCATTCATCAGAGAAGAGCCAAGAGGCCCATGGTGACTCTGGAGGAGCTGCAGAGATCCACAGCTCAGGGGGGAGAATCTGTCCACAGGACAACTATTAGTCGTCTCTCCACAAATCTGCCCTTTATGGAAGAGTGACAAGAAGAAAGACATTGGAGAAAGAAAGTCATAAGAAGTCCTGTTTGTAGTTTGTGAGAAGCCATGTGGGGGAGGGGGCAGCAAACATGTGGAAGAAGGTGATCTGGTCAGAGGAGACCAAAATTCTACTTTATGGCCTAAAAGCCAAACGCTATGTGTGGGGAAAACTAACACCGCCCATCCCCCGAACACACCATCCCCACCGTGAGACATGGTGGTGGCAGCATCATGTGGTGGGGATGGTTTTCTTCAGCAGGGACAGGGAAGCTGGTCAGAGTTGATGGGAAGATGGATGGAGACAAATACAGGACAATCTTAGAAGAAAACCTGTTAGAGTCGGCAGAAGGCTTGAGACCGGGGCGGAGGTTCCCCTTCCAGCAGGACAACGACCCGAAACATCCAGCCAGAGCTACAATGGAATGGTTTACATCAAAGCATATTCATGTGTTAGAATGGGCCAGTCACAGTCCAGACCTAAATCCCATTGAGAATCTGTGGCCAGACCTGAAAATTGCTGATCACAGACGCTCTCCATCCAATCTGACAGAGCTTGAGATATTCTACAAAGAAGAATGGGCAGAAATGTCCTCTCTAGATGGGCAAAGCTGGTAGAGACACCCCCAAAAAGACTTGTAGAGAAAGGGGGTTCTACAAAGTATTGACTCCGGGGGGCGCCATACAAATGCCCCTCCCCCACACTTTTCACAGATTTATTTGTATCATTTATCATTTTCCTTCCACTTCACAATTATGTGACACTTTGTGTTGGTCCATCACATAAAATCCCAATAAAATACATTTATGGTTTTGGTTGTAACAAAATGTGGGGAATGTCAGGGGGGTATAAATACTTTTTCCAGGCACTGTATATAGTGCCATCACTTTACAAAGCACTACAATCTACACTCTGATCACTGGGGGGGGGGGGGGGAGGGGAGACTGAGGAAATGTTCCTCCTTCCTGCAGCAGACGGATGATATCATCTTGGTCTAGACAAAGTCTCTGGCCGGAGCTCAGGGGGTTTTCCATGATAGAAGGTGGAACTTTTCTGTTTCTATACACAAGAAGTCAACTTTAAAGTGGAACTCCGGCCACAGTGCTGATTACAGGTGAGAGTGGTAAATCATGACAAGCAATCAGAACTGTGCCCCACATTGCCCTCCCCCCCCCCCCCCCTCACAGCCCAGAGGGCAATAATCTTTGTAGTCTGCGGCTTTCTGAGTTCTTGATCTAAACCCCCCCCCCCCCCCGTCATTCTCCCGGTTCCATTGTGAAGCGATATAATGCCCCGAATGTCTACAAATACAAATAAAGATCCTTTGTTATGTGGAATCTTCATATCATGAGGCAGTCAGGCGAAGGACGGCATGTGGGAGCGTCTGAGCCCCCCGCCTCCGAATAAGGATATTAGGTTAATCCCCCCAGGAGAGATCGGTGACGTTGTACAAACTCACAATTGAAAAAGCAACCCAGGAATGACCTGAAGAGATCCAGAAATACCCGCTGTGCCCATTATGAGGGGTTCCCACCATCCCTGTGCTGAGTTCCCGGGTCTGTACACCCGCTGTGCCCATTATGAGGGGTTCCCACCATCCCTGTGCCGAGTTCCCGGGTCTGTACACCCGCTGTGCCCATTATGAGGGGTTCTCACCATCCCTGTGCTGAGTTCCCGGGTCTGTACACCCGCTGTGCCCATTATGAGGGGTTCCCACCATCCCTGTGCTGAGTTCCCGGGTATGTACACCCGCTGTGCCCATTATGAGGGGTTCCCACCATCCCTGTGCTGAGTTCCCGGGTATGTACACCCGCTGTGTCCATTATGAGGGGTTCCCACCATCCCTGTGCTGAGTTCCTGGGTCTGTACACCCGCTGTGCCCATTATGAGGGGTTCCCACCATCCCTGTGCCGAGTTCCCGGGTCTGTACACCCGCTGTGCCCATTATGAGGGGTTCTCACCATTCCTGTGCTGAGTTCCCGGGTCTGTACACCCGCTGTGCCCATTATGAGGGGTTCCCACCATCCCTGTGCTGAGTTCCTGGGTCTGTACACCCGCTGTGCCCATTATGAGGGGTTCCCACCATCCCTGTGCCGAGTTCCCGGGTCTGTACACCCGCTGTGCCCATTATGAGGGGTTCTCACCATTCCTGTGCTGAGTTCCCGGGTCTGTACACCCGCTGTGCCCATTATGAGGGGTTCCCACCATCCCTGTGCTGAGTTCCCGGGTCTGTACACCCACTGTGCCCATTATGAGGGGTTCCCACCATCCCTGTGCTGAGTTCCCGGGTCTGTACACCCGCTTATACAGGAGTGACATCACCGCTCTCCAGATATCAGGAAGTGACATCACTGATCTTGATTTTGTTACATTGATATCTCTGGGATGTGATAAATAGTGAATATTTGAGATTTCTATACAGGTTTTGGTTTCCTCGCCGGTGATATCAGACGCGGCGGTGGGGGTGGGGGAGGGGGCGGCGGTGGGCGTTGGGCGGGAGGCCGGCGTGTTTTCTCCTCTTATGTTCTTTTGTTTACTATTCCACGTTCTCGGAGGATTATTATATTGCCTTTATTTGGAGAGCCGCGTGCCGAATCCAAACAGTTTATAGAGGAGCCGGTCTTGTATGTCCCCCCCGGAGGATCGCCACATAAGGGAAGACATCCGGTATTGTCACACACCCAATAATAAGAACGTTTCCCGCTTAGCGCTCTGTAGATATAAATCTGATCTCGGGTGAACGGCTCACTACACATGAAATAGATACAAGAGACTGTATGACTTTCCAAAGCATCTGCATTCTTGTCCATCCAGTCCAGAGATTTACACAGCTCCGCTACACAACACAGCCCCAGCCCATCAGGCAGAAGACCCGATTTTACTTGGATGTAGTTCAGCAACATTTCCAGATCCTGCCCCTCCCCCAGCCTCTGATTGGATAGGGAGAGAAGCAGCGGTCTTGATGAGCTCATCACTCTGCTCTTTCATCCTCTCAGCATGCTCTTTCTTCACAAATAATTTAATCTTCATCTTCATGACCAAGCCCTGTGGGCAGGGTGAAACGCGTTGGTGGGACCTGGCCTGGATGGAGTCTGGGCTGAGGCTGCTCTTACTATCCATACAGGGTTTTGTGTGAAGTGCAGCGTCAGGCCAGACTCCGTCCAGGCCACGCCCCCGAATTCACTTCCCCCCGCCCACAGGGCTTCGTCATGGAGCTGAAGATTCTGGAGTCCTGTCCGTAAAATCCTCACCTCCATTATTAACACCTGTGGGAAAGGTGAAATGCATCGGTGGTATGGCCTAGATGAAGTCTGATCTGATGCTGCTCTTACTATCCATACCGAGCAGCCTCAGCTTGGCTACGCCACTCCAATGCATTTCGCTCCATCCATGGGGCTTAGTCATGAAGGTGAAGATTCCATGGAGTCCCGTCCGTGAAATCTTCACCTCCATGACTAAGCCCTGTGGGTGGGGTGAAACGCATCAGATATATGGCCGGAAGCCACTCCTACTATCCCTACAGGGCTCTGAGTGATGTGTGGCATTTGGGACCCGGTTTACCATCCCCTGGTACTAGCTTGCATGATTAGCTTGATTTTATTTTTTTATGTTGGCACAGAGCTTTGCATGCAATTACTGCCATCCCCTGCACCGCTGCTACTTTAAAAAGCCCAACTCTGGTCTGCATTTGTTTCTTACAAAAAGGAGTAAGCGGCTCCTATGACCTCTCGTACCCTGGAATCCTCAACTCCAGTTTGAATTGGTACTAGACTCCAGTTCTGGAGCCGCCCTCCATTCCCAAAAAAAGGTAAAATCAACTTTATCGCTCAGCAAAAGCACAAGAAGAGACACCACACTCGGGATCCTCCCTCTTAACTATTTCACCTCCTATTGGGGCTTAATCATAAAGCACCAGTAGGGGGCGAAAAAGGTTAGCGGGATGATCCAGGGTGAGGTGCCGCTCTTAATAATAAAAGTTTTTTTTTTTACTCCTTGGCTACATTGTTTTAATAAATAATAATAAAAAAATAAATAAAAAAAAAATAATAATCCAATGCAATACCACCCAGGGTCACTCAACATGGAAGACAGAGGAAAGCTTTTGTGTATAGGGAGTCACGGCCCCGCCCCTGAGCATGACACTCTGCGCTCACAGCCCTGCCCCAAGGCGCTCACAGCCCCGCCCCAAGGCGCTCACAGCTCCGCCCCAAGGTGCTCACAGCCCCGCCCCAAGGCGCTCACAGCCCCGCCCTGGAGCATGGCGCTCTGCTCTCACAGCCCCACCCCATGGCGCTCTAAGCACCACCCAGAGCATGCCGCTCTAAGCTCACAGACCTGCCCCATGATGCTCTGAGCTCCGCCCCGGAGCATGGTGCTCTGCGCGCACAGTTGCACCCCATGGCGCTCTAAGCTCACAGTCCCGCCCTGGAGCATGGTGTTCTGCGCTCACAGCCCGATTGTCACCCGACAAGAGGAAGTGGCTGAGCACAGGCCATCATGGCAGGATCCCCGGAGATCATTTTAATAAAAGCTGAAAACGCAAAAAAAAAAATGGTTTCGAAATATTTTTGATGAGATTTTAGTGATTAGGGTTCTTTCTACTTTAATACACCAAAAAGCATAAGAGTTCTGGTTGGTCTAATCCGTACAGCCGCTATCTGTACAATTGCTACACCGCTCCTCCAAGGCCGGCCTACAAAACTGGGCAAACAAAAATTCTTCGGCTCACGTTATGACGGATCAGGAAAGTGGTGAATTCGCAGGATAAGCGTGTAATAATTCTACATACGAGGCTCTTCATAATCTCTCCGCATTGTGCCAGAGTCAAAAGGAACAGCGGGAGGCACAGAATGTGCGGCTTTGGAAATGACTCTCCGCTGCATAATGACCATGAAGGGAGAGAGGAGAGTCATACAAGTACAGAGGAGGAGGCACTGTGTTCTCATGAATATGAAGAGTCTCGGTGATGTCACTGGTCTCTAGTGATTGGATAGGCTGTGTTCTCATGAATATGAAGGGTCTCGGTGATGTCACTGGTCTCTAGTGATTGGATAGGCTGTGTTCTCATGAATATGAAGGGTCTTGGTGATGTCACTGGTCTCTAGTGATTGGATAGGCTGTGTTCTCCTGAATATGAAGGGTCTTGGTGATGTCACTGGTCTCTAGTGATTGGATAGGCTGTGTTCTCCTGAATATGAAGGGTCTTGTGATGTCACTGGTCTCTAGTGATTGGATAGGCTGTGTTCTCCTGAATATGAAGGGTCTTGGTGATGTCACTGGTCTCTAGTGATTGGATAGGCTGTGTTCTCCTGAATATGAAGGGTCTTGTGATGTCACTGGTCTCTAGTGATTGGATAGGCTGTGTTCTCCTGAATATGAAGGGTCTTGGTGATGTCACTGGTCTCTAGTGATTGGATAGGCTGTGTTCTCCTGAATATGAAGGGTCTTGTGATGTCACTGGTCTCTAGTGATTGGATAGGCTGTGTTCTCCTGAATATGAAGGGTCTTGGTGATGTCACTGGTCTCTAGTGATTGGATAGGCTGTGTTCTCCTGAATATGAAGGGTCTTGTGATGTCACTGGTCTCTAGTGATTGGATAGGCTGTGTTCTCATGAATATGAAGGGTCTTGTGATGTCACTGGTCTCTAGTGATTGGATAGGCTGTGTTCTCATGAATATGAAGGGTCTTGTGATGTCACTGGTCTCTAGTGATTGGATAGGCTGTGTTCTCATGAATATGAAGGGTCTTGGTGATGTCACTGGTCTCTAGTGATTGGATAGGCTGTGTTCTCCTGAATATGAAGGGTCTTGGTGATGTCACTGGTCTCTAGTGATTGGATAGGCTGTGTTCTCCTGAATATGAAGGGTCTTGTGATGTCACTGGTCTCTAGTGATTGGATAGGCTGTGTTCTCATGAATATGAAGGGTCTTGTGATGTCACTGGTCTCTAGTGATTGGATAGGCTGTGTTCTCATGGATATGAAGGGTCTCGGTGATGTCACTGGTCTCTAGTGATTGGATAGGCTGTGTTCTCCTGAATATGAAGGGTCTTGTGATGTCACTGGTCTCTAGTGATTGGATAGGCTGTGTTCTCATGAATATGAAGGGTCTCTGTGATGTCACTGGTCTCTAGTGATTGGATAGGCTGTGTTCTCATGAATATGAAGGGTCTCAGTGATGTCACTGGTCTCTAGTGATTGGATAGGCTGTGTTCTCATGAATATGAAGGGTCTCGGTGATGTCACTGGTCTCTAGTGATTGGATAGGCTGTGTTCTCATGAATATGAAGGGTCTCGGTGATGTCACTGGTCTCTAGTGATTGGATAGGCTGTGTTCTCATGAATATGAAGGGTCTCGGTGATGTCACTGGTCTCTAGTGATTGGATAGGCTGTGTTCTCATGAATATGAAGGGTCTCAGTGATGTCACTGGTCTCTAGTGATTGGATAGGCTGTGTTCTCATGAATATGAAGAGTCTCGGTGATGTCACTGGTCTCTAGTGATTGGATAGGCTGTGTTCTCATGAATATGAAGAGTCTCGGTGATGTCACTGGTCTCTAGTGATTGGATAGGCTAACTGCACCATCACAAAACAGCTGCCCTCTATGCTATTGATGACAGGTACACTTACAAAAAGTGCTTAGTAACTAAAAAGGTCTTCTAGCTGAAGATGGGGAGTACGGATTGGTAGACAGAAGCGCCTGCAAATCATATTAAAAGGTAAACAGCAAGCTTTTAGTCGGGATCTGGACTATATAAAGTCAGCTCAACCTTCCAAATTTGTGTGATTGTGCCAAGCGCTCAGGATGTGGGAGTTCCAGAGTACTGGGAGAACGTCTTCACCTGCCAACTAAAGCAAGATAGTACACATTATTCTGACATTTCTATGCCTGTGCTATATATACACACACAGTTGTGCTCATAAGTTTACATACCCATGGCCATTTTTCAGAGAATATGAATGATAACACAAAAAAACTTCTCACTCATGGTCAGTGTTTGGCTGAAGCCATTTATTATCAATCAACTGCGTTTACTCTTTTTTTATCATGACAACAGAAACTACCCAAATGGCCCTTTTCCTGCAGATCCTTTGACAGTTCTTTTGCTTTCCCCAGGACTCAGAATCCAGAGAGGTCAGTGCAGCACTGGATGAAAGGTGCAAGGGTCTGTCAGGAGTCCAGAAACACATTGACCTTTTATACGCACACACTAATTACAAGCAAACAGATCACAAATGAGGATGGTTGCCTTTAATAGCCTTATTAAAATACTCTGCTCTCCTGGAGGACTCATCTCTTTCCTATATAACTCTCCTCTCCCCATATACTCTGCTTGTACACACCAGTATATTAAAATACTTGGTCACCATGCAACCCATTGGCTCAACAGAAGAAAAATAAAATAAAAAAAGAAGTAGAATAAAGAAGCAAATACTAAACCTAGTAACCTGTATGTGGTCCGGTACAAATCTTCATAACTGAACTGAATATTGACCTTCAGACCTCTAGAGGAACCGAGACGCAGATCGCAGATCGCGTTCTACAATATAACCGGAATTCTCTGCCAGCAGCAAATGCAGTATTTAGAATAATCACAAATAAAGAAAGTTCAGCATCAACACTCCCTGTTTACATAATAGTAGACTGGTACGTGGATGGGTCCGCGTGGGGGGGGGAGTGACAGAAAGACTTGTCAGATTCTAAAACATAGAAAATTAAAAGAAAGGAGACGACTGCCCAGCACGAAATGATGGAAATCTTACATTATATGAACTCCAAAAAACACACTTCTTTTTTTAGGTTTCTTCTCTATAAAACATTTCTATTCACTGTAAACAAAATGTGTTTTTTTTTTATTTAACTTTTTGGGGTAATTTTGACATTGTTCTAGAACTTTCTCATTGTATAATTTTCTTTAGAACAATTGGAGATAAGTATTTGGGCAGAGGGAGGTGCGGGTTAGACCACCGGAGAAAGACCTCTATTCTTACAGACCATCTGTCCTATTGGCTGGCACTGGTGCACAATTAACCTTATGCGACACACAAAGCGTATGTATGGCATCCTAGAGGGTGGGCTTTAATGCCCACATGCAATACATATGAGTTTATGGGTGGTTGAGGTTTCTGTGCTGGGAGGGCACTCACTGCACGTTCCCGGCAAAGGCGGCTCCCAGCCTCTAGTATTGATCAGAAACTGACAAACCATCTCTGGAAAAATCTGACAGCCGTCACATTGGTATAGGATGTCCAGCGTGCTTACATAAGTGCAATGGTCGTGTGTCCACAAGACCTTGGTCATGGGTATGATAATCAGGAGTCCATAAGCTCATGGCCATGGGTGTGATAGTCGGGGTTCCACAAGCTCATGCCAATGGTTGTGATAGTCAGTTGGCCACAAGATCTTGCCAATGGGTGTGATAGTCGGGGTTCCACAAGCTCTTGCCAATGGGTGTGATAGTCGGGGTTCCACAAGCTCTTGCCAATGGGTGTGATAGTCGGGGTTCCACAAGCTCTTGCCAATGGGTGTGATAGCCAGTGACAGTCAGATGTCCACAAGCTCTTGGCTGTCATTGGCTATCACACCCATAGCCAAGAGCTTGTGGACACCCAACTATCACACCCATAGCCAAGAGCTTGTGGACGCCAATCGCACCCATGGCCATGAGCTTGTGGACACCCAACTATTACACCTGTAGCCAAGAGCTTGTGGAACCCTGACTATCACACCCATAGTCATGAGCTTGTGGAACCCCGACTATCACACCCATGGCCAAGAGCTTGTGGAACCCTGACTATCACACCCATAGTCATGAGCTTGTGGAACCCCGACTATCACACCCATGGCCAAGAGCTTGTGGAACCCCGACTATCACACCCATAGTCATGAGCTTGTGGAACCCTGACTATTACACCTGTAGCCAAGAGCGTGTGGACATCTGACTGTCTTTGGCTATCACACCCATAGTCGATGTCCACAAGCTCTTGGTCACTGTGAATAGATTTTCTCAACCCAGGAATCCATGGCATTTGTGCAGATAGTTGCATCAAGATGTTCAATGAATTGAGAAAAATACAGTGATTGTCCCTCCTGACCTCCTAAGTATACCAGTTACCTGGCTGTCAGTGACATGGAAGCAGCATGAGGGTCCGAGAGTCAAAGTGAAAGGAGAACTTCTGATCTGCATACTTGTTTTGGATCAGTGTCCCCAAAAGTACTGATGCCAGATAACTAGTATTTTCAGCAAGAACATGTTTCCTTTAATTATATATACACGGCACTAAAGCAGATCCTTTCATCCTTCCTTGTAGAAATAAGACGTTACCGGATGAAATCGGCAGACTTGCCGGGGTGACTCGGGTCCTCTGCTGGTCTCCTTCTACGGTTCGGCAGTTTTTTAGCACTTGGAATATCCGCAGGATCTACATGTAAACCTTTTCTGAGAATAAAGAGAATCTGGCGGATTTACTCTGCAGGCCTGTGTAATATACTGTAAAAAAAATATCTACCGAGCGGAAGATGTGGAAGCGATCCCAGCAGAGGACAGGAAGTTTATAATTAATGGAGAGGACTTTGGAAAGATCCAAGTGATGTGCGTTTTATAAATAATATCTTCGGCCATCCCTTCAATCTTGCACAGTTGTACAGGCTCCTGGACTGAAAACGGCTTCCTCTAATTTCACTGCACACTGTGAGCTTCTCACAACATGCATTAGAAGCTGCAGCAAGTCAGATAGAGCCCCGCGCTCATTTCCTGGCCGGAGGACATTCAGCATCATCTAGCCCTCCCAATCACATTGGGTTCATTTATAAACAAACCTGCCTACTTCAGATGTCACTGGGATTTGCATAAAGAAAAGGAACATTTGTTGGGGCTCGTTTACACTTTGCTTCAAAATTGTGGCATTGGACAGACTTTTTTTTAAAGCACTCTGAATGCCAATCAAAGCTCCGGTCACTGAATAAAATGATCCCCCATGTCACTTTCTTTGCACTTCAAAGTGTCTCCAAAGCCTCCACAGAAGTCTCCAACATTCGCCAACAGCCCCTGAAGCTTCTGAAGGGCTTTTATTCAGCGTTAACGTCGCTTTGTTTTGGAGGTATTAGAGGTATGAGATATCCCAGGATGCACTGGGAAACCTGCAAGTGAACCAGAAAGATGTCATCAGCAGTCACTTCTGGTTCATGTGTATATATTCTGAGAGTGCCTTGTGCAGATGTCACATTTGGTGTGCCGCGTGGAGCAGCAGGAAGGTGAGCAGAGAAACTAGCAGACGGCATACATGGTGTGCAACATTGAAACGCTACAGCAAAAGGTGAGCGGGAACCAAAGACTGAGGACTGAGTGGCGGAGGATCAGCCGAGCTGGGGGTTACCAATGATCGAGAGATCAGCCGAGCTGGGGGTCACTACTGATCGAGGGATAAACCGAGCTGGGGGTCACTACTGATCGAGGGATAAACCGAGCTGGGGGTCACTACTGATTGAGGGATCGGCCGAGCTGGGGGTCACTACTGATCGAGGGATAAGCCGAGCTGGGGGTCACTACTGATCGAGGGATCGGCCGAGCTGGGGGTCACTACTGATCGAGGGATCGGCCGAGCTGGGGGTCACTACTGATCGAGGGATCGGCCGAGCTGGGGGTCACTACTGATCGAGGGATCGGCCGAGCTGGGGGTCACTACTGATCGAGGGATCGGCCGAGCTGGGGGTCACTACTGATCGAGGGATCGGCCGAGCTGGGGGTCACTACTGATCGAGGGATCGGCCGAGCTGGGGGTCACTACTGATCGAGGGATCGGCCGAGCTGGGGGTCACTACTGATCGAGGGATCGGCCGAGCTGGGGGTCACTACTGATCGAGGGATCGGCCGAGCTGGGGGTCACTACTGATCGAGGGAATCACCCGAGCTGGGAGTACTACTGAGCGAGGGATCACCCGAGCTGAGGGTTACTACTGAGTGAGGGATCGGCTGAGCTGGGGGTTACTACTGAGCGAGGGAATCAGCTGAGCTGGGGGTCACTACTGAGCGAGGGATCGGCCGAGCTGGGGGTTACTACTGAGCGAGGGATCAGCCAAGCTGAGGGTTACTACTGAGCGAGGGATCAGCCGAGCTGGGGGTTACTACTGAGCGGGAGAACAGCAGAGCTGGGAGTACTGCTAAACGGGGGTTTTGCTGAATGAGGATACTAAAACTGGGGATCTGCTGAGCTGGGGTCATTTACAGGAAACAGGACATTTACCAAGCTTCATTAAAGCTTAAAAAAAAAAAAAAAAAAAAGCATCACACAAGTGTTAATGAGCCGTAAGGGAGGCCACATACGTTGGGCCATATAGAGGAGCGCCATAACCGGTTCCTCAGCATCCTTTCCCATAATCCCTTGTAACTGGAAGGATAGTCGCCGTGCAGTCATATGATTGACTTACCATCTTCTCTCTTTTATTCCCATAATCCCCTGCAATTGTAAAATGAGAGGCCTGTGCTGGCACATATCGCAGCACCGTGTCGGATTTCCTGGTCACTCCCGGCATCGCCGATAATAAACGTCTCTATTTGATGGTCGGTTTGTATTTCCAAGCGATGTCCTTGAGGGCCAAGCAGGAGATGTGCGGATATTTCTCACACAGGAGAATTTACGAGAGAAAAAGGAGGAAAGATTAAGGAGATAATATTCAGTCTGCAACGTTTATTGCCGAGCTATAAAAACACGAGAGGAAAAACCTGATGTGATGTGAAGAAGAGAAATGAGCCGCTTTTCACCTTCTCTCTCTAATACAGGAATTATCAGGAAATGCTCATCATAGACGTGAAATTAGCAGGAGACCAGAATGAGGTGAGTAAGACACCCAGAAGTGCTTTTGTTGTAGTTTGGGTGGATGGTGGAGAACGCGATCGCCCACCGTCATTATCATGGTCTGGAAATTGCACCAACATTCTCCTTTCACAGTCGGATTTTTAGGTTTTATTTACAACATGGAGGAGAAGGCAGGAGCCGGGAAGGAGAAGGCGGGATCCGGGAGGAGAAGGAGAAGGCGGGAGCCGGGAGGAGAAGGAGAAGGCGGGAGCCGGGAGGAGAAGGAGAAGGCGGGAGCCGGGAGGAGAAGGAGAAGGCGGGAGCCGGGAGGAGAAGGAGAAGGCGGGAGCCGGGAGGAGAAGGAGAAGGCGGGAGCCGGGAGGAGAAGGAGAAGGCGGGATCCGAGAGGAGAAGGAGAAGGCGGGATCCGAGAGGAGAAGGAGAAGGCGGGAGCCGGGAGGAGAAGGAGAAGGCGGGAGCCGGGAGGAGAAGGAGAAGGCGGGAGCCGAGAGGAGAAGGAGAAGGCGGGAGCCGGAAGGGAGAAGGCGGGAGCCGGAAGGAGAAGGAGAAGGCGGGAGCCGGAAGGAGAAGGCAGGAGCCGGGAGAAGCAGGAGAAGGCGGGAGCCGGGAGAAGCAGGAGAAGGCGGGAGCCGGGAGAAGCAGGAGAAGGCGGGAGCCGGAAGGGAGAAGGCGGGAGCCGGAAGGGAGAAGGAGAAGGCGGGAGCCGGAAGGGAGAAGGAGAAGGCGGGAGCCGGAAGGGAGAAGGCAGGAGCCGGAAGGGAGAAGGCAGGAGCCGGAAGGGAGAAGGCAGGAGCCGGAAGGGAGAAGGCAGGAGCCGGAAGGGAGAAGGCGGGAGCCGGAAGGGAGAAGGCGGGAGCCGGAAGGGAGAAGGCGGGAGCCGGAAGGGAGAAGGCGGGAGCCGGAAGGGAGAAGGCGGGAGCCGGAAGGGAGAAGGAGAAGGCGGGAGCCGGGAGGAGAAGGAGAAGGCGGGAGCCGGGAGGAGAAGGAGAAGGCGGGAGCCGGGAGGAGAAGGAGAAGGCGGGATCCGAGAGGAGAAGGAGAAGGCGGGATCCGAGAGGAGAAGGAGAAGGCGGGAGCCGGAAGGAGAAGGAGAAGGCGGGAGCCGGAAGGAGAAGGCGGGAGCCGGGAGAAGCAGGAGAAGGCGGGAGCCGGGAGAAGCAGGAGAAGGCGGGAGCCGGAAGGGAGAAGGCGGGAGCCGGAAGGGAGAAGGCGGGAGCCGGAAGGGAGAAGGAGAAGGCGGGAGCCGGAAGGGAGAAGGCAGGAGCCGGAAGGGAGAAGGCAGGAGCCAGAAGGGAGAAGGCAGGAGCCAGAAGGGAGAAGGCAGGAGCCAGAAGGGAGAAGGCAGGAGCCAGAAGGGAGAAGGCAGGAGCCAGAAGGGAGAAGGCAGGAGCCGGAAGGGAGAAGGCAGGAGCCGGAAGGGAGAAGGCAGGAGCCGGAAGGGAGAAGGCAGGAGCCGGAAGGGAGAAGGCAGGAGCCGGAAGGGAGAAGGCAGGAGCCGGAAGGGAGAAGGCGGGAGCCGGAAGGGAGAAGGCGGGAGCCGGAAGGGAGAAGGAGAAGGCGGGAGCCGGAAGGGAGAAGGAGAAGGCGGGAGCCGGAAGGGAGAAGGCAGGAGCCGGAAGGGAGAAGGCAGGAGCCGGAAGGGAGAAGGCAGGAGCCGGAAGGGAGAAGGCAGGAGCCGGAAGGGAGAAGGCAGGAGCCGGAAGGAGAAGGAGAAGGCGGGAGCCGGAAGTGAGAAGGCAGGAGCCGGAAGTGAGAAGGCAGGAGCCGGAAGGGAGAAGGCAGGAGCCGGAAGGGAGAAGGCAGGAGCCGGAAGGGAGAAGGCAGGAGCCGGAAGGGAGAAGGCAGGAGCCGGAAGGGAGAAGGCGGGAGCCGGAAGGGAGAAGGCGGGAGCCGGAAGGGAGAAGGCGGGAGCCGGAAGGGAGAAGGAGAAGGCGGGAGCCGGGAGGAGAAGGAGAAGGCGGGAGCCGGGAGGAGAAGGAGAAGGCGGGAGCCGGGAGGAGAAGGAGAAGGCGGGAGCCGGGAGGAGAAGGAGAAGGCGGGATCCGAGAGGAGAAGGAGAAGGCGGGAGCTGGGAGGAGAAGGAGAAGGCGGGAGCCGGAAGGGAGAAGGCGGGAGCCGGAAGGAGAAGGAGAAGGCGGGAGCCGGAAGGAGAAGGAGAATGCGGGAGCCGGAAGGGAGAAGGCGGGAGCCGGAAGGAGAAGGCGGGAGCCGGAAGGAGAAGGCGGGAGCCGGAAGGAGAAGGCGGGAGCCGGGAGAAGCAGGAGAAGGCGGGAGCCGGGAGAAGCAGGAGAAGGCGGGAGCCGGAAGGGAGAAGGCGGGAGCCGGAAGGGAGAAGGAGAAGGCGGGAGCCGGAAGGGAGAAGGCGGGAGTCGGAAGGGAGAAGGCAGGAGCCGGAAGGGAGAAGGTAGGAGCCGGAAGGAGAGGTCTCTTGTTGCAGCAGAAGGAGAAGAACTTCATGGAATGGGGGACTCTGCTAATCATTTACAGGAGGCCAAGGATGGGAGATGTGTGTCCCTGTTACATAGGTTGTAGTCCCTCTAAAAAGGGGGACTTTTTTTTGGCGTAGTCTGGAGGGGTTCTGCCCATGCAGGGTGAGGGGGTTCTGAGGGTGGTCCACTTGGAGGGGAGAGAACAGATTTACAGTTCTCTCAGGATTGGAAAGTCCTCAGTTGGGACCCAGAATTTGGAGGCTCAGAGAGACTTTGGGTGTAAAAGAGCCTCCAACCCTGACTACGGGGACTGTGGTCCTGAACGGGTTATCCAGGAGAATGCAGTCAGTGGATAGACAGGAACTGGAGGAATGGAACTTCATGGAAGGGGGACCCTGTTAACCATGTACAGGATGTGAGAGGCGAGTCCTTGTTACTTTGGTTGTAGTCCCTTTAGGGAGACAATAAAAATGATCTCCCTAAAAGGGACTACAATGACACGCATGTCCCATCCATGACTCATCCCTGACATCCTGTACATGTTTAACAGGGTTTCCCCTTCCTTTAAAGCGGGGTTCCACCCTAAAGTGGAACTTCCGCTCATCAGAACCCTCCCACCACTCCGGTGTCACAGTTGGCATCTTTCAGAGGGGGAGGGGGTGCAGGTACCTGTTTAAGACAGGTATTTGCACCCACTTCCGGGCATAGACTCCCATGGGAGTCTATGCTTCTTCCTGTCCCACCGCGATATCTGCTGGGACACACACGGGTCCTAGAGACAGCGCGGAGCATTCCCATTGCGCTGCACGGCTCGCACATGCGCAGTAGGGAACTGGGAAGTGAAGCCGCAACGCATCACTTCCCGATTCCCTCACTGAGAATGGCGGCAGCAGCAGCAGAGAGCCGAGCGATCGATTGGCCTCGGCTGCCGACTTCGCTGGACCCCGGGACAGGTGAGTGTCCATTTTATTTAAAGTCAGCAGCTGCAATATTTATAGCTGCTGGCTTTTAATACTTTTTTTTTTCTTAAAGTTCCATTCCTCCTGTTGCAACAAGAATCCTGTATATCCACGTTCTGCATTCTCCTGGTTATCCTCGTTAGGACCACAGTCCCCGTAATCAGGGCTGCCACCCAAAGTCTCTCAGAGTCTCCGAATTCTGGGTTTCAAATGATAACTTGCCTATCTTGAGAGAACTGTAAATCTGTTCTCTCTTCAAGTGGACCACACCCCCCCCCCCCCCCCCCGGAACCCCTCACCCTGCATGGGCGAGAACCCCCGAGTACTCCAAAAATGTAAAAGTCCGCGAGGCCGGACGCCGCAGACTAGGCCGAAGCTGCGGCCTCCCCTAAAAACTCCTGCCTGCAGCTCCTCAGGACCAGCACGGTGTCCATCAAAATAAAATAAAAAAAATATATATAATAATAATAAAAAATAAATAAAAAAAAACCCACACCTCGATTCGAATCACAAATCAAATAAAAAAAAAAAAAAATAAAAAAAAAAAAAAAAAAAATCGCCCAGCTCTAGCGACAGGAGCTTTGACTGGCATTCAGAGAGCTTTAAAACAAAGCGTGTCCGAAGCCTTGTTTTGCAGCAATGTGTAAACCAGCCGATAATGTGTGTTGAAGCCAAAGCAAGTGTAAATGAGCCCCTACACTCTATCCAATGCTGCAAAGTGGCAGTTGATTCAAAAGTGGGCAGGGGGTACGGATCCTGCAGAGAGGAAGAAAAAATAAATAAATAGTTCAAAAATTCCACAACTGTTTTTTTTTTTGGATGGACAGTTGAAGGGTTACACCCCCTATTTGGTTTATTTGTGGTCTGTGTCCCCATTGGGTGAATTAACACTCCCCCCCCCCCCCCCCATTTGTTCTACTCACCATTACCACAAAACAATAAGAAAGGAGAGGGAGCACCAATCTAGTGCATTACCATTGAAATCGATGCACAAAAGCAAGGTCCATAAAAACACATGGATGAGAGAGTTTTGGAGGAACTTGACTGGCCTGCACAGAGTCCTGACCTCAACTCGATATAACACCTTTGAAATAAATTAGAGCGGAAACTGTGAGCCAGGCCTTCTCCTCCAACATCAGTGCCTGACCTCACAAATGCTCTTCTGGAAGAATGGTCAAACCTTCCCATAGACACCCTCCTAAACCTTGTGGACGGCCTTCCCAGAAGAGGTGAAGCTGTTATAGCTGCAAAGGGCCAACTCAATATTGAACCCTCCGGACTAAGGCTGGGTTCACACTGCTGCGATGTCCGAGATCGGATGTAATTCGCACCGCACTACAAATCATGCGATCTCTGTGCGATGTGATTTCAGCCATACAGATAGTATACAGATAGTATGGCTGAATTTGCATCGCATTCGGCCCAAACTCGTACAGGACCCTTTTTTTTTGGTCCGCAGCAGAATCGGATCGCATTGGGTGTTCACACCACGCGATCCGATTCCTGTCCGAGTTTGCAGGTCGCACTGCGATATGCGAACTGATTTGGAGGCGTCATTAACTTTTAATTGACGCTCCCAGCAGTTCGCATAGGGCAGTGTGAACGGCAGGCGGGAGGCATGCGATTCGGGAACCCGCAGTGGATTCGCAGCAGTGTGAACCCAGCCTAATGCTGGCCATACACCTATAGATTATTTGCAGATTTTCTATGGTTAGATGGAAAAAGTGCAACAGATTTCTCCATGTTCGCTAAACTGTGTGGATGGATTAATCTCCCACTTTTTCCATCTAACCATAGAAAATCTGCAGGTAATCTATAGGTGTATGGCCAGCTTAAGACTGGGATGTCATTAACCACTTGAGATCCGCGCTATAGCCAAATGACGGCTACAGCGCGGATCTCCTTTGCCGGGACTACGTCTATTGACGTAGTCCCCGTGTACGAGCGGCCTGCGCGGCGCGCTCTGTGATCGGCGAGTCCATGAGACTCGCCTGATCACCGATCCGTGCAAGGGGTCGATCCCGACCCCTTATCACGTGATCAGCTGTCAGCCAATGACAGCTGATCATGTGATATAACGGAGCCGGTAATCGGCTATTATTCCTCCTCACGCTGACAGCGCGAGGAGAAAAAAAAAAAAGCCGATCACCGGCGGCCGTGATCGGGACATCAGTCCCAATCACGGCCAGCAATGCAAGCGCCCACCTGCCCCCTGCCAGTGCCACCCAGCAGTGCCCTTAGTGCCACCCAGCAGTGCCACCCAGCAGTGCCCACAATCTGCCTCAAAGGTGCTGCACCCCAGTGCCGCCCATCAGTGCCCAGCAGTGCCGCCCATCAGTGCCCAGCAGTGCCACCTATCAGAGCCACCTATCAGTGCCCATCAGTCCCATCTATCAGTGGTACCTATCAGTGCCCTCTTATCTGTGCCCATCAGTGCCGCCTTATCTGTGCCCATCGGTGCCGCCTTATCTGTGCCTATTAGTGCCGCCTTAACTATGCCTATCAGTGCCCACCAGTGCAGCCTATTAGTGCCCACCAGTGCAGCCTATTAGTGCCCACCAGTGCAGCCCATCAGTGCCCACCAGTGCAGCCCATCAGTGCCCACCAATGCAGCCCATCAGTGCCCACCAATGCAGCCCATCAGTGCCCACCAATGCAGCCCATCAGTGTCCACCAATGCAGCCCATCAGTGTCCACCAATGCAGCCCATCAGTGTCCACCAATGCAGCCCATCAGTGTCCACCAATGCAGCCCATCAGTGCCCACCAATGCAGCCCATCAGTGCCCACCAATGCAGCCCATCAGTGCCGCCTCATCAGCGCACTTCAATGAAGGAGAAAAATGACCCGTTTGCTAAATTTTATAACAAACTATTAAAAACATGATTTTTTTTTTTTTTTGCATCTTTTTTTGTTTGTTTAGCAAAAAATAAAACTCCGAGCTGTAAGTAAATACCACCAAAAGAAAGCTCTATTTGTGGGAAAAAAATGATAAAAATGTCATTTGGGTACAGTGTTGTATGACCGCGTAATTGTCATTCAAAGTGCATCAGCGCTGAAAGCTGAAAATTGGTCTGGGCAGGAGGGGGGTTTAAGTGCCCAGGAAGCAAGTGGTTAAAGACCATGTGCGTGTAAAGGCAGGTGTCCCAATACTTTTGGTGATTTACTGTACTTTTACATAGTGGAAAACGACTTCCGCCGCTCTGACAATTTATAGCATGAATCAGTGACATAGCGATTCCCGTAATACTCGGCCAGCCTGCACAAGCCGTATTCCCATTGGCCGCACTACATATATATAGCAGTTAGACTCGGCGTTCTTTCCCACGTCGCTCACACTTGGGCGGCATGTTGGGACAGGCCGAGGTTTTGGCTAAACAGAGTTACGTCATCCCGTCTGAAGACAACATTCCCGAGAACCGGAATTTCAGGTTCTAGAAGGAGAAAAATCAACCAGAACATTCGGCAAAACCGATTCCACGCCGATAAGAGGAGCAAAACCTTCTGACCGGAATGGGGCGGCTGTGATCATCGATCTTAAAGATCAATTATAATACAAAATTACAGAAACTAAAAGCTGCTGAAATCATTCAATGACTCTGCCCCATTGTACAGCATCTCACAGAAGTAAGTACACCCCTCAGTCACATGGCTGCGAATCTTTTCATGTGACAACACTGAAGAAGCGGCACTTGTCTACGATGTTCCGGCCGCGGAGCTCTCAGTCTGATATCCTCGTAAATGAGGTCATTCAGCATTCCTTCCATCATAAAAAACCGGGTTAGGTTTCATTGGAAGTCAACTTAAGACATACATCAGCGCATCCAAACTAAAAATACTTCCATACGATGTGTACCAAGTATAGTCCTCTAATCCATTCCTGGATTCCAGACGCACAGCGCCGTCTGCCCGACTTAAAATATATCTAAATCCAACTTATTTTTTTTTGTTGGTATGGAATTTGCTTAAAGTGGTTGTAAACCTCAGACATGAAATATGAACAAAGCATATCCCTCTATAGTGTGTACTTGTCTCAGTCCAGAACACTAATACCGCGTACACACGACCGGACTTAGGTCCGACAGACTTTCGACGGAGTTCTGACGGACTTTCCGAATGAACGGACTTGGCCACACACAATCACACCAAAGTCCGACGGATTGGAACGTGATGACGTACGACCGGACTAGAATAAGGAAGTTCATAGCCAGTAGCCAATAGCTGCCCTCGCGTCGGTTTTTGTCCGTCGGACCAGCACACACACGAGCGGATTTCTCGGTAGGAACTGGGTCCGGCGGAAAAATTTGAAACATGTTCCATTTCTAAAGTCTGTCGGATTTTTGCAAATCAAAAGTCCGCTGCAGCCCCACACACGATCAAATGGTCCACCGGAATCGTTCCGTCGGAACCTTTGATGTTGAAAAGTCTGGTCGTGTGTACGCGGCATAAGTGTCATTTCTGTCTGCTGCCTCCTTCCTCTGCTATCCGCATAAGTCCCTTCTGATAAGTTTTCCTGACACCAAGAGAAAAATGGTGACAGGGGGGGGGGGGAGCTTCAAGAAATTCACAGCCTCGGCTCTGTTCCTGTGTGCTGTATAGAAGGGGGTATGTTCATTTCCTCCAATCAGCTCTCAGAGCTCTCCACACTGAGCTCTGCACTGTGTAATTTCAATTCTCCGCCCGCTTTTTTCTGAAATTTCAGAGAAGCTTTATAAATTCAGAACAGACATACTGTAGAGAAGAAAAGAGTGCAAATAAACAGCTACAACGTATGCAGGAAGGTTTGTTTCATCTCTGTGCAACACCGGAGGCCAGTCACTTTACTGGGTATATGGGAGGGTTTACAACCACTGCATGGACCATAAAAATATTTTCTATAAAAAAGGTCAATGAACAGTCCTGGTTACTCCCTTTATGCAACATCTTAGGCCAGTGGTTGTCAACTTAAGAGTTAAAGGGAACCTCAAATGCAGCCCCTGATATCATTAAAGGGCCACACATAATGTTCAATATATGTAATGCTTGAGAGGACCATCATAGACAGCAGTCCAAATAGAGGAAACGAGGGTCAGAGTGAGGAAGGGATACATCGTAGGCTGGGGATATGGGGGTAACACTATATTTTCCATGGTTTCTCAACCAGGGTCCCATGGAACCCTAGGGTTCCTCCAGAGTAGGGTTTTCAAACCAGGGTCCCATGGAACTCTATGGTTCCTCCAGAGTAGGGTTTCTCAACTAGGGTTCCATAGAACCCTAGTTCATCCAGAAGCAGGGTTTCTAAACCAGAGCTCCACGGAACCCTAGGGTTCCTCCAGGGTAGGATTTCTCAACCAGGGTTCCATAGAACTCTAGGGTTCCTCCAGAGTAGGGTTTCTCAGCCAGGGTCCCATGGAACTCTAGGGTTCCTCCAGAGCATGTTTTCTCCACTAGAGTTCCTCCAGGGGTTGCTAGGTGTTCCATGAGCAATTAGCAATTTCTACCTCTCAGATAAGTTACCACCGACACCATTCACATATTCGTAATGTGTAAGGGAGTAATCCTTCCCAATTGTCACAAGTGTAAGGGGAATTCTTTCCACCGACCATCACACGAATGTATCATGAGTTGTAGATATGGTCATTTTTCGCAGAGGTTCCCTGAGACGGGAAAGTTATTTCAAGGGATCCTCTGTGTTGAAAAGCTTGAGAAAGGCTGCTCTAATAGAAGTATCAGTTTCCATCCCAACCTGAGAAGCCAGGGGTGTCTTGTTTTGGATGTAGTTTAAGGGGTATCTAGTTTTGGGCGTAGCTTTGGGGGAGGGGGGTGTCTTGTTTTGGAAAAATCTGAGAAACCAGAAGAGAAGATATCTTACAGAAAAAAAAAAAAATGTCCTTTCCTTTCTTTTCATCAATGACAATTGCCACCCATGGGGGCTATTGATGCATTTCGATGCCCAGAAACCAACTCCGGCTTCCTGCGGTAATCCCTCTGTACAGCAACTCTTGTAGTTGGGTGCCAAGTCACCGAGACGCTCCGAGACACGCTGGAGAACATTCATAATAAAGCCCACCCGGCACAATGCGGAGGGATAGGCACGATGTTCTGAGCTTGAAGTGCCCTGTGCCAGCTCCGGCTCAGGAGAAGTAGGTCATACAGCGGCTCTGGGATATTTGCAGTGACGCACCTGTCTCCGAGCCGGAATGACGCTGTCTTAGAGGATTAGGCGACGGACCTGAATGAACCAGCGCATGAACCAAAGCGATACACACTTTGCAATTAAATGTATTCATTGCAGAGTTAGATTTCCTATCATAACCTTCAATTATAAAAATAGGGCAAAAAGAAAAAAGAAAAAAATCATCAGCTCTCAAACACGTCCAAATATAAATGGTTTATGGCCACATTGTAGATTGCTCAAAATGTCAAAGGTAGCCTTGGAGCACCTCAAAGATGGCAGCCGATCTACTAGCAAGTTACTTATAATAACCACTTGAAGACCACCTCACATACATTTACATTGCGGCTTTGAAGGGATATACCGGGATGATGCCCAGCAACGCAACCGGTACCTCTCCGGGATCTTCGTCCCACCGGAGAACCCAGAACTGAAGCCGGCGGTTCTGCGTGCTTAACAAGGATCTCAGAGGACTAGAGGGTCGTTTTCTATCAAAAAAATACTGAATTTAAAAACGCTTAAAGTGCCTGAAAAGGCCTGGTCTGGAAGTGGTTAATATCACTTTAAAGGCAACTGGATTTCTATTGAAGGTTACAAGATAAGATTAGGGCGGCACAGTGGTGTAGCGGGCGGCACAGTGGTGTAGCGGGCGGCACAGTGGTGTAGCGGGCGGCACAGTGGTGTAGCGGGCGGCACAGTGGTGTAGTGGTTAGCACTCTCATCTAGCAGTAAAAAGGGTCGCTGGTTTGAATCCCAACCACGACACGTGGGTTTCCTCGAGGTACTCCGGTTTCCTCCCACACTCCAAAGACATGCAGGCAGATTAATTGGCTGCTGTCCCAAATTGGCCCCTAGTATATAAATGGAGACCTTGGATTGTGGGTTCCTTGAGGGTAGGGACCGATGTGAGTGCAATGTACTGGGATAGGGACAATTGTAGACACTCACTCAGGTTGAACTGGATGGACTGGTGTCTTTATTCAACCTTACTAACTAATGTAACTATGTATAAAAATAAAATAAAAAAATAATATATACATTTTTTTTTTTTTTTTTTTTTTTTTAAATCGCAACATTTCCTTTTTCCTGATTTCAGTAAAGTTGGTGTTTTTCTCAATGCCTGGGGCGCATTTACTTTCCCTTTATTTTTCTGCAGCAGCACGCTGTACTTCGGCCGCCCACACCTGATGGCGGCTGCGATTACATTCACACAGGAGATTCCGCGACAGGCGACACCCAATCGTGTCAGGCTTGGAAGGTGCGGCAGACACATACTAACCTAATTACTCTCTATTGGAATCCTTCAGGCCTTACCGTGCCTGGAGAACACCCGGGACACCAAGCCATCAAAACAGAGACTTCTCCTACGCAAGGTCTAGAAAGTCCATTTCCTATCCCCGGCCATTCTAGATTTCTATGCACATCAAAATTTCAAGAAAAAAAATTAAAAAAAATCGAATTCAAACTTTATTTTTTACATGGCAAACTGTTTTTTTTATTTATTTTTTTTTTTTTTTTAGGTGGAGCTCCATCTATGGTCACATGACTTCTTACAACTCCTGGGAATTTCAGGAGACCTCTCCCGAGTCGCTGGCAGGGTTCCCGTTCGCCTCGGAGGCCAGGTATTCCCAGTAACGCGGAATATAAAATTGACATTCAAATCCAGCAGGGAGCGTGGGAACCCTCGTGATGGACGTGTCAGATCCACCGACCTGGGAACTCACCACCAGGTAGAAGGATCTGTAAAGTCATCGCTCTTACCAAAGCTACTAAAGCTCACCATAGGCGGATCGTTTTCTGATTCTGCCGTGTCCATCAGCCTAAAGGTGGAATTTTGTTGATCGCTTCCAAGAGATCCAAAGAACCAACCACAATACAAAACAATGTAACTTGGTGCGCCTTCTTTTCTTTCTTTTACATTGTTTCCATTGGGTCTCTTCCCCCAACCCTCAGAGGGCAGAAGCAATGCCTGCGCTTCTTTCTGGAACCACCAGGATTTTGTGGTACAACCAACACCTTCATACTACCCTTAAAGCGGTAGTAGACCCGCTAATTTTTTTTTTACCACCTGCAAAGCAAAAGGCATAATGAGCTAGTATGCACCGCATACTAGCTCATTATAAAATACTTACCTTAGAACGAGGCCCCGACATCTGGCCCGATCCACGCCGACGGAGCTGACATGCTCCCTCTGCATTTCTTCCGAGTATCGCGGCTCCGGCGCTGTGAGTGGCTGGAGCCGCGATATCGTCACTCCCATGCATGCGCACGGGAGATTTCATCCCGGCCGAGTCCGGCCACTGCCGGACTTTCAGCCGAGAATCCCCTTGTGTGCATGCGCCGCTGCAGTCAGCGGCGCATACCGCGGGGAATATCTCCTAAACCGTACAGGTTTATGAGATATTTTTTTTTACCTACAGGTAAGACTTATTATAGGCTTTCCTGTAGGTAAAAGTTAAAAAAATGAGTATACAACCACTTTAAGTGCAGGAGAATACTATAGTACGGTCTGTCCCATTGCCTCCCCACCGCCTGCTTTCACCCCTTGAACCCTGCAGTACGGTTTAACCTGCCTTAACCCCTTGAACCCCGCTGTTGCGGGGGGCTTGCATAGCAGCCCCATTCACCTGTCAAAAAAATTGATTTGTATTGTGGTTGGTTCTTTGGATCACTTGGAAGCAATCAACAAAATTCCAGCTTGACTGATCGACATGGCAGAATCAGAAAACGATCCACCTATGGTCATAGAGGTGTTTGGAAGCATACCTCTTTTCATACATCACTTGGGAAAGGTTGGTGCGCCCTTCTTTTTTGTATTACAGTGGGGAGTAGGGTTGCACCAATACTAGTATCGGTGCCGATAACGAGTATTTGCACAAGTATCGGTACTCGTGCAAATGCACAGATACCTGAAACCGATACTTTCAGGCTCGGTTCTTTGAGCTGTCGGCGGGTCTCCCCGGTGTTAAAGAAGTCCGGTAATTGGAGCTGTCAAAAAAAAAAAAAAAAAAAAAGCAGCCGGCAATGTTTATTAACAACATTGCTCAGCCCTGAAACACTAAAATAAAAAGAAACATTGTTTCTTTTTGTATCTTTCTGTTTCTTCATCTGCAGATCAAAAGGGATGAACAAATGTTCCTCTGTTTAACCCCTTAATTTACTCTACTCTAATCAGCCTTAATTAACTCCCTATTCTCCATTTAATTATTATTTTCCTGCTTTTTTCTTTTGTCACGTCTAATTTATAAACAATTAAAACTTTTTTTTTTTTGCTTTGTTAATGAATATTTTTACACACACACACACACACACACACACTTCACATTGAATAAGTGCTAAATTAAAAAATACATTTATTTCATTTGTAAATACATTTTCAATGCTTAGTACCATTGCTGACAGCTGAAGTTAAAACAAAACATTTGCGGTAGGTATCGGTAATTGGCATCGGCGAGTACCAAAAAAATAAATAAAATTAAAAAAAGTTAAGTATCGGTACTCATTGTAGAAAAATAAAAAGTATGGGGTCATCCCTAGTGGGGGTGGGGCAATAAAAGGTCTTCTCACCACCCGGCAAATGCTCCCCGAGGGGCAAAGCAATGTGTGAAGCAGCCTGCAGCCCACCTTGTACTCCATGACAGTAGAGACTTTACGCCAAACATTCCTCTGGTTTGCCAAAACCCGAGCAGAACAAGAAATAACGTTGCCAAGCACGGCACTCACCCATGTTGTAACCGTAGGGCGACTCTGTGGACCCGTCCTGCAAACTGGCCAGGATCTCCCCTTTGCCGACATCGCTGTCACCGACCAATAGAAACTTCAGGAGGAAGTCGTAGGCTTTGAGTGGACTGGCTCTGTGGGTCATTCTCCAGACGATGGGGCTGCTTCAGCCCATCATGGGGCGAGAAGAAATCGGGGTCACAGGTGCAGAGCAGAAGGCAAAATCATACCCGGAATCCTCAGCAAACTAGGAGACAAGAGACGGGCAGGAAGTGAGACTTCAACAATGTAACCAATACAGAATTATGTAACTGCTAGAACTGCTTATAAAGTGTGGGAGTTTGATAGTGTATTTAAATCTGCTAGTACATCTAACACTCCCCTCCACCCCCAGAGGGACAATACTGCTGTCTAAAGTGCCGCCTGTGCTCCTTTATCCAGAGTGTAGGGGGCGCCCTAAAACAGGAGGTGTGTTACTGGCCAGATCACTACGTGGCCACTCATTAAAATTAGAAGAAAAGAGGCTTAACCTTAAACTACGTAGAGGGTTCTTTACTGTAAGAGCAGCAAGGATGTGCAATTCCCTTCCACAGGCGGTGGCGTCAGCGGGGGGCATCAATAATTAAAATAAAACTATTAGATAAGCACCTGAAGGATCACAACATACAGGGATATACAATGTACAACATAAAAACACACACACACACACACACACAGGTTGGATGGACTTGTGTCTTTTTTCAACCAGGTGAAAAAAAAAAAGCCTAAAATGAGAAAGAAGAAGAAGGAAGAAGGAAGAAGGAAGAACTGATTTTTTTTATTTTTTTTTCAAAAAAATTGTTTCTTTGTTTCCGTTATAAAAATTTGTAAACAATACATTTTTCTCCTTCACTAAAAGGCACCGATGAGGCGGCCCCGATGGGCAACGAGGAGGCGGCACTGATGAGCATCATCGATGGGCACTAATTGGCATACCTGGTGGGCACAGATTGGCATCACTGATGGGTATCACTGATGGGCCTGCACCGATTATCAGCACAGACTCCCCTGTCAGGACAGCCGCCTATCGCCTCTTCTCTACTCACGCCCTGTCAGTGGGAGGAATAGTGCCCCATCATTGGTGTCAGTGGGGGGGGGGGAAATAGTGCCCCATCATTGGTGTCAGTGGGGGGGGGGGGAAATAGTGCCCCATCATTGGTGTCAGTGGGGGGGGGGGGGGAAATAGTGCCCCATCATTGGTGTCAGTGGGGGGGGAAATAGTGCCCCATCATTGGTGTCAGTGGGGGGGGGGAAATAGTGCCCCATCATTGGTGTCAGTGGGGGGGGGAAATAGTGCCCCATCATTGGTGTCAGTGGGGGGGGGGAAATAGTGCCCCATCATTGGTGTCAGTGGGGGGGGAAATAGTGCCCCATCATTGGTGTCAGTGGGGGGGGAAATAGTGCCCCATCATTGGTGTCAGTGCAACGGTGGCTGGTGCTTTATTTTGGGAATGGGGGGGGGGGGGCAGGTTCAAATAAACCAGGCAACCACCCCCACCCCCCGTTCAGTCTATCAGTCAAAATCTCCCCCCCATCGCTTGGTTGGTTGCCATTATTAATCTTTATTGACTACATGTGTTACACAAAGTAAAAGCCACAAACACGTTTCGGCCAGAATGGCCTTAATCATAGCATGCCTCGAGTAAGGCCATTCTGGCCGAAACCAGTTTATCAGCTTTTTACTGTTTGTAACCCATGTAGCAAATAAAGATTTACAATGTCCGAATTCTTTAAGTAGCCGGCTTACATGTGTCCACCTCCTGGGTCCACCCACCTACTGCAGTCCGATGTTTATTTTATTTTAAGGTGGAATAGGGGGCGCTATTGTTGCAGTGAAACTTCATAGCCTGAAGATACGATGAGGGGATCTCACTAGTGGAGGTCTCTTCACCGATAACTGAAATATCCCTTTTGGGTGGGTCAGTCCTTTTCCAGGATTCTTTGCTTATCATACATACCTATACATATATACATGTATGTGTGTCTACACATCGCCCCCCATGGCCAATATACAAAAATAAGAATATATAAAATATCACCCCCATGGCCTGTGTACATGGTAAGGCAAAGGTGACCATCGCTCACTGAAGAATATGGCATGACTTTATTAGGTCCCCCCTTGCTAGTAGGGGGTTGGGCCCCCTTTATTAGGTCCCCCTTGCTGGTAGCGGGTTGGACCCCCTTTATTAGGTCCCCCTTGCTGGTAGCGGGTTGGACCCCCTTTATTAGGTCCCCCTTGCTAGTAGCGGGTTGGACCCCCTTTATTAGGTCCCCCTTGCTAGTAGCGGGTTGGACCACAGTGTGCAACATTTATCAATCTTGTCCCATAGACAGGCATTGCGCAACGGCGGCAGTGAGACAGTCCGAGACAAACTTGAGACAGATTTATGGTTATAAGGCTTCATTCATAAACTCCATCAGCTGCTTTCGGGTAGAGAAGACCCGCCCCCGCGACAAGAGAAGACCCACCCCCCGCGACAAGAGAAGACCCACCCCCCGCGACAAAACTCGCCCCCGCGACAAGAGAAGACTCGCCCCCGCGACAAGAGAAGACTCGCACCCCGCGACAAGAGAAGACCCGCCCCCGCGACAAGAGAAGACCCGCCCCCGCGACAAGAGAAAACCCGAAAGAGAGCGCCCCCGCGACAAGAGAAGACCCGCCCCGACCTCTTCTTCACTGTTCCCCGGGTTAGAGTGAAAAATCTGTCTGATCTGCAGCGGTAAGGTCTGTAGAGGTCTGTAGACCTGTCTACCTGGCTAACACTCCCCCCCCCCCCCCCACCCCCAAGACTGAAAAAGCTGTTGTCCAAAAAGGTGCCCCCCTGTGCTGTCCATCCAGAGTGGGGGCGCTCTAAGGAGGTGTGTTACTACTGGCCAGATTGCCAGCTGAAAACAGAGAGGGGGGAAAAACCCTTAAAAAATAAAAACTAATGCAACCACCACATCTAATGATTGGCAAGCTGCAATAAATTAAATTTTTTGGTTTTGGGCTAAACCTCTTCCCACCCCCGCTACAGCTACAGGCTTACATTGCCGGGAGGGCAACGGTGGGCATCCTCCCGTGATCGCGCTGCCCGTACACCCTCCTTAGGAAACAGCTAATCACAAATCAGGTTAAAGTGCCAATGGCAGCGACCCTTCACCATGTAATCAGCTGTGTCCAATGACAGCAAATCACAAGGTAAACACATGCCAGTCATCGGCATTCCTTTCCTCACACTGACAGCCTGAAGAGAGAAGAAGAGAGCCGATAACCAGCGTGTGACAGGGACATCTACACTGATTATCAGTGCCACCTATCAGAGCGCCCACCAGTGCTGCCAGTGCCACCTGAGTGCCCACCAGTGCTGCCAATCAATGCCACCACTGCTTAGTGTCACTTATCAGAGTGCCCTTTAGTGCAGCCTATCAGTACCCCACCACCAGTGCTGCCAATCAGTGCCACCTATCACTGACCTTTAGTGCAGCCCAGTGCCACCTATCAGCTCCCTTTAGAGCAATCTGCCAGTGCCGCCTCATCAGCGCACATCAGTGAACAACAAAATTACCTGTTCACTAAATTTTATAACAAAAATGTAAAAATAAAATAATAATAATAAAAATAAAAACACTGCTGAGTAAATCCCACCATAATAAAGCTCTAATTGTGTGAAAAAAAAAAAAAAATGATACAATCTCAGATGTGTGCAGTGTTACATGACCGCGTAATTGTCATTCAAAGAGTGACAGCTGAAAATTGACCTGGGCAGGAAGGGGGTAAAAGTGTCCAGTATTGAAGGGGTTAATACGGCTTTAATTACAAACTAAAAGATAATAGAGATTTTATACGGATTTATTTGCAGCGATTGTATTACAATGTATGGAGTTCTATAAATAGGATATGATGATAATTATGTTACAGTAATATATATATATATATATACACACACACACACACACAGGATCTGTCCAGACACATTTTGGGGTGGATTTATAAAGCGGTGAATAGGACTTTCACCAAACATTCCCGGGGGGTGAATCAATCTCTGTCCTTTAATATGAATGGACCTGGAAGATTCCCCTGTACTGAATGTCTGCTGGGGGCCCCGTTCCCATCCGGAGATTTGGGATGGAGGGCGGAATCGCTGAATTCGTGGCACAGGGCATTCGTTTTTAAATGGTATCACAAACGTGGTGCAGTTTTGCGGCAAACCGCATTGTGCGAAGCTCGTCGCCCCAAAGCAGCTCCTTTTCTGGGCAACAAGTGCCCCACGAAGGTTTCCTGCGCAATTCTGTTGAGCAACAACCATGGCAAAACCACACCGCGTTTGAGGCGGCATTAAAAATGAATGGCACTCAAACACGCGTGGCGCATTTTTACCACGACTACGGTGCGATTTGGAATCGCAGGCAGATGGCGGTTATTCTGCCCTCGATCCCAAATTGCCAAATGTCAATTGGGGGCAGAATGTTTCGTACACAAAACAAATAAAAAATATGTGCGTTTTGCCACGCGTTTCGGAAACACACTGCAAACGCGCTGCAGTCACAGGTCACATTTGCGAATAAAGGGGTTGTAAACCTTCGTGGTTCGCATTCTATGCATTGAGCTGAAAAACCTCTTGCAGTGCAGCAGCCCCCCCCCAGTTTTACTTACTTGAACCCTCTTTTTCTCGCGCCCTAGTTCTAGTTGGTGTCTCGGCTCTTGACTGGCTAGATTGATAGCAGCGCAGCCATTGGCTCCCAATTCCAATGACGTGGGCGCTGGGGGGCGGGGCCGAGCCATACATTCAGCGGCTATGGATGCCGATTACTGGACTTAGGAGCGCGCCCGCAAAGGTAAGCTCCCCGGAAGAGTGCTTCTCCTAGGGCAGTGATGCCGAACCTTGGCACCCCAGATGTTTTGGAACTACATTTCCCATGATGCTCTTGTACTCTGCAGTGTAGCTGAGCATCATGGGAAATGTAGTTCCAAAACATCTGGGGTGCCAAGGTTCCCCATCACTGTCCTAGGGAGTTATCAGATGTGGGGAGGAGTTGTGAGGGACCCCAGAAGAGGAGGATCGGGACCAATCTGTGCAAAACAAGGTGCACAGAGGAGGCAAGTATCACATTAATGTGAATTGGATGAAGGTTTCCCCGCGGGAGACTGTGACCGGATCTCTATGGGGGGTTCCCACACCTCTGGGGTGGCCGAGAAGCGCACTGGAAGAGGGTACCGTGCGTCTTTGGCTCTGTTTCCGGGTCGGATTCAAACCTAATTCACACCTGAAATGGAGAACAGGGACGACCCAGACACCCCCCCCCCCCCCCCCAACACATGTGATCCTGGCCTGACTGTTAATGGTGAGGGTAAGGGAGGGTCGCAGATGTGCGTTTCTCACAAGACAAAAACGTGCTACAAACACGCCAAAACGCACACTAGAAGACCGCCAGGAGTCTGCTGCGGGTACCCGAGCACTCAGATGTCAACGGCCACCATGGAAATACACCGAGCGACACAACAGTCTGGTGACAACCCCCCGCCATAGAAGTCCGTCCCTATATTATTATTCAGGATTTATATAGCGCCAACAGTTTGCGCAGCGCTTATGAGGTTATATATCAGTTTACTGACCGCTCAGTGTGTGTAAAATCAGTGTCCATTCTATATACGTGATATATAATATATACAGATTATTAAAGAGGCAATGCAGTGTGAACAGATCTCTCTCAATAATATTTTTTATATAAAATAAATTATATATATATATATATATATATATATATATATATATATACACACACACACATACATTATATATATATATATATATATATATATATATATATATATATATATATATATATATATATATATATATATATATATATATATACACATACATACATACATACATATACACACACGGAACCAATGAGAGTACAGAGAACATGTATAGATTTATATGACATGTATGGCAGTGCAATGTATCAGTATAGATGTATATTACATTAATTAATGGCAGCACTCAGCATGTATATAGATTTATATTAAATGTATACTTACAATGAATCATATTTTATAATATATATATATATATATATATATATTTTTTTTTTTTTTTATGACTATACAAGGTATACATTATATTATTAAAGGCGATTTATTTTAAATAACAAACATCTTATACTTACCTCCACTGTGCAGCTCGTTTTGCACAGAGTGCCCCCCCCATCCTCCTCTTCTGTGGTCCCCCGGCGGCTGTCTCGGCTCCTCCCCGCAGGAGCCGTGTCATTGGATGTTGATTGACACCAGCGCGAGCCAATGGCTGCGCTGCTTTCAATCCATCCACTCAAGCCAATTGACGGCCAGGCTGAGCGGCGATGAGGCCATATGGGGGGGGGGGGGGGGGGGTGAGGACATGTGAGTGCAGCAGGTGAACGGGCTCAGGTAAGTAAAATGGGGGGGGCGGGGGGTATTATTGTCGGATGTTTTTTAAACCTTAATACATAAGATGCATTAAAGTGAAAAAACGCGAATCTCTACAACCCCTTTAAATGTCAGTACAATGTATATTTATTATATTTATGGTAGCGCAGTGTACTATAAATATGACAGTATAATGTATATGTATTAGTTGTGTATTAAATATATGACAGTATTTACATTATATATTTACTTATAATGACAGTACAGTGTAATATATATAAAATCATATTTAGATATATGCATGACAACCGTACAAGGTGTATGTAAAGGAAATTATAATATATATCTCAATACAATACAGTATATCAGTAGAGATTTATATTATATTTACAATGACAGTAGAGTCTATATATATAAAGTTCAGTAATGATATGTATAT
This sequence comes from Lithobates pipiens, assembly GCF_037356315.1. Classification (NCBI taxonomy): domain Eukaryota; kingdom Metazoa; phylum Chordata; class Amphibia; order Anura; family Ranidae; genus Lithobates; species Lithobates pipiens. Next base: position 2,170,284 of record NW_027507789.1, read on the forward strand.
GATACTTATAATGAGAATACAATGTATCAGTGTAGGTGAGAGCAGTGATATTATATATATAATCACGGTGTATATTATGTATAATACTTGTAATAAAATACAATGTATCAGTATGGAGATCAGTGATTATATATAGATGGTATGATGGTGACAGTACAATGTATATATAATGTATATTATAGGACATGAAGAGGTTACATTGTATCCAGCGACACACAGTGTGTGTGTGTGTGTATGTATGTATATATATATATATATATATAGACAGTATACACGCAGTATATATACAGTCACACACAATATACATATACAGTATACAGACACACACAGAGCGGGTCTCGCTCTCGCTCTCGCTCTCGCACTCACCTCTCTCCTTCCTCCTTTCCTCCTCTCCTCTCCTTCGGACAGCCTCATCTGCCAGACGTGGAGAAAGTCCGCTCAGCCTGACAGCTCTCGCCCCGCCCTCCAGAGCCGCTGATTCGCCCCGCTGACAGTTGCTATGGGATCGGTCCGCGCCTATTGGCCCCGCCGCCCATCCGTCATCTCCCCCCCCCCCCCCCCCGGAGGGCGGGACAAGTCCCGCTCGCCATTCTCCCCTAAGGTAAGGAAAAAAGGGGGCGGTGGCGGACCAGGAGCCAAGAGAGGAGAGGGGCGGGGCAATGGGCGGGGCAGTCTCTTGTTTACAAACGCGTGCTCCGGGCCCGGGATGCGCACGCGCAGTGGCGGGGAAGCGTGAGCGGCGCGCGTTCTGCACTTGGAGAGGCAGGAGAGATCAGATTACACGGACCGGCTCGTGGTAGGCGATGCTCGGTGTCCTGGAATGGCTGTCCTGCTGATCCGATAACTTCACTACTTTAACGTTTTAGCTACAAAAAAAAAATTTTTTTTTTTTTTTTAGGCCTGAAGTTTAGTAAAAACCCCCGAACGTTTTATATTTTCTGAGACCTCAGAGAAGAAAAGGGGGTAGTTACAGTTATTATTAATGTCACGTGATATTTACAAAGCTTTATAAAATGTAAAATTTTTGTTAAAAGAAATACAGAAAGCTTCATTTTAGGGCACAGACCACACATCACCCCCCCCCCCCCACACACACATCACCCCCCCCCCACACACACATCACCCCCCCCCCCCCCCCACACACACATCACCCCCCCCCCACACATCACCCCCACACACACACATCACCCACACACATCACCCCCACACACATCACCCCCCCCCCACACATCACCCCCACACACACACATCACCCACACACATCACCCCCCCCCCCCACACACATCACCCCCAATGTTTTGGTAAGATATAAAAGATGAGGTTGCACCACCAGAAGGCGCAGCCTAAGATCATGTGATTGGCTGTCACATGGTCAGAACCCCCCCCCCCCATTGTGGGCCACATTGCACTATGGTTACCCTCAAAGGGCCGGTTGTATCTGCGGTTCAGGGGTGTGCTGCATACAGAGTTCAGGATTTAGGGGTGCGCTGCGTACAGAGTGCAGGGTGTAGAGGTGCGCTGTGTGTAGGGTTTAGGGGTGCGCTGCATGCAGAGTGCAGGGTTTAGAGGTGTGCTGAGTGGGGGGTTTAGGGGTGCAGAGTGCAGGGTTTTGGGGTGTGCTGCGTGCAGTGTGCAGGATTTAGGAGTGTGCTGTGTACAGAGTGCAGAGTTTAGGGGTGTGCTGCATACAGAGTTCAGGATTTAGGGGTGCGCTGCGTACAGAGTGCAGGGTTTAGAGGTGCGCTGTGTGTAGGGTTTAGGGGTGTGCTGCGTGCAGAGTGCAGGCTTTAGAGGTGTGCTGAGTGGGGGGTTTAGGGGTGCAGGGTTTAGGGGTGCAGAGTGCAGGGTTTTGGGGTGTGCTGCGTGCAGTGTGCAGGATTTAGGAGTGCGCTGTGTACAGAGTGCAGAGTTTAGGGGTGCGCTGCGTACAGAGTGCAGGGTTTAGAGGTGCGCTGTGTGTAGGGTTTAGGGGTGCGCTGCGTGCAGAGTGCAGGGTTTAGAGGTGTGCTGAGTGGGGGGTTTAGGGGTGCAGAGTGCAGGGTTTTGGGGTGTGCTGCGTGCAGTGTGCAGGATTTAGGAGTGCGCTGTGTACAGAGTGCAGAGTTTAGGGGTGCGCTGCGTACAGAGTGCAGGGTTTAGGGTTACGCTGTGTACAGTGTGGAACCCCAACCCCCCTCCCAAAGCTTCTTCATATCTCTTACCTACCTGACCTGGCTCTCGCACCCCCTATGTGGGTCACTCTGCCTGGCCTTGCAGGGATTTGGCTCTTGTGCACACAAACGGCTCCTGTGTTTCCTGGTGTCAGTGGGGCGTGGAGGGCGAGTGCCAGAAGAGGGCGAGTGTCAGAAGAGGGCGAGTGTCAGAAGAGGGCGAGTGTCAGAAGAGGGCGAGTGTCAGAAGAGGGCGAGTGCCAGAAGAGGGCGAGTGCCAGAAGAGGGCGAGTGCCAGAGGTGGTGGACTAAAGTTCCAGCACGATATGGTTCCGAACCCGGGGTAAGGGGCCACATGACGAGGCTTGGAGGGCCACATTCGGCCCGCGGGCCTTGTGTTTGCCATGCAATGATTTTATTTTGGTGGCAGATTCTCTTGAACTGCTGGCGGTTGGCTCTCCCGGGCACCGCCATGTACCCGTATGTCACAGTGAACTTCCTAGAAGCCCGCCCCCTGCTGATCTCTGCTGTAATTGGATGCAACATGAGTGTCAGTCAGTGCCCCTCGCAGCCGGGGTCGGTCAGTACAGCAGAACTCAGAATGGGGAAGGGAGAAGCAGCACAAGGAGCTAATGAGTTTCGCTGCAGTGCTCAGGTACTAACAATGGGCATGCTGATAGGAGGAGAGAGCGGAGGGATAAGCTCAGCTTTCTGCCGCTGTGCTGTTCCTATCAGCCTCTTGCAGTCCTTGTACAGCAGAGCTCAGACTGAGGGATGGAGAAGCAGCACAAGGAGCTAATCAGATGTGCTGCAGTGTACTAATAAGGGGCATGCTGATAGGAGAGAGCAGAGTGACAGGGAGATGAACTTTCAACCTTGTGTAGTCACTGTGCAGCAGAGCTCAGACGGGGGAAGTGGTGGAGAAGCAGCAGAAGGTGCTAATTAGTGCTAACAAGGGGGCATGCTGATAGAAGGGGAGAGCAGAGTGACAGGGAGATAAGTGTATTGGCCTGCTGCTTCAATCGCTCTGCTGTAATCCATGTACAGCAGAGCTCAGACTGGGAGATGGAGAAGCAGCACAAGGAGCCAATCAGTTGTGCTGCAGTGCTAACAAGGGGACATGCTGATGGAAGGAGAAAGCAGAGTGACACAGGAGAGCTTATCAATCCCCATACAGCTGAGCTCAGACCGGGGGATGGAGAAGCAGCACAAGGAGCCAATCAGTTGTGCTGCAGTGCTTGTGTACTAACAAGGGGCATGCTGATTGAAGGAGAGAGCAGAGAGAAGAGCTTATTGGTCCGCTGCTTCTCCTTTCACTGTCCAATAACAGTCTAGGGGAGGGACAAGACCTATAAGTGTTACTGAACTGTAGCACAGGAATCGCCGCTCTCCTGCCCTGCTGAGCTGCGTGGCAGAGCAGTGTAAATCTCGGGGTTGGATGGACAGAAGTACATGTATGGTCCCCTCCCCCGCATGCCCTCACTTTGTACGACGCCGCGGAGTATGTCAGCGCTGCAAGCCAATCTTCAGCCACTATTGCCAGGAGGGCCCTTTGATCTTTAATACTGAATGCCGCCCTGAAGAGCCCCGAGGATGAACGCCAGCTTTGCCCGCCCTCCTCAGAGCGCCCCCTCCCCCCGCCGACCACAAAACCGCCTCGTCAGCGATCGCGTGTTTTAGGATCTTTTCTTTTTCACGGAGGAGAAATATTTGTGTTTTGCGGGTTGGAAGCGGCCAGTTGGTGGAGACAGGTGACGGCGGAAAATAAACCGTCCGGCACGCTGATCATTCCACCCGGGGGGCTAAATATAAGACCCCGTCACATGACCGCATCACCCGTCACATGACCACGCCACCCCGTCACATGACCGCGTCACCTGTCACATGACCACCCCACCCCGTCACATGACCGTGTCACCCCATCACATGACCGCATCACCCCATCACATGACCGCGCCACCCCGTCACATGACCGCGTCACCTGTCACATGACCACCCCACCCCGTCACATGACCGTGTCACCCCGTCACATGACCGCACCACCCCATCACATGACCGCGCCACCCCGTCACATGACCGTGCCACCCGTCACATGACCGCGCCACCCCATCACATGACCGCGCCACCCCGTCACATGACCGCGCCACCCCGTCACATGACCGCGTCACCCCGTCACATGACCGTGCCACCCGTCACATGACCGCGCCACCCCATCACATGACCGCGCCACCCCGTCACATGACCGCGTCACCCCGTCACATGACCGTGCCACCCGTCACATGACCACATGACCGCGCCACCCCGTCACATGACCGCGTCACCCCCGTCACATGACCCCGTCACCCCGTCACATGACTGCGTCACCCCGTCACATGACCCTGTCACCCCATCAAATGACCGCGTCACCCCGTCATGTGACCCCGTCACGTGACTGCGCCACCCCATCACATGACTGTGTCACCCCGTCACATGACCGCGTTACTCGCTACAATCCGGGACGGATCCACGCTGCCATCTCAGGGAAAGGAGCCCGACCCCGGGATATCGCCCGCCATGCTGGAGACCTTAAAGGGCCAGTCAGTCCACAGATGACAATTCTGCTCCGGTATAAAGCTGAGGTCATTTCATAAGGTTCCTTAACCCCTTCAATACCGGGCACTTTACTCCCCTTCCTGCCCAGGCCAGCTTTCAGCGCTCTCACACTTTGATGACAAGTGCGCGGTCATGTGACGCTGTACGCAGATGAGGTTGTTTATTTTTTATTTTTTTTAAGACAGATCTTTCTTTGGGTGGAATTTAACCGCCTCCCACCCGCCGTACTGTCAAATGACAGGCGGTGGCGGCTCTCGTTCTGAGGCAACGCCATATGATGCAGCGCAGCGATTGGTAGTGCGCTCTGGGACACGGCACATCACCAATCGCCAATGACGCTGCTTCTAACCCATGTGATCAGTTGTGTCCAATCACATGTAAACACGGAACTGACGGCTATCGGCATTCCTCTCCTCACACTGACAGCGGGAGAGGAGAGCCGATCAGTGGCATCTCCTCACAGGGGAGATCTGCAGATAATCAGTGCAGCCTCATCAGTGCCCATCAGTGCAGTCCCATCAGTGCATCCTCATCAGTGCCCTTCAGTGTGGTCTCATCAATGCCCTTCGGTGCGGTCTCATCAGTGCCCTTCGGTGCGGTCTCATCAGTGCCCATTAGTGCAGTCTCATCAGTGCATCCTCATCAGTGCCCTTCGGTGTGGTCTCATCAGTGCCCTTCAGTGCAGTCTCATCAGTGCATCCTCATCAGTGCCCTTCAGTGCATCCTCGTCAGTGCCCTTCAGTGCGGCCTCATCAGTGCAGCCTCATCAGTGCCCATTAGTGCAGTCTCATCAGTGCAGCCTCATCAGTGCCCTTCAGTGCAGCCTCATCAGTGCCCATTAGTGTGGTCTCATCAGTGCATCCTCATCAGTGCCCTTTGGTGCGTTCTCATCAGTGCCCTTCAGTGCAGTCTCATCAGTGCATCCTCATCAGTGCCCTTCAGTGCGATCTCATCAGTGCCCTTCAGTGCGGTCTCATCAGTGCAGCCTCATCAGTGCCCATTAGTGCAGTCTCATCAGTGCAGCCTCATCAGTGCCCATTAGTGCAGTCTCATCAGTGCAGCCTCATCAGTGCCCATTAGTGTGGTCTCATCAGTGCATCCTCATCAGTGCCCTTCAGTGCAGCCTCATCAGTGCCCATTAGTGCAGTCTCATCAGTGCAGTCTCATCAGTGCCCGTTAGTGCAGCCTCATCAGTGCAGTCTCATCAGTGCCCTTCAGTGTGGTCTCATCAGTGCCCTTCGGTACGGTCTTATCAGTGCCCATTAGTGCAGTCTCATCAGTGCATCCTCATCAGTGCCCTTCGGTGCGGTCTCATCAGTGCCCTTCAGTGCAGTCTTATCAGTGCATCCTCATCAGTGCATCCTCGTCAGTGCCCTTCAGTGCGGCCTCATCAGTGCCCTTCAGTGCGGTCTCATCAGTGCCCTTCAGTGCAGCCTCATCAGTGCCCATTAGTGTGGTCTCATCAGTGCATCCTCATCAGTGCCCTTCGGTGCATTCTCATCAGTGCCCTTCAGTGCAGTCTCATCAGTGCATCCTCATCAGTGCCCTTCAGTGCGATCTCATCAGTGCACTTCAGTGCGGTCTCATCAGTGCAGCCTCATCAGTGCCCATTAGTGCAGTCTCATCAGTGCAGCCTCATCAGTGCCCATTAGTGCAGTCTCATCAGTGCAGCCTCATCAGTGCCCATTAGTGTGGTCTCATCAGTGCATCCTCATCAGTGCCCTTCAGTGCAGCCTCATCAGTGCCCATTAGTGCAGTCTCATCAGTGCAGTCTCATCAGTGCCCGTTAGTGCAGCCTCATCAGTGCCCTTCAGTGTGGTCTCATCAGTGCCCTTCGGTGCGGTCTTATCAGTGCACATTAGTGCAGTCTCATCAGTGCATCCTCATCAGTGCCCTTCGGTGCGGTCTCATCAGTGCCCTTCAGTGCAGTCTCATCAGTGCATCCTCATCAGTGCCCTTCAGTGCATCCTCGTCAGTGCCCTTCAGTGCGGCCTCATCAGTGCCCTTCAGTGCGGTCTCATCAGTGCCCTTCAGTGTGGTCTCATCAGTGCAGCCTCATCAGTGCCCCTTAGTGCAGTCTCATCAGTGCAGCCTCATCAGTGCCCATTAGTGCAGTCTCATCAGTGCAGCCTCATCAGTGCCCATTAGTGCAGTCTCATCAGTGCAGCCTCATCAGTGCCCATTAGTGCAGTCTCATCAGTGCAGCCTCATCAGTGCCCATTAGTGCAGTCTCATCAGTGCAGCCTCATCAGTGCCCTTCAGTGCAGCCTCATCAGTGCCCATTAGTGCAGTCTCATCAGTGCAGCCTCATCAGTGCCCATTAGTGCAGTCTCATCAGTGCAGCCTCATCAGTGCCCTGAGTGTGGTCTCATCAGTGCATCCTCATCAGTGCCCTTCAGTGCATCCTCATCAGTGCCCATTAGTGCAGTCTCATCAGTGCAGCCTCATCAGTGCCCTTAGTGTGGTCTCATCAGTGCATCCTCATCAGTGCCCTTCAGTGCATCCTCATCAGTGCCCATTAGTGCAGTCTCATCAGTGCAGTCTCATCAGTGCCCGTTAGTGCAGCCTCATCAGTGCAGTCTCATCAGTGCCCGTTAGTGCAGCCTCATCAGTGCAGTCTCATCAGTGCCCGTTAGTGCAGCCTCATCAGTGCAGTCTCATCAGTGCCCGTTAGTGCAGCCTCATCAGTGCAGTCTCATCAGTGCCCGTTAGTGCAGCCTCATCAGTGCAGTCTCATCAGTGCCCGTTAGTGCAGCCTCATCAGTGCAGTCTCATCAGTGCCCGTTAGTGCAGCCTCATCAGTGCAGTCTCATCAGTGCCCGTTAGTGCAGCCTCATCAGTGCAGTCTCATCAGTGCCCGTTAGTGCAGCCTCATCAAAATGAAGAATGACTTATTTACAAAATTTTATTACAGAAACTAAAGAAAAATGTATTTATTTATTTATTTTCAGAATTTTCTGTCTTTTTTAACCACTTGCACTTAAACCCCCCTCCTGCCCAGACCAATTTTCAGCTTTCGGTGCTCTCACACTTTGAATGACAATTACTCAGTCATGTAACACTGTACCCAAATGAATTTTTTGTCCTTTTTTTCCCCACAAATAGAGCTTTCTTTTGGTGGTATTTGATCACCTCTGGGGTTTTTTATTTTTTGCGCTATAAATGAAAAAAGACCGTAAATTTTGAAAAAAAACGCATATTTCTTTGTTTCTGTGACAGAATTATGCAAATTATTAATTTTTCTTCATACATTTTGGCCACAATTTATACTGCTACATATCTTTGGTAAAAATAACCCAAATTAGTGGATATTATTTGGTCTTTGTGAAAGTTAGAGAGTCTACAAGCTGTGGTGCGAATCGCACAGAATTGATCACATCTGATGTACTGGTGGCCTATCTCGCTTCTTGTGACCCGAACAAGTCAGAAAAGTACAAATACCCCCCAAATGACCCCTTTTTGGAAAGTAGACATTCCAAGGTGTTTAGTAAGAGGCATGGGGAGCTTTTTGATGTCATTTTTTTCCCACAATTCTTTGCAAAATTAAGATTTTTCATTTTTTTTTTCTCCACAAAATTGTCATTGTAATAGGTTATTTCTCTCACGTGGCATGTGTATACCACAAATGACACCCCCCAAAAAATTCTGCTACTCCTCCTGAGTATTACAAATACCACATGTGTGGGACTTTTTCACAGCCTGGCCACATAGAGAGGCCCAACATGCAGGGAGCGCCATCACATGTTCTAGGAACATAAATTACACATCTAACTTGTTGACTATTTATTACACTTTTGAAGCACCAGGATAATGACACGTGACACGGATGACAGATGGCACTGATGCGTGGCAATGATGACACTTATACGTGGCACTGATGACAGATGGCACTAATATGTGTCACTGATGACAGATGGCACTAATATGTGGCACTGATGACACGTGGCACTTATACGTGGCACTGATGACACGTGGCACTAATACGTGGCACTGAAGACACGTGGCACTAATATGTGGCACTGATGACAGATGGCACTAATATGTGGCACTGATGACACGTGGCACTTATACGCGGCACTGATGACACGTGGCACTAATACGTGGCACTGAAGACACGTGGCACTAATACGTGGCACTGATGACAGATGGCACTAATACGTGGCACTAATACGTGCCACCGATGACAGATTGCACTAATACCGATGACGCGTGACACTGATGACAGATGGCACTGATAAGTGGCATTGATGACACGTGACACTGACAACAGATGGCACGTGACACTGACAGGTGGCACTGATGACAAATGGCACTGATACGTGGCACTGATGACAGATGGCACTAATACGTGGCACTGATGACAGATAGGACTATGTGGCACTGATGACACGTGGCACTGATGACAGATGGCACTTATACGTGGCACTGATGACAGATGGCACTGGGGGCAGGTAGCACTGGGGGCAGGTGGCACTGGGGTGGATGGCACTGGGGGCAGGTAGCACTGGGGTGGATGGCACTGGGGGCAGGTAGCACTGGGGTGGATGGCACTGGGGCGGATGGCACGGGGGAGGATGGCACTTTTTTTTTTTTCCTTTTTTTTTTAGAACTCAAGGCAGAACGGCTGCCGCTGCAGCCGTTCATCTCTCCCCTCTCTCACACTGTCTGTGGGAGGAGGGAGAGCGGCGCTGAGAGATGATCTCATATGTTTACATATGAGATCATCTCCCATTGGACACGCCGATCACGCTGTAAACGGCCGCTGTGATTGGCCGTTTACAGCGATCTGTGTTTGCCTGTCCCCGGGGGACACGGCGAACACAGAACTTCCGCGATGCGTGCCCGCGGCGGCGCGCATTGCGGAAGTAAACATTAGGACGTCCAGGGACGGCCTCCTGGACGAACGCGCCTGCTCTACAGCCGTCATTCGGCTATAGGGCGGGCGCGAGGTGGTTAAAATTTATTTATTTATTTTTTAGCAAAAAATAAAACCCCAGTAGTGATTAAATCCCACCAAAATAAAGCTCTATCTTTCTAAAAAAAATGATAAAAATGTCCTCTGTGTTCAGTGTTGTATGACTGAGTAATTGTCATTCAAAGTGTGAGAGCGCTGAAAGCTGAGAATTGACCTGGTCAGGAAGGGGGGTAAAAGTGCCGGGTATTGAAGGGGGTTAATCACCATCGGGTTATTTGTCCGCTTTCAGTCCAGGGCTTTTCTGGCACTTTTTGTTTACATGTAAGGATCACACAAACCAATCAATAGCTGATTATTGGGATATATATATATATATATATATATATATATATATATTTTATATATTTTTTTCAGACGTAGCAGAATACATAAAGAAGAGGCGGGACTAGTAAACATTTTTGAAGAAATTTGATTTTATTGGATATGATTTATAGAAGAAAGTAAAAAAAAACTTTTTTTTCCCTAAAAGTTTTGGTCTTTTTTTCGTATAGCGCAAAAAAAAAAAAAAAAAAACGTCGGGGAGAAAATACCACCAAGAGAAATCCCTATTTGTGTTTAAAAACAAGTATTTTATTGGGGTGCAGTGCTGCAATTACCCGTTAAAGTAACGCAGTGCTGAATAGCAAACGGGGCCTGGTCGTGAAGGGGGGTAAAATCTTCTGATGTTGAAGTGGTTAATAAACGCACTTTTTTTTATTTTATTAATGTTGGTGCATTTATTAATATTTTTTTTTCACCGTCCCTTTAATGGTGCTGATATTGAGCAGGTTCAGAGTCTCCCGGACTATTTTTGAACCCGGACATTCTTTCTGCTCTTTATTTTGGGGAATTCCCGGGGACAAGGTGACCGTCAGCTGTGACATTCCTGAGGATTCCCGGCTTTCCGTAAAAATGGAAATCGGAGCGCTGATAATGGAGGAGAATAATGAGCGGCCCCAGTTGTCAGCGGCTATATTGGGGACTTGTCCTGATTTAGACCCTCGCAGGACCACCAGGAATGTCTGAGGGAGACGCCCCCCCCCCCCCCCCTGATGCCCGCCATTATTTATAGAGAACCTTCACCCAATAATGCAACCTATTGGCACCTGGCTCCTCCCCCTCTCCCTTTCCCACTATTAGATTTAACCCCTTCAATACCCAGGCATTTTCACCCCCTTCCTGCCCAGGCCAATGTTCAGCTTTCAGCGCTGTCACACTTTGTATGACAATTACTCAGTCATGTGACACTGTACACATAGGACATTTTTATCTACCCCCCCCCCCCCCCCCACACACACACATACAAATAGAGCTTTCTTTTGGTGGTATTTAATCCCCACTGGGGGGTATTTTTTGCCAAACAAAAAGCTAAAAATTTGAAGTAAAAAAAACAAATTTTTTAAAGTTTGTTATAAAATTTTGCAAACTTTTGTAATTTTGTAATTTTTCTCATTCACTGATGAGGCGGCACTGATAGGCACTGGTAGACGGGTCTGATAGGTGACACTGAACAGGTAGCACTAATGGGCACTGGTAGGCGGGTCTGATAGGTGACACTGAACAGGTAGCACTAATGGGCACTGGTAGGCGGGTCTGATAGGTGGCACGGATGGGCACTGGTAGGTGGCACTAATGGGCACTGGTAGGCAGGTGATATGGATGGGCATTGGTAGCCAACACTGATGAGGTGGCACTAATTGGCACTGGTAGGCGCGTCTGATGAGGCGGCACTGGTAAGCGGGTCTGATAGCAGGAACTGATGGGCAGTGATGGGGACACTGATGAGGCGGCCCTGGTAGGCGGGTCTGATAGGTGGCACTGATGAGGCCGCAGTGATGGGGCAGTACTGATGGGGGACACTGATTAGGCGGGTCTGATAGGTGACACTGATGAGGCGGCACTAGTAGGCAGGTCTGATAGGTGGCACTGACGGGGGACACTGATGAGGCGACATTGGTAGGTGACACTGATGAGGCAGGACTGATGGACACTGATGAGGCAGGACTGATGGACACTGATGAGGGGGGACTGATGGACACTGATGAGGCGGGACTGATGGGCACTGATAGGTGATACTGATGAGGTGGGACTGATGGGCACTGATGAGGTGGCACTGATGGGCACTGATAGATGACACCGATGAGGCGGGACTGATGGGCACTGATAGGTGACACTGATGAGGCTGCACTGATGAGGTGGGACTGATGGGCACTGATAGGTGACACTGATGAGTCGGGACTGATGGGCACTGATAGGTGACACTGATGAGGCGGGACTGATGGGCACTGATGAGGTGGCATTGGTGGGCACTGATAGGTGACACTGATGAGGCGGGACTGATGGGCACTGATGAGGTGGCACTGATGGGACCTGATAGGTGACACTGATGAGGCTGCACTGATGAGGCGGGACTGATGGGCACTGATAGGTGACACTGATGAGGGGGGACTGATGGACACTGATGAGGGGGGACTTATGGACACTGATGAGGGGGGACCGATGGGCACTGATAGGTGACACTGATGAGGTTGCACTGATGAGGCGGGACTGATGGGCACTGATGAGATGGGACTGATGGGCACTGATGAGGTGGCACCGATAGGTGACACTGATGAGGCGGGACTGATGGGCACTGATGAGGTGGCACTGATGGGTACTGATGAGGCGGCACTGATGGGCACTAGGGACTGCATGTGAATGGCACAGGAATGCTTCTGTGCAGTGTGATTTGATTTTGAATGGGCTGAAATCGCACCGCACTGTAACAAACGTAGTGTATGCACTATTTTTTTTTTTCTTTTAAATGCACGGCAGCCAGATCGCATGCTACTTTTGGCGGTGTATTTGCGACCCGTGTTTGGGGGTGTCATTACCTTTGAAGTAACCCCTGCAGCAGATCGCAAAGGCGTTGCGATCAGAATGCGGCATGGGAAGCCACATGAGGACGCGGAGGGCCCGACTCGTAGAGCTTACATTCTAAAGGAAGAGGGTTGGGGTACAAAAGGTAGTAGCTGCAGAGAATGATTTGATGGGGGTGGCTCGGGGACAGTTAGGTGGGGGTGGGATATGTAATTGTAAAGCAAGCCTTAGACCCCCCCTTTATGTTGTGACCTGCATGAGAACTCGCCCCACGCAAATCACAATGGACCTCACTTGGAGAAATCGGTACAATAGGGTTTTAATGCCGAAGGCAATCCATTGCCAAGCAGATAAATAAATAAAAATAAATCCTAAACTCTATATATACACTAAAATAAACATCTGATCACTGGTCCCTTTTTAGTCTGATATAAAAGTCTAACAAATCTGATGATCCTGCCAGAAATCGAATACGCTAATAACTTCCTGTGCTGCACTTTTATCAGTTGAGGACTACAGAACCCCATGTTATAGAGGTGAATAGAAAGGGAGGTGTTCTGTTGTTCTAACACGCTTCCTGTCTTAGGGTGACAACGCTGTGCTCATGGGGGCATAGCTTCTCCATGAGCGTTGTCACCCTAGGACAATAAATGTGTTACTGGCAGGATCACCAGTTAAAAAAATAAAGGACAAAAAAAAAACCTGGAAAAAATAAAACGGATGCAGCCACCATGTCTAAGCATCAGAAACGTGAGCAAAATTTCACCGTATGTTTTCAGATAAAACAACTGTCTCCTCGGCTCCATCTAGTGGCCAACATGCTGAAATACCTCAATAAGAAAATATACCTTATTTTGGCCACTAGATGGAGCTGATGATACAGGATTCAATGTATTGGAAACACACGGTGACATTGCATTCAGTTCGCACCAAGAGGTGCACCGAATGGAGATTTTGGTAGCGAAACCGAAAATTACAGTTAAAAAATAACATAAACAAATTGATAGATATATAAAATCAAATGTATAATTGCATTATATTTGACTTTTTAACCACTTAAGGATCGGGCCTATTTTTTTAGGTGTTTACTAGTTAAAAAAAGTTTTTTTTTTTTTTGCTAGAAAATTATTTTTCCGGTCCTGACATTGCAGCCAATCATGCATCGGTCCCCTCAGTTCTCGTGGTGGACATTAATGGGGCGACCTTTGGCTGTCGGTGCCCAGTACTGCCGACGGTAGCCGTTTCTGTGAGTAATTCAAATGAATCCTGGACCTTTTGCTCTCATCTGGGCTAAATTTTCTATTTAGTTATAGTGTTATTTATGCATACCTATATGTTCTTTATAGCTAGATGGATTGCGCTGTCTCCTGAGGAAGTGATGGTTCACGAAACGCGTAGAGCATGTTGTGCTTGCAATCCTCTTGGCCTTCAGTATTAAACATCATGTACATAAATGTTTTGTTCTGATTTTCTCTTATGCACAATTACTGTATCATTGCTGGAGAAACTGATACAATGTAACACTTTGATCCTGTTTCAACAACTGCTGATAGACGATTTAATAAAGTTTAGTCTTTAATGTGCATCTACCTTTGTTTTATGGATCGATTGTATTCATACATAGGTTCACTGCGTCGATCTTTGGGTACACACCTCGTTTAAAGTCCCAAACCTCTTCCTTTTTTGCAATTCTACAGGGATGGAGGCACATGTCTGTGTGCGCCTCATTTAAAGTCCCAGACTTTTTCCATACTAAAAAATTACTTAGAACCCCCAAACATTATATATATATATTTTTTTTCTTTTTTTTTCAGACACCCTAGAGAATAAAATTGCTGTTGTTGCAATATTTTCTGTCACACCGTATTTACGCAGCGCTTTTGCAAACGCAATTTATTTGGAAAATATACACTTTTTTTAATAAAAAAAAAAAAATAAGAAACCAGTAAAGTTAGCCCATTTTTTATTTTTATTTTATTTTATATTGTGAAAGATAATGCTACGCCGAGTAAATTGATACCCAACATGTCACGCTTCAAAATTGCGCCCGCTCGTAGAATGGCGTGAAACTTTGACACTCAAAAATCTCCTTTGGCGAAGTTTAAGAACATCTACAGTTTACCAGTTTTGGGTTACAAAGGAGGTCTAGCGGTAGAATTATTGCTCTCGCTCTAACGATCGCAGCGATACCTCACAGGTGTGGTTTGAACACCGTTTACATATCCGCATATGTATTCGCTTTTGCGCATGAGCTCGGCGGGACGGGGCACTTTAAATTTTTTACTTTTTTATTTTTTTCTTATTTTACTTTTTTATTTTTTTCTTATTTTACTTTTTTATTTTTTACAATGTCCCCTTTAAAAAAATAAAAAATTTGGATCACTTTTATTTCTATTACAAGGAATGTAAACATCCTGCCAGTTCGCACCATAGAAACGCAGTCCGGATGCGTTCCAGGTGCTTTTCTGCAAGAGCGTTTTTGATGCGTTCCGGTGCGTTTTTGGTGTGTTTTTGATGCAGTCCAGTGCTCCCCCCCCCGCCCTCTTTTTTCTTGTAACCTTAAAGTGTTGCTGCCATTTAAAAAAGTCCACCCGAAGCCCGGACACAATATTCAGACAGGAATGTATCTCAGAACAGGGCCTGACGGGAGGGTGAGGTGGCACTATGCACGCCACATTACTATTCTCTATGGAGCACCCAAATGTTTCCCAGGTCTTTTACAATCCTATAGAGTATGCTAAAACAAAATGTTTTGCAGTGCGCCGCTAAAGTGTCCGGGTTTGGCTTGAAGAAAAAGTGGCGACCCCACTAATGTCCCCATTCCTCACCTTCACCGGTGACCCCAAACCATCATCTCCACAGTAGACATCTACAGTGTTGGGGGGATGGCGGCCTCTAGTGGTAGAATGCTGGAACTGATGCAATCTTCTGTGACTTCTGGAGAATGAGCTGTTTATGGAAAATGAATCAGAATAACACAAACATCTGTTCCCGATTTATCTGAAACATATAAATACCGATTTATTTATAAGTCAGAGAAAATCTACATCTACATTCTTCTTCTTCATACGTGTCAGCGGCTCCCCTAGATTTCAGATTCCTAAATGGTTTACAATAATTGCAAAAATGCAAATCCTGAGGAGCAAAGATTATCTCCCTGGATTTCCAATCCATTCTCCGTTATCAATCAATTCATTTTGGTAAAAAATAAGTATCTTCTGTAACATTTTATGCACTTGATATCCATTATAGTACATGTAACTCTTCACCTTAATATAGAAATGAAAGACACAACATTTGTGTATAGATATAAAAAACATTATAAATACATTTCTTCATTATTATTTTTTTTTTTTAATAAATGATCACAACAGTCTCTGTTCTCAGTTGCATAAGCATATTAGAGATCTGGGGGAGGGGACACAGCAGAACACTGATCTTCCCAGTGAATGGCCATGCAGAGGGTGGGGGAAGAGGTTGTCAGCACAAGTTTGATCAATGGAGCAGAGCAGGCCGAGTTCTAGAGAACTGACCACGCTGTGCCCTCGTGCTTGGTCAGTTTTTAATAGGAAAGCAGAGGGACAGGCGGAAACTTATTCATGAGAACACAGCCTATCCAATCACTAGAGACCAGTGACATCACCGAGACCCTTCATATTCATGAGAACACAGCCTATCCAATCACTAGAGACCAGTGACATCACCGAGACCCTTCATATTCATGAGAACACAGCCTATCCAATCACTAGAGACCAGTGACATCACCGAGACCCTTCATATTCATGAGAACACAGCCTATCCAATCACTAGAGACCAGTGACATCACCGAGACCCTTCATATTCATGAGAACACAGCCTATCCAATCACTAGAGACCAGTGACATCACCGAGACCCTTCATATTCATGAGAACACAGCCTATCCATCACTAGAGACCAGTGACATCACCGAGACCCTTCATATTCATGAGAACACAGCCTATCCAATCACTAGAGACCAGTGACATCACCGAGACCCTTCATATTCATGAGAACACAGCCTATCCAATCACTAGAGACCAGTGACATCACCGAGACCCTTCATATTCATGAGAACACAGCCTATCCAATCACTAGAGACCAGTGACATCACCGAGACCCTTCATATTCATGAGAACACAGCCTATCCAATCACTAGAGACCAGTGACATCACCGAGACCCTTCATATTCATGAGAACACAGCCTATCCAATCACTAGAGACCAGTGACATCACCGAGACCCTTCATATTCATGAGAACACAGCCTATCCATCACTAGAGACCAGTGACATCACCGAGACCCTTCATATTCATGAGAACACAGCCTATCCAATCACTAGAGACCAGTGACATCACCGAGACCCTTCATATTCATGAGAACACAGCCTATCCAATCACTAGAGACCAGTGACATCACCGAGACCCTTCATATTCATGAGAACACAGCCTATCCAATCACTAGAGACCAGTGACATCACCGAGACCCTTCATATTCATGAGAACACAGCCTATCCAATCACTAGAGACCAGTGACATCACCGAGACCCTTCATATTCATGAGAACACAGCCTATCCAATCATTAGAGACCAGTGACATCACCGAGACCCTTCATATTCATGAGAACACAGCCTATCCAATCACTAGAGACCAGTGACATCACCGAGACCCTTCATATTCATGAGAACACAGCCTATCCAATCACTAGAGACCAGTGACATCACCGAGACCCTTCATATACATGAGAACACAACCTATCCATCACTAGAGACCAGTGACATCACCGAGACCCTTCATATTCATGAGAACACAGCCTATCCAATCACTAGAGACCAGTGACATCACCGAGACCCTTCTTATTCATGAGAACACAGCCTATCCAATCACTAGAGACCAGTGACATCACCGAGACCCTTCATATTCATGAGAACACAGCCTATCCAATCACTAGAGACCAGTGACATCACCGAGACCCTTCATATTCATGAGAACACAGCCTATCCAATCACTAGAGACCAGTGACATCACAGAGACCCTTCATATTCATGAGAACACAGCCTATCCAATCACTAGAGACCAGTGACATCACCGAGACCCTTCATATTCATGAGAACACAGCCTATCCAATCACTAGATGTCAGGAACTTACCAGCAATAGACAGGTACAGCTGCGTGCACACAGGCGTCGGCGTGTGTCTTCTGCGCGTTCGCGTACGCGTTCGCGTGCGCGTTCGTTTACGCGTTAGTGTGCACGTTCGCGAGTGGCGTTCGTACGCGCGCTCGTCCACGTGGTCGTGCGTGGCGTGCGTGCGCTCCTTCCCGCCACTGAGCGTTTAAAGGACTCTCAAGTGCGCCGGTGCGGCGCTGTTTCGTCTCAGCTTCCGTGTGTCTGAACATCTGATCCTGAACCCGGTTACCTTTGAATACCTGATCCTGAACCTGATTACCTGCTACCGTTATCGACCCGGCTTGCTTGACTTCTCTGCCTTCTCCAATCCCGACCCGGCCTGCCTGACCTCGAAACCTCTTCTGCTTGTGATTCCGTTGCCGACCTCTGCCTGCTTACCGACACCTCTTCTGCCTTCCGTTACCATCAGTCTGCTTACCTTCTGACCCGGACCGTCTGACTCTTCTCCAGCCTGCTGCCAGTTCCAACCTTCGGTCTCTGAAGCTACTGCCTGCATTTCTCAGCTTCCAGCAACCCGCAGTCCACTCAGCCTTCAGAGGGATCTCCGCTCTTCTACCAGCTCCAGCGGCTCTATCCAGCAGGCCCTCCTACCCACTGTGCTCTCGAGACCGCTGTTCCCATTCCAGCGGCTCCTGAACCAGCGCTGTAAGAGAGGTCTCCTCCTACAAGTCGGGCTCCACATCTGGACTCTAACAGTACGAAACAGCCATGACTGAGCCCGCAGGAGAGACCTCTCCCATGAAGGAGATCTGCACGCACCTGTCGGCCCTTACCCAAGCGGTAAAATCGCTTCAAGATAGCTACGCCAGGCTTGAAGGACAGGTCCAGGACCTTACAGATACTGGTCACATGGCCTCTGCTCCTGCCTCCTTATCGGCACAGCCCGTCGCCTCACCATCCGTTGTCATGCTTCCACCTGAACCAAGGGTACCCATTCCGGAAAGGTTTTCTGGGGATCGAACCAAATTTCGGGCTTTTCGGAGCGCTTGTCAACTCTATTTTGCCCTACAACCACGGACTTTCTCCCTGGAAGCCACGAAGGTAGGATTTGTAATCTCCCTCCTACAAGGAGAACCGCAGACCTGGGCCCACCGTTTACTTGAAGGAGATTCACTCGCAACCTTCTCTCTGCAATCCTTCTTTGAGGCCATGGCTCAGCTTTACGAGGACCCCCAAAAGACTGCCACGGCTGAATCTGCTCTGGTTGCGCTCCAGCAGGGCCGCAGACCGGCTGAGGATTATGTCTCGGACTTTCGACGCTGGAGCGCAGACACGGAATGGAATGATGCGGCTTTAAGGCATCAATTTCGCATGGGGTTATCTGAAGGACTTAAGGACGAACTGGCTCGAGTCGGTATACCAGAAACCCTGGAGGCCCTGATCTCCTTGGCAATCCAGATTGATCGCCGTCTCAGGGAGCGAAGATCAGAGCGCTCCGCTCAGCAAGTCCGTCCAGTCTGGATGACAGCGAGAGCCCCAATGCCTGCTTCTCGCTATGTATCTCCGTCCAGCCCTATTCCGCCCTGCACGGCTCCTGACACCTCCGAGCCCATGCAATTAGGACTACTGCGCCCCGCTTTGCTTCCAGAAGAGCGTGCACGTCGCCGGCAGCAGAATCTCTGCCTCTACTGCGGTGGTTCGGGTCACTATGTTTCTAATTGCCCTGTCAAGACAAGTAAGTGCCTACCTTCTGCTTCTACCAGTCTCTCTGCATTGACTGCCAATTCAACCCACCTTGCTGTTCCTCTCTCACTACAGCTCCAAGGAAGGACGGTGACAGTCAACGCTATCATTGACTCCGGGGCATGCCGCTGCTTCATAGACTCCACCTTTGCGGGCCGACAGGGCATCCCGTTACGAGGCAAGGCTCATGAACTCTCAGTTTTTCTGGCCGATGGGTCTAGCATCAGTTCTGGAAAGGTAACTCAAGAGACTCTCCCTCTACCTGTCATTATCTCCTCTCAACACAAGGAATTCCTGACGTTGGATGTCATCTCCTCTCCAATGTTCCCAATCATTCTGGGCATACCCTGGCTCCAGGCCCACAACCCCTACATCAATTGGGTTACCAGAGAAGTCACATTCCCATCTTCCTATTGCTTGAAACACTGCCTAACAGATTCCACCAAGCCTTCCGCCACCCTTTTATGTGTAGACTCTGATCAAGACCTACTGCAGACTGTGCCCAAGCACTATCATGACTTTATTGATGTGTTCAGTAAGAAGGGAGCAGACACTCTGCCTCCTCATCGTCCCTATGATTGTCCGATCGAACTCCTCCCTGGGGCCGAGATTCCTTTCGGACGCATTTTCCCTCTATCAGAAAAGGAACAGGGGGCACTGAAGACCTACTTGGACGAGAACCTAGAGAAGGGGTTCATCCGTCCTTCAACTTCCCCAGCAGGAGCTGGAATCTTTTTTGTCACTAAAAAAGATCAGTCCCTCCGTCCATGTGTGGACTATAGAGACTTAAACAAGATTACGGTTAAGAACCGCTACCCCTTACCCTTGATACCCGAACTCTTTCAGAGACTGAGATCCGCTAAGATATTCACCAAGTTGGATCTAAGGGGGGCGTATAACCTAGTTCGCATCCAGGCCGGGCATGAATGGAAAACAGCCTTCCGGACCCGATTCGGTCATTATGAATATTTAGTGATGCCCTTTGGGCTCTGCAACGCCCCGGCCACATTTCAACACCTAATCAATGATGTGTTTAAGGATTTCCTCGACGTGTTCGTGATTGTCTACCTGGACGACATTTTAATATTTTCCAACTCTCTTGATCAGCATCGAGAACACGTCCGTAAAGTCCTGGACCGCCTTCGCCAGCACCGACTCTACGCAAAGGCTGAGAAATGCGAATTTGAGTTACAGAGCATCCGATTCCTGGGACTAGTGATCTCCCCAACGGGTATCAGGATGGATCCCCAAAAGGTGTCTGCTGTACTAGATTGGCCAGCGCCTCTGGATAAGAAGGGTGTACAACGCTTCATTGGTTTTGCGAACTTTTATAGAAAGTTCATAAGAGACTTTTCAGCTATAATTGCGCCCATCACGCAACTGACCAGACAAAACTTCCGCTTCTGCTGGACTCAGGAGGCCCAGAGTGCTTTCGAAAGACTTAAAAAACTCTTCACGTCCGCCCCAATTCTCAGCCATCCGGACCCGTCTCTACCCTTCATCCTCGAGGTAGACGCCTCTGAAGTGGCCGTAGGAGCGGTCATCTCCCAACGTCAAGGCAACAAGGACCTAATGCATCCCGTGGGGTTCTTCTCCAGGAAACTCTCTTCCGCGGAGAAGAATTACGACGTAGGCGACCGAGAGTTGCTCGCCATTAAGGCCGCCTTGGAGGAGTGGAGATACCTATTGGAGGGCGCTGCTCACCCGGTACTAATATACACAGACCACAAGAACCTAGAATATCTACGGTCTGCCAAGCGACTGAGACCCCGACAAGCCCGCTGGGCCCTGTTCTTTTCACGTTTCTCCTTTCACATCACGTACCGACCCGGATCGAAGAACGTGAAACCGGATGCGCTGTCAGGGATGTATGACAATCCTAAGGACTCATCTGTTCCTGACACCATTTTACCTGCCGGGAATTTTTTACTTTTACAGCCTGATCTCCTCTCTCTGATCAGAGAAGCATCCTCTGACTCCTCAAGACCCCCCGGAATCACCTTAATGTCCAGAGATGGCTTGTTCTGGAGGGGAAGTCAAATTTTTGTCCCCGAGAATGTCCGAGTTAAGGTGCTGTCCCTTCTTCATGACCACCCACTGGCAGGCCACTTTGGGGTCCGTAAGACCCTTGATCTGGTACAACGCACGTTCTGGTGGCCCAATTTGAAGGACTTTTGCGAAAAGTACATCAGCTCTTGCCCCGTCTGTATCCAGAACAAGACACCCAGGAACCGGGCTTGGGGACTGCTGAAACCCCTACCTGTACCCGACAGACCCTGGAGAATGATTAGTATGGACTTTATTGTCGAGCTTCCATGTTCTGAGGGATGTTCAACTATTTTTGTGGTTGTAGACCGGCTATCCAAAATGGCCCACTTCTCACCCTTAAAAGGCACCCCATCTGCCGTGGAGACTGCCCACGTGTTCATTAAGGAGATTGTGAGGCTACACGGGATTCCAGCGAATATAGTCTCCGACAGAGGAGTGCAGTTCACTTCACGCTTCTGGAGGGCCCTGTGCGAGATCCTGAAAATTGAGCTGGCACTGTCCTCGGCCTATCATCCCCAAACTAATGGGCAGACAGAAAGGACCAACCAGACTCTTGAGCAGTACATTAGGTGCTTCACATCATTCGTACAGAATGATTGGGTGTCCCTGCTGCCTTTGGCAGAATTTGCCTACAATAATGCTTGTCATTCGGCCACCGGTCAGTCCCCTTTTTTCGCCAATTATGGCTTTCATTTAACCTTTTTGCCTGATTTTCTTCCAGAAACCTCAGTTCCAGCGGTCCAGAAGACAGTGGATTTCCTCAGCCACAATAACCGGGTGTTGCAGGAAGCAGTGGCCAAGGCCCAGGCAGACAGTAAGAGAGCCTTTGACCGGAGAAGAAGAGGGGAACTGATCCTACAACCTGGCGACCAGGTATGGCTTTCTACCAATAACATTAAAATGGCTTGTCCCTCCAGGAAACTTGCACCTAAATTTATGGGACCATTTCCGGTTAAGAGGAAAATTAATGAAGTTTCCTACGAGCTAACCCTGCCTGAGTCGCTTAGGATTCATCCTGTGTTCCATGTGTCACTGCTGAGACCTGCCACCCCTGATCCCTTTCCTGATAGAGGAACTAGACCTCCAGAACCCATCTTAGTGGATGGAAACGAGGAGTACGAGGTGGAGGCCATCCTCGATTGCAGAAGAAGACAGGGACGCATCCAATTTCTGATCAAATGGAAGGGATTTGGGCCAGAGAACAATTCCTGGGAACCAAACAGCAATATCCATGCCAGGCGGTTAATTCACGCATACTTGTCTGCCCATCCAGAAAAGAGGAACCTGTTGGGCATCCGGAGGCTGCCCCTTGGGAGGGGGCAATGTCAGGAACTTACCAGCAATAGACAGGTACAGCTGCGTGCACACAGGCGTCGGCGTGTGTCTTCTGCGCGTTCGCGTACGCGTTCGCGTGCGCGTTCGTTTACGCGTTAGTGTGCACGTTCGCGAGTGGCGTTCGTACGCGCGCTCGTCCACGTGGTCGTGCGTGGCGTGCGTGCGCTCCTTCCCGCCACTGAGCGTTTAAAGGACTCTCAAGTGCGCCGGTGCGGCGCTGTTTCGTCTCAGCTTCCGTGTGTCTGAACATCTGATCCTGAACCCGGTTACCTTTGAATACCTGATCCTGAACCTGATTACCTGCTACCGTTATCGACCCGGCTTGCTTGACTTCTCTGCCTTCTCCAATCCCGACCCGGCCTGCCTGACCTCGAAACCTCTTCTGCTTGTGATTCCGTTGCCGACCTCTGCCTGCTTACCGACACCTCTTCTGCCTTCCGTTACCATCAGTCTGCTTACCTTCTGACCCGGACCGTCTGACTCTTCTCCAGCCTGCTGCCAGTTCCAACCTTCGGTCTCTGAAGCTACTGCCTGCATTTCTCAGCTTCCAGCAACCCGCAGTCCACTCAGCCTTCAGAGGGATCTCCGCTCTTCTACCAGCTCCAGCGGCTCTATCCAGCAGGCCCTCCTACCCACTGTGCTCTCGAGACCGCTGTTCCCATTCCAGCGGCTCCTGAACCAGCGCTGTAAGAGAGGTCTCCTCCTACAAGTCGGGCTCCACATCTGGACTCTAACACTAGAGACCAGTGACATCACAGAGACCCTTCATATTCATGAGAACACAGCCTATCCAATCACTAGAGACCAGTGACATCACCGAGACCCTTCATATTCATGAGAACACAGCCTATCCATCACTAGAGACCAGTGACATCACCGAGACCCTTCATATTCATGAGAACACAGCCTATCCAATCACTAGAGACCAGTGACATCACAGAGACCCTTCATATTCATGAGAACACAGCCTATCCAATCACTAGAGACCAGTGACATCACAAGACCCTTCATATTCATGAGAACACAGCCTATCCAATCACTAGAGACCAGTGACATCACCGAGACCCTTCATATTCATGAGAACACAGCCTATCCAATCACTAGAGACCAGTGACATCACAGAGACCCTTCATATTCATGAGAACACAGCCTATCCAATCACTAGAGACCAGTGACATCACCGAGACCCTTCATATTCATGAGAACACAGCCTATCCAATCACTAGAGACCAGTGACATCACCGAGACCCTTCATATTCATGAGAACACAGCCTATCCAATCACTAGAGACCAGTGACATCACCGAGACCCTTCATATTCATGAGAACACAGCCTATCCAATCACTAGAGACCAGTGACATCACAGAGACCCTTCATATTCATGAGAACACAGCCTATCCAATCACTAGAGACCAGTGACATCACCGAGACCCTTCATATTCATGAGAACACAGCCTATCCAATCACTAGAGACCAGTGACATCACCGAGACCCTTCATATTCATGAGAACACAGCCTATCCAATCACTAGAGACCAGTGAGTCTGAACGCCATGTGCATATGCGGGTACAACTTGCGAATGCATTCGCTTCTGCATGTGAGCATGAGGGGACAGGGGTGCTTTAAAAAATTATTATTTTTTTTTGTTTTTTTTTATTATTATTGTTTTATTTTTACACTTTTTCTCTTTAATACTTTTTATCACTTTTATTCCTATTACAAGGATCGGAAACATCCCTTGTATTAGAAATAGGGCATGACAGGTCCTCTTAATAGAGATATCTATCTGGGGTTTATGAGTCCTCACATATCTCCGACATTTGGGGTGGGGGGGGGGGGGTTTTGCCATGTTGATAGGGACAAGGGCCTCATCCTCACAACCATGGCCAGGGCGGGGGTCTTATCGGAATCTGGGCCCCCAGATCCCGCCCCCTCTATATGAATGAGTGCCGCGACTGACAATGGATTTACATTGACGGGGACACAATTTTTTAATAAAGGAATTGTCTGTGCTTTTATTACTTTTTTACACTTTTCTGGTGAATGGGTGGGGGCGCTCTATGTACCCAATACTCATTTACATGGGGGCCCAGATGCCGATCGGACCCCCACAACCACCGGCCACAGTTGTGGGGGGGAGGACTATGTCTCCCCCCCCCCCATGTTGAGGGCATGTGGCCTGTTATGGTTCAGGAGAGCGGGGCCCCTTTCCTGACCTGCCAGGCTGCGTGGTGGGTCTGGATTTTGGGGAGGACCCCACGCTGGTTTTACCTTTGGCCCACAGATGGGGGGGAGTTGTCTTCCGCCCCCCAAAGAAAAACCCACCAGCCGCCACTGACATCAGTGATGCCAATCTCCCGTTCCAAAACATCCCAAAGCTGTTTTATTGGATGAGATGTGGTGAGTGTGGAGGCCATTGGAGGACAGGGACCTCATTGTCCAGTGGTGAGATGATTGGAGCTTTGTGACATGGGGCATTATCCTGCTGGGAGGAGCCATCAGAAGATGGGGACACTGTAGTCATAAAGGGATGGACATGGTCAGCAATACTCAGGTAGGCCGTGGTGATTAAACCATGATCAATTGGTACTAAGGGGCCCAAAGTGTGCCAAGTAAATATTACACCCCCACCACCAGCCTGAACCGGTGATATCCCATCCCCCACACCATTACACCCCCACCACCAGCCTGAACCGGTGATATCCCATCCCCCACACCATTACACCCCCACCACCAGCCTGAACCGGTGATATCCCATCCCCCACACCTTTACACCCCCACCACCAGCCTGAACCGGTGATACCCATCCCCCACACCATGGATCCATGCGCCAAATTCTGACCCCACCATCTGAATGTCGGAGGTGAAATCCAGACTCATCAGACCAGACAATGTTTTTCCAATCTTCTATTGTCCAATTTTGGTGATCCTTTGCTAATTGTAGCCTCGGTTTCCTGTTCTTAGCTGACAGGAGTGGCACCCGGTGTGGTCTTCTGCTGCTGTAGCCCATCTGCTTCAAGGTTGGATGTGTTGTGTGTTCAGGGATGGTATTCTGCATACCTCGGGTGTAACGAGAGGTTATTGGAGTTCCTGTTGTCTTTCTATCATCTGGAACCAGTCTGCCCATTCTCCTCTGACCTCAGCAAGGCATTTCCCTCCACACAACTGCCGCTCACTGGATATTTTCTCTTTTTCTCACCATCCTCTGTAATCCCCGAGAGATGGTTGTGTGTGAAAATCACAGAAATTCTCAGACCGGCCCGTCTGCCACCAACAACCATGCCACATTCACAGTCATCCAGATCCCCTTTCTTCCATTATCTGATGCTCGGTTTGAACTTCAGCAAGTTGTCTTCACCACGTCTAGATGCCTAAATGCATTGAGTTGCTGCCGTGTGATTGGCTGATTAGAAATTTGTGTCACCGAGTAATTGAGCGGGCGTACCCAATAAAGTGGCCAGTGAGTGTAAATTTCGTTTGGGTAGAGCATGGCATGACCGGGCAATTGCCAGTTAAAGTAGAGCAAAAAAAAATACCTTGGTCATGAGGGGAGTAAAACCTTCCGGAAGTCAAGTGGTTAAAGACTGTTTGCTGTTACCAACACAGCTGGCTGGTGATCTTTGGGCTCCGCAAAATATCGCAAGGGAATAGAGGGATTTGGCTCCAGGAGGGGGCCGGTACCTCCATACGAGGGACAGTCGGGGAGCTATGCCTGCAGCAGAAGCCGCTCCCCGCAGTGCTGAGTCACGTTCCATTTTCTAGAAGCGATTCCTTTCACTTTCATTCTTCCTCCATTATTACGATGGCGTCTGCCGATGTGAGGGAAGGGCTGAACTGCTCCATCTGCCTCGAGGTTTATAAGGATCCCGTAACCCTTAGATGTGGACACAACTTCTGCCGGGTCTGCATCGATCGTACGCTGGATAAACAGGAGGCGACCGGAGGCTATTCCTGTCCGGACTGCAGGCAAAACATTCACGATCGATCATCCCTGTACAGAAACATAACCCTCCGTAACATCGCCGAGTGTTTTCTCACCGCACAGCCAGATCAGGAGGAGGCCGGGGTCTTCTGTACCTATTGTGACTCTCCCGTTCCCGCGGTGAAGACCTGCCTGCTGTGCGAAGCTTCTCTATGCGGCAAGCACTTAAAAAAACACAGCAAGTCACCGGAACACGTCTTGGTGGATCCAACCACGTCCCTGGAAGACAGAAAATGCCCCAACCACAAGAAAATCCTGGAGTATTACTGCACCGAGGACTCTACCTGCATCTGTGTCACCTGCTGCTTGGTTGGAGAACATAGGGGACACCAGGTGGAACCCATGGACGACGCATCCGAGAAGAAAAAGAAGAATCTGAGAACCGTTCTAGAGGGACTGACCTCAAAGCGGGAGCAGGCCGAGAGAGAGGTCCAAACCCTTCAGAGACACAACAAGAAAGTGCAGAGAAAACTGACCAGTGAAACCGAAAGGATCGCCACCCTTTTAAGAGACCTCAGGAAACAGGTGGAAGACCTAGAGAATAGGGTCTTGTCGGAGATTAGCAGGCAAGGAGAACGGATATCATTGTCCATCTCGGAGAAGATCCAGCAGCTGGAAATCAAGAAGGGGGAGCTATCCAAGAAGATGTCGTACGTGGAAGAACTGTGCAACACCAGAGATTCGCTGGCGGTCCTAAAGGAACAAGAATCGGAAATGAACGACCCTTCTAATCCCGAGCAAGTAGAACATCGGGACACAAAGAAGGACGGTAACGTTCTCCGTAACGCCGGGGATGTGGATAAGAATCTCATCTCACTAACTCTTCATTGGGGTTTATCTAATATGGTATCACGCCTGAGGAAGGAGATCCACATAGAAGAAGCTGGTGACATGTTGTTGGATGTCAACACAGTTGCCAAATTTGTGCAAATAGAAGATGACCTGAAAAGGGCGTGCTACTCGAAGAACCAAGAACACCCAGATTCACCGCAGAGGTTTGAGGATTGTCAGGTTTTGGGCACAAAGAGCTTTTGGTCGGGGCAGCATTTCTGGGAGGTGGAGACCAGTAAGACCGGAAATTGGATGATAGGGGTGGCCTACGCCGGTATAGAGAGGAAAGGGGAGCACTCTTACATCGGGAACAATAACAAGTCTTGGTGTTTGTGCAAAACGAATAAGACGTACTCCGTGATGCATGATAGTAAAACTATCCAATTACCTGACAAAGTTTCCTCCCAGAGGATAGTGATCTGCCTGGATTGTAAGGCCGGGTCCTTATCCTTCTATGAGCTCGGGGATACCGTCAGACCCTTATACACCTTCAGCACCACCTTCACTGAGCCCCTCTACCCTGCATTCTACATATGGGATGAGTGGCTAAGAATCAAAAGCTAGATTGGTTAAAATAAGGGGTCCATAATATAAACATTTATTGTAATACATCTACTATCTAAGCATTCATTGCACAAATGTCGAAAGTAGACGTGCGCACGGCCAAAATTCTTTTTTTTTTTCCTTTTCGTTTTTTTTTTTTTTTCTGTTTTTCGGATCATTCATTATGATCAAAATTCATTATTTCCAATAAATTTGGAAAAATTCGAATTAGGTACATTCCATTCTTGGATACGGTGTTTGGATCATTAGTGAATTCTGAGACATATTCGTTACGTTCACTAACAGGCAGCCAAATTTGAAAGGAAATTCCCATACCTATAATTTATTAGTTTATAAATGTTATTATAATTTTTATTATTATTAATAAATAATAATACAATTATAATAATGTTTAATTTGTTATGTTCACTAACAGCCAAATTTGAAAGGAAATTCCAATACCTATAATTTATTAGTTTATAAATATTATTATAGTTTTTATTATTATTTCTTATTAATAAATAATAATAAAAAAAATATATAATAATGTTTAAAAATTTGTTATGTTCACTAACAGCCAAATTTGAAAGGAAATTCCAATGCCTATAATTTATTAGTTTATAAATATTATTATAGTTTTTATTATTATTAATAAATAATAATAAAATTATAATAATGTTTAATAATTTGTTATGTTCACTAACAGCCAAATTTGAACGGAAATTCCAATACCTAAAATTGTATTAGTTTATAACTATTTTTTATAGTTTTATTATTATTATTATTATTATTATTATTAATAAAAATAATAATAAAAAATCTATAATAATGGTTACTAAACCTAATAATTTAATTATGATAAAAATTATCCAAATGTTTTTTGTACTTTTGGATTTTCGTTCTTATTTTCAGATTCTCACTCATTCAAATTTTCAGATTTTTGTTCTTATTTTTGGAT
Organism: Lithobates pipiens; assembly: GCF_037356315.1. NCBI lineage: Eukaryota > Metazoa > Chordata > Amphibia > Anura > Ranidae > Lithobates > Lithobates pipiens. Next base: position 2,199,423 of record NW_027507789.1, read on the forward strand.
TTTCGTTCTTTTGAATTTTTCGGATTTTCGAATTTCGGATTTTTGCTCTTTACGGAAATTCGCTTTCGGAAACATTGGTTAACCACTTTCAGACTGGACCATTTTTCTGGCCAAAGACCAGACCACTTTTTGCGATTCGGCACTGCGTCGCTTTAACTGACAATCGCGCGGTCGTGCGACGTGGCTCCCAAACAAAATTGGCGTCCTTTTTTTCCCACAAATAGAGCTTTCTTTTGGTGGTATTTGATCACCTCTGCGGTTTTTATCTTTTGCGCTATAAACAAAAATAGAGCGACAATTTCGAAAAAAACTCAATATTTTTTACTTTTTGCTATAATAAATATCCCCCAAAAATATATATATATAAAAAAAAAAATTTCCTCAGTTTAGGCCGATACGTATTCTTCTACATATTTTTGGTTTAAAAAATCGCAATAAGCGATTATTGATTGGTTTGTGCAAAATTTATAGCGTTTATAGTGTTATGGCATTTTTATTAATAATTTTTTTTTTTTTTACTAGTAATGGCGGCGATCAACGATTTTTTTTGTGACTGCGACATTAAGGCGGACACATCGGACATTTTTGCCTCATTTTTGGGACCATTGTCATTTATACAGCAATCAGTGCTATACAAATGCAGTGATTTCTGTGTAAATGATACTGGCAGTGAAGGGGTTAACCAGGGTGTGGCAGTGTAGGGGTTAAGTGTGTCCTAGGGGCGTGTTACTAACTGTGGGGGGCTGGGCTTTGTGTTAGTGAACACTGATCTCTGCTCCAATCACATGGAGCAGAGATCAGCATCACTTGTTCCTAGGCAGAACGGGGAGATGCTGTTTACAATGGCATCTCCTCGTTCAGCCTCCCCGTGAGACGATCGCGAGTATCCCCACAGCGATTGAGTCTGCGGGACCCGCGACCGGACTCACGGGGGTCCCGAACCGGCGGCGCACAGGCGATGGCAGGGCGGCATATAGAAATGGACGTACCTGTATGCCAATATGCCTGCCCGTGCCATTCCGCCATCGTACATTGGCGCGCGCCGGTCGGGAACTGGTTAAACGTATTTTCGTTAATTTAGATGTTTCCGAAATTAACAACTATGCTGAATTTTGACAAAAAACTAATTCAAAACGAAACAAATGGCACATGTCTAGTCAAAAGCATTCGTGCAAGTTGAATGAAATGTGCAGTCAGAATAATGCCTCTATATCAACAAGTAAAATCAGCGTGTATATGCAGAAGCATGCTTGTTAATCCTGTACAAGTGTACATTGTGTAAAAAGGCTCTTTAATCCTGTCTTCTCTGCTCCTCCCCTTCTTCAACAGTCCCCAATCCATTTGCTGATAAAACAGAGCCTTGTGGGCCATCTGCACATGCTCAGTTTGGTGTGTATTGCTTAAGAGTTATTTGGGAAGGTGCAGCACAGGGTAAAGCTGCACGATTCTGGCTAAAATGAGAATCCCGATTTTTTTTTTTTTGCTTAGAATAAAGATCGAGATTTTCGCGACGTAACATTTATCTTTCACATTATATTGTTTTGTGTTTGTGTTTTTTTAATTTATTAAAGTGTATTTTTTCCAAAAATATTGCGTTTGAAAGACCGCTTTGCAAATACAGTGCGACATAACGTTTTTCAACAACCACCATTTTATTCTCTAGGGTCTCTGCTGAAAAAAAAGATATAATGTTTGGGGGTTTTAAGTAATTTTTTAGCAAAAAATACTGATTTTAACTTGTAAGCCAAAATGTCAGAAAAATATATAGTTTTTAAGTGGTTAAACTGACCTCATCTACAGCCAGTAGTTAATTCCTTTAATCTAAAAATAACAAAATGTTACAATGTTTCTCTTTATCTCTACCCAAGAATGTTGTGACAAACTTGTCAGTCTGCCTGTTTGTTTTTTTTTGGACAGCTGTCAGCAGTGAGCAGAGAACTCTCTGCACTGAATCGAGGAAATGCTGTGTTAAGATCGGGAGGGGGGTAGAATCGTGATCTCGATTCTTTAACAATTAATCATGCAGCTCTAGCACAGGGCCAGTCAGCCCTGTCCAGACAGAGGGTCAGGGGTCCTGCAGCCTCATAGGACAGTCAGAGGAAAATTAAAACTCCTCCTACAGGCTTTGATCAGACACTGGTAGAAGTCACAAGACTGCTATATACTGCTGATGATAAAAGGTATTTATCAGTTTATATTTACTAAAGTGATTGCATTTCCATGTCCTGTGTACTGTGGGAGATCAGATAGAGTGAGTGCAGGCTCCTGGGGAGAGCAGATATAATGAGTGCAGAGTCCTGGGAAGATCAGATATAGTGAGTGCAGGCTCCTGGGGAGATCAGATATAGTGAGTGCAGGCTCCTGGGGGGAGCAGATATAGTGAGTGCAGGCTCCTGAGGAGAGCAGATATAGTGAATGCAGAGTCCCGAGGAGATCAAATATAGTGAGTGCAGGCTCCTGGGGAGATCAGATATAGTAAATGCAGGCTCCTGGGGAGATCAGATATAGTGAATGCAGAGTCCTGGGAGAGCAGATATAGTGAATGCAGAGTCCTGGGGAGATCAGATATAGTGAGTGCAGGCTCCTGGGGAGATCAGATATAGTGAATGCAGAGTCCTGGGGAGAGCAGATATAGTGAGTGCAGAGTCCTGGGGAGAGCAGATATAGTGAGTGCAGGCTCCTGGGGAGATCAGATATAGTGAGTGCAGGCTCCTGGGGGGATCAGATATAGTGAGTGCAGGCTCCTGGGGAGATCAGATATAGTGAGTGCAGGCTCCTGGGGAGATCAGATATAGTGAATGCAGGCTCCTGGGGAGATCAGATATAGTGAGTGCAGGCTCCTGGGGAGATCAGATATAGTGAGTGCAGGCTCCTGGGGGGATCAGATATAGTGAATGCAGAGTCCTGAGGAGATCAAATATAGTGAGTGCAGGCTCCTGGGGAGATCAGATATAGTAAATGCAGAGTCCTGAGGAGATCAAATATAGTGAGTGCAGGCTCCTGGGGAGATCAGATATAGTGAATGCAGGCTCCTGGGGAGATCAGATATAGTGAGTGCAGGCTCCTGGGGAGATCAGATATAGTGAGTGCAGGCTCCTGGGGAGATCAGATATAGTGAATGCAGAGTCCTGGGAGAGCAGATATAGTGAATGCAGAGTCCTGGGGAGATCAGATATAGTGAATGCAGAGTCCTGGGGAGAGCTGATATAGTGAGTGCAGGCTCCTGGGGAGATCAGATATAGTGAGTGCAGGCTCCTGGGGAGATCAGATATAGTGAGTGCAGGCTCCTGGGGGGATCAGATATAGTGAATGCAGAGTCCTGGGGAGATCAGATATAGTGAGTGCAGGCTCCTGGGGAGATCAGATATAGTGAGTGCAGGCTCCTGGGGGGATCAGATATAGTGAGTGCAGGCTCCTGGGGAGATCAGATATAGTGAATGCAGGCTCCTGGGGAGATCAGATATAGTGAGTGCAGGCTCCTGGGGAGATCAGATATAGTGACTGCAGGCTCCTGGGGAGATCAGATATAGTGAGTGCAGGCTCCTGGGGAGATCAGATATAGTGAGTGCAGGTTCCTGGGGAGATCAGATATAGTGAATGCAGGCTCCTGGGGAGATCAGATATAGTGAGTGCAGGCTCCAGGGGAGATCAGATATAGTGAGTGCAGGCTCCTGGGGAGATCAGATATAGTGAGTGCAGAGTCCTGGGGAGATCAGATATAGTGAGTGCAGAGTCCTGGGGAGATCAGATATAGTGAGTGCAGGCTCCTGGGGAGATCAGATATAGTGAGTGCAGGTTCCTGGGGAGATCAGATATAGTGAATGCAGGCTCCTGGGGAGATCAGATATAGTGAGTGCAGGCTCCTGGGGAGATCAGATATAGTGAGTGCAGGTTCCTGGGGAGATCAGATATAGTGAGTGCAGGCTCCTGGGGAGATCAGATATAGTGAGTGCAGGCTCCAGGGGAGATCAGATATAGTGAGTGCAGGCTCCTGGGGAGATCAGATATAGTGAGTGCAGGCTCCTGGGGAGATCAGATATAGTGAGTGCAGGCTCCAGGGGAGATCAGATATAGTGAGTGCAGGCTCCTGGGGAGATCAGATATAGTGAGTGCAGAGTCCTGGGGAGATCAGATATAGTGAATGCAGGCTCCTGGGGAGATCAGATATAGTGAGTGCAGGCTCCTGGGGAGATCAGATATAGTGAGTGCAGGTTCCTGGGGAGATCAGATATAGTGAATGCAGGCTCCTGGGGAGATCAGATATAGTGAGTGCAGGCTCCAGGGGAGATCAGATATAGTGAGTGCAGGTTCCTGGGGAGATCAGATATAGTGAATGCAGGGTCCTGGGGAGATCAGATATAGTGAGTGCAGGGTCCTGGGGAGATCAGATATAGTGAATGCAGGCTCCTGGGGAGATCAGATATAGTGAGTGCAGAGTCCTGGGGAGATCAGATATAGTGAGTGCAGAGTCCTGGGGAGATCAGATATAGTGAGTGCAGAGTCCTGGGGAGAGCAGATATAGTGAGTGCAGAGTCCTGGGGAGAGCAGATATAGTGAATGCAGGCTCCTGGGGAGATCAGATATAGTGAGTGCAGGCTCCTGGGGAGATCAGATATAGTGAGTGCAGGCTCCTGGGGAGATCAGATATAGTGAGTGCAGGCTCCTGGGGAGATCAGATATAGTGAATGCAGGCTCCTGGGGAGATCAGATATAGTGAGTGCAGGCTCCTGGGGAGATCAGATATAGTGAGTGCAGGCTCCTGGGGAGATCAGATATAATGAATGCAGGCTCCTGGGGAGATCAGATATAGTGAATGCAGAGTCCTGGGGAGATCAGATATAGTGAATGCAGGCTCCTGGGGAGATCAGATATAGTGAGTGCAGGCTCCTGGGGAGATCAGATATAGTGAGTGCAGGCTCCTGGGGTGATCAGATATAGTGAGTGCAGGCTCCTGGGGAGATCAGATATAGTGAGTGCAGGCTCCTGGGGTGATCAGATATAGTGAGTGCAGGCTCCTGGGGAGATCAGATATAGTGAGTGCAGGCTCCTGGGGTGATCAGATATAGT
>NW_027507789.1:2204689-2290777 GCF_037356315.1 Lithobates pipiens
CAGTGAGAAGAATGCTCCTTACATTGGTGATCAGGTGAGAAGAATGTTCCTTACATTGGTGATCAGTGAGAAGAATGTTCCTTACATTGGTGATCAGTGAGAAGAATGTTCCTTACATTGGTGATCAGGTGAGAAGAATGTTCCCTTACATTGGTGATCAGTGAGAAGAATGTTCCTTACATTGGTGATCAGTGAGAAGAATGTTCCTTACATTGGTGATCAGTGAGAAGAAATGTTCCTTACATTGGTGATCAGTGGGAAGAATGTTCCTTACATTGGTGATCAGTGAGAAGAATGTTCCTTACATTGGTGATCAGTGAGAAGAATGTTTCCTTACATTGGTGATCAGTGAGAAGAATGTTCCTTACATTGGTGATCAGTGGAAGAATGTTCCTTACATTGGTGTCAGTGAGAAGAATGTCCTTACATTGGTGATCAGTGAGAAGAATGTTCCTTACATTGGTGATCAGTGGAAGAATGTTCCTTACATTGGTGATCAGTGAGAAGAATGTTCCTTACATTGGTGATCAGTGAGAAGAATGTTTCCTTACATTGGTGATCAGTGAGAAGAATGTTCCTTACATTGGTGATCAGTGAGAAGAATGTTCCTTACATTGGTGATCAGTGAGAAGAATGTTTCCTTACATTGGTGATCAGTGGGAAGAATGTTCCTTACATTGGTGATCAGTGAGAAGAATGTTCCTTACATTGGTGATCAGTGAGAAGAATGTTCCTTACATTGGTGATCAGTGAGGAAGAATGTTCCTTACATTGGTGATCAGTGAGAAGAATGTTCCTTACATTGGTGATCAGTGAGAAGAATGTTCCTTACATTGGTGATCAGTGAGAAGAATGTTCCTTACATTGGTGATCAGTGAGAAGAATGTTCCTTACATTGGTGATCAGTGAGAAGAATGTTCCTTACATTGGTGATCAGTGGAAGAATGTTCTTAACATTGGTGATCAGTGAGAAGAATGTTCCTTACATTGGTGATCAGTGGGGAAGAATGTTCCTTACATTGGTGATCAGTGAGAAGAATGTTCCTTACATTGGTGATCAGTGAGAAGAATGTTCCTTACATTGGTGATCAGTGAGAAGAATGTTCCTTACATTGGTGATCAGTGAGAAGAATGTTCCTTACATTGGTGATCAGTGAGAAGAATGTTCCTTACATTGGTGATCAGTGAGAAGAATGTTCCTTACATTGGTGATCAGTGAGAAGAATGTTCCTTACATTGGTGATCAGTGAGAAGAATGTTCCTTACATTGGTGATCAGTGAGAAGAATGTTCCTTACATTGGTGATCAGTGAGAAGAATGTTCCTTACATTGGTGATCAGTGAGAAGAATGTTCCTTACATTGGTGATCAGTGAGAAGAATGTTCCTTACATTGGTGATCAGTGAGAAGAATGTTCCTTACATTGGTGATCAGTGAGAAGAATGTTCCTTACATTGGTGATCAGTGAGAAGAATGTTCCTTACATTGGTGATCAGTGAGAAGAATGTTCCTTACATTGGTGATCAGTGAGAAGAATGTTCCTTACATTGGTGATCAGTGAGAAGAATGTTCCTTACATTGGGTGATCAGTGAGAAGAATGTTCCTTACATTGGTGATCAGTGGGGAAGAATGTTCCTTACATTGGTGATCAGTGAGAAGAATGTTCCTTACATTGGTGATCAGTGAGAAGAATGTTCCTTACATTGGTGATCAGTGGGAAGAATGTTCCCTTACATTGGTGATCAGTGAGAAGAATGTTCCTTACATTGGTGATCAGTGAGAAGAATGTTCCTTACATTGGTGATCAGTGAGAAGAATGTTCCTTACATTGGTGATCAGTGAGAAGAATGTTCCTTACATTGGTGATCAGTGAGAAGAATGTTCCTTACATTGGTGATCAGTGAGAAGAATGTTCCTTACATTGGTGATCAGTGAGAAGAATGTTCCTTACATTGGTGATCAGTGAGAAGAATGTTCCTTACATTGGGTGATCAGTAGAAGAATGTTCCTTACATTGGTGATCAGTGGGAAGAATGTTTCTTACATTGGTGATCAGTGAGAAGAATGTTCCTTACATTGGTGATCAGTGAGAAGAATGTTCCTTACATTGGTGATCAGTGAGAAGAATGTTCCTTACATTGGTGATCAGTGAGAAGAATGTTCCTTACATTGGTGATCAGTGAGAAGAATGTTCCTTACATTGGTGATCAGTGAGAAGAATGTTCCTTACATTGGTGATCAGTGAGAAGAATGTTCCTTACATTGGTGATCAGTGAGAAGAATGTTCCTTACATTGGTGATCAGTGAGAAGAATGTTCCTTACATTGGTGATCAGTGGGAAGAATGTTCCTTACATTGGTGATCAGTGAGAAGAATGTTCCTTACATTGGTGATCAGTGAGAAGAATGTCCCTTACATTGGTGATCAGTGAGAAGAATGTTCCCTTACATTGGTGATCAGTGAGAAGAATGTTCCTTACATTGGTGATCAGTGAGAAGAATGTTTCCTTACATTGGTGATCAGTGAGAAGAATGTTCCTTACATTGGTGATCAGTGAGAAGAATGTTCCTTACATTGGTGATCAGTGAGAAGAATGTTCCTTACATTGGTGATCAGTGAGAAGAATGTTCCTTACATTGGTGATCAGTGAGAAGAATGTTCCTTACATTGGTGATCAGTGAGGAAGAATGTTCCTTACATTGGTGATCAGTGAGAAGAATGTTCCTTACATTGGTGATCAGTGAGAAGAATGTCCTTACATTGGTGATCAGTGAGAAGAATGTTCCTTACATTGGTGATCAGTGAGAAGAAGTTCCTTACATTGGTGATCAGTGAGAAGAATGTTCCTTACATTGGTGATCAGTGAGAAGAATGTTCCTTACATTGGTGATCAGTGAGAAGAATGTCCCTTACATTGGTGATCAGTGAGAAGAATGTTCCTTACATTGGTGATCAGTGAGAAGAATGTTCCTTACATTGGTGATCAGTGGGAAGAATGTTCCTTACATTGGTGATCAGTGAGAAGAATGTTCCTTACATTGGTGATCAGTGAGAAGAATGTCCCTTACATTGGTGATCAGTGAGAAGAATGTTCCTTACATTGGTGATCAGTGAGAAGAATGTTCCTTACATTGGTGATCAGTGAGAAGAATGTTCCTTACATTGGTGATCAGTGAGAAGAATGTTCCTTACATTGGTGATCAGTGAGAAGAATGTCTCCTTACATTGGTGATCAGTGAGAAGAATGTTCCTTACATTGGTGATCAGTGAGAAGAATGTTCCTTACATTGGTGATCAGTGAGGAAGAATGTTCCTTACATTGGTGATCAGTGAGAAGAATGTTCCTTACATTGGTGATCAGTGAGAAGAATGTCCCTTACATTGGTGATCAGTGAGAAGAATGTTCCTTACATTGGTGATCAGTGAGAAGAATGTTCCTTACATTGGTGATCAGTGAGGAAGAATGTTCCTTTACATTGGTGATCAGTGAGAAGAATGTTCCTTACATTGGTGATCAGTGAGAAGAATGTCCCTTACATTGGTGATCAGTGAGAAGAATGTTCCTTACATTGGTGATCAGTGGAAGAATGTTCCCTTACATTGGTGATCAGTGAGAAGAATGTTCCTTACATTGGTGATCAGTGAGAAGAATGTTCCTTACATTGGTGATCAGTGAGAAGAATGTTCCCTTACATTGGTGATCAGTGAGAAGAATGTTCCTTACATTGGTGATCAGTGAGAAGAATGTTCCTTACATTGGTGATCAGTGGGAAGAATTGTTTCCTTACATTGGTGATCAGTGAGAAGAATGTTCCTTACATTGGTGATCGGTGGAAAGAATGTCCTTACATTGGTGATCAGTGAGAAGAATGTTCCTTACATTGGTGATCAGTGAGAAGAATGTTCCTTACATTGGTGATCAGTGAGAAGAATGTTCCTTACATTGGTGATCAGTGGGAAGAATGTTCCTTACATTGGTGATCAGTGAGAAGAATGTTCCTTACATTGGTGATCAGTGAGAAGAATGTCCTTACATTGGTGATCAGTGAGAAGAATGTTCCTTACATTGGTGATCAGTGAGAAGAATGTTCCTTACATTGGTGATCAGTGAGAAGAATGTTCCTTACATTGGTGATCAGTGAGAAGAATGTTTCCTTACATTGGTGATCAGTGAGAAGAATGTTCCTTACATTGGTGATCAGTGAGAAGAATGTTCCTTACATTGGTGATCAGTGAGAAGAATGTTCCTTACATTGGTGATCAGTGAGAAGAATGTTCCTTACATTGGTGATCAGTGAGAAGAATGTTCCTTACATTGGTGATCAGTGAGAAGAATGTCCTTACATTGGTGATCAGTGAGAAGAATGTTCCTTACATTGGTGATCAGTGAGAAGAATGTTCCTTACATTGGTGATCAGTGAGAAGAATGTTCCCTTACATTGGTGATCAGTGAGAAGAATGTTCCTTACATTGGTGATCAGTGAGAAGAATGTTCCTTACATTGGTGATCAGGTGGGAAGAATGTTCCTTACATTGGTGATCAGTGAGAAGAATGTTCCTTACATTGGTGATCAGTGGGAAGAATGTTCCTTACATTGGTGATCAGTGGAAGAATGTTCCTTACATTGGTGATCAGTGAGAAGAATGTTCCTTACATTGGTGATCAGTGAGAAGAATGTTTCTTACATTGGTGATCAGTGAGAAGAATGTTCCTTACATTGGTGATCGGTGAGAAGAATGTTCCTTACATTGGTGATCAGTGAGAAGAATGTTCCTTACATTGGTGATCAGTGAGAAGAATGTTCCTTACATTGGTGATCAGTGAGAAGAATGTTCCTTACATTGGTGATCAGTGGGAAGAATGTTCCTTACATTGGTGATCAGTGAGAAGAATGTTCCTTACATTGGTGATCAGTGGGAAGAATGTTCCTTACATTGGTGATCAGTGAGAAGAATGTTCCTTACATTGGTGATCAGTGGGAAGAATGTTCCTTACATTGGTGATCAGTGAGAAGAATGTTCCTTACATTGGTGATCAGTGGGAAGAATGTTCCTTACATTGGTGATCAGTGAGAAGAATGTTCCTTACATTGGTGATCAGTGGAGAAGAATGTTCCTTACATTGGTGATCAGTGAGAAGAATGTTCTTACATTGGTGATCAGTGAGAAGAATGTTCCTTACATTGGTGATCAGTGAGAAGAATGTTCCTTACATTGGTGATCAGTGAGAAGAATGTTCCTTACATTGGTGATCAGTGAGAAGAATGTTCCTTACATTGGTGATCAGTGAGAAGAATGTTCCTTACATTGGTCAGTGAGAAGAATGTTCTTACATTGGTGATCAGTGAGAAGAATGTTCCTTACATTGGTGATCAGTGAGAAGAATGTTCCTTACATTGGTGATCAGTGAGAAGAATGTTCCTTACATTGGTGATCAGTGAGAAGAATGTTCCTTACATTGGTGATCAGTGAGAAGAATGTTCCTTACATTGGTGATCAGTGAGAAGAATGTTCCCTTACATTGGTGATCAGTGAGAAGAATGTCCCTTACATTGGTGATCAGTGAGAAGAATGTTCCTTACATTGGTGATCAGTGAGAAGAATGTTCCTTACATTGGTGATCAGTGAGAAGAATGTTCCTTACATTGGTGATCAGTGAGAAGAATGTTCCTTACATTGTGATCAGTGAGAAGAATGTTCCTTACATTGGTGATCAGTGAGAAGAATGTTCCTTACATTGGTGATCAGTGAGAAGGAATGTTCCTTACATTGGTGATCAGTGAGAAGAATGTTCCTTACATTGGTGATCAGTGGAGAAGAATGTCATTACATGTGATCATTGAAATGTTCCTTTACATTGGTGATCAGTGAGAAGAATGTTCCTTACATTGGTGATCAGTGAGAAGAATGTCCCTTACATTGGTGATCAGTGAGAAGAATGTTCCTTACATTGGTGATCAGTGAGAAGAATGTTCCTTACATTGGTGATCAGTGAGAAGAATGTTCCTTACATTGGTGATCGGTGAGAAGAATGTTCCTTACATTGGTGATCAGTGAGAAGAATGCTCCTTACATTGGTGATCGGTGAGAAGAATGTTCCTTACATTGGTGATCAGTGAGAAGAATGTTCCTTACATTGGTGATCAGTGGGAAGAATGTTCCTTACATTGGTGATCAGTGAGAAGAATGTTCCTTACATTGGTGATCAGTGAGAAGAATGTCCCTTACATTGGTGATCAGTGAGAAGAATGTTCCTTACATTGGTGATCAGTGAGAAGAATGTTCCTTACATTGGTGATCAGTGAGAAGAATGTTCCTTACATTGGTGATCGGTGAGAAGAATGTTCCTTACATTGGTGATCGGTGAGAAGAATGTTCCTTACATTGGTGATCAGTGAGAAGAATGTCTCTTACATTGGTGATCAGTGAGAAGAATGTTCCTTACATTGGTGATCAGTGAGAAGAATGTTCCTTACATTGGTGATCAGTGAGAAGAATGTTCCTTACATTGGTGATCAGTGGGAAGAATGTCCCTTACATTGGTGATCAGTGAGAAGAATGCTCCTTACATTGGTGATCAGTGAGAAGAATGTTCCTTACATTGGTGATCGGTGAGAAGAATGTTCCTTACATTGGTGATCAGTGAGAAGAATGTTCCTTACATTGGTGATCGGTGAGAAGAATGTTCCTTACATTGGTGATCAGTGAGAAGAATGTTCCTTACATTGGTGATCAGTGAGAAGAATGTTCCTTACATTGGTGATCAATAGGAAGAATATCCCTTACATTGGTGATCAGTGAGAAGAACGTTCCTTACATTGGTGATCAGTGAGAAGAATGTCCCTTACATTGGTGATCAGTGAGAAGAATGTTCCTTACATTGGTGATCAGTGGGAAGAATGTTCCTTACATTGGTGATCGGTGGGAAGAATGTTCCTTACATTGGTGATCAGTGGGAAGAATGTTCCTTACATTGGTGATCAGTGAGAAGAATGTTCCTTACATTGGTGATCGGTGAGAAGAATGTTCCTTACATTGGTGATCGGTGAGAAGAATGTTCCTTACATTGGTGATCAGTGAGAAGAATGTTCCTTACATTGGTGATCAATAGGAAGAATATCCCTTACATTGGTGATCAGTGAGAAGAATGTTCCTTACATTGGTGATCAGTGAGAAGAATGTCCCTTACATTGGTGATCAGTGAGAAGAATGTTCCTTACATTGGTGATCGGTGGGAAGAATGTTCCTTACATTGGTGATCGGTGGGAAGAATGTTCCTTACATTGGTGATCAGTGAGAAGAATGTCCTTACATTGGTGATCAGTGAGAAGAATGTTCCTTACATTGGTGATCAGTGAGAAGAATGTTCCTTACATTGGTGATCAGTGAGAAGAATGTTCCTTACATTGGTGATCAGTGAGAAGAATGTTCCTTACATTGGTGATCAGTGAGAAGAATGTCCCTTACATTGGTGATCAGTGAGAAGAATGTTCCTTACATTGGTGATCAGTGAGAAGAATGTTCCTTACATTGGTGATCAGTGAGAAGAATGTTCCTTACATTGGTGATCAGTGAGAAGAATGTTCCTTACATTGGTGATCGGTGAGAAGAATGTTCCTTACATTGGTGATCAGTGAGAAGAATGTCTCTTACATTGGTGATCAGTGAGAAGAATGTTCCTTACATTGGTGATCAGTGAGAAGAATGTTCCTTACATTGGTGATCAGTGAGAAGAATGTTCCTTACATTGGTGATCAGTGGGAAGAATGTCCCTTACATTGGTGATCAGTGAGAAGAATGCTCCTTACATTGGTGATCAGTGAGAAGAATGTTCCTTACATTGGTGATCGGTGAGAAGAATGTTCCTTACATTGGTGATCAGTGAGAAGAATGTTCCTTACATTGGTGATCGGTGAGAAGAATGTTCCTTACATTGGTGATCAGTGAGAAGAATGTTCCTTACATTGGTGATCAGTGAGAAGAATGTTCCTTACATTGGTGATCAATAGTAAGAATATCCCTTACATTGGTGATCAGTGAGAAGAACGTTCCTTACATTGGTGATCAGTGAGAAGAATGTCCCTTACATTGGTGATCAGTGAGAAGAATGTTCCTTACATTGGTGATCAGTGGGAAGAATGTTCCTTACATTGGTGATCGGTGGGAAGAATGTTCCTTACATTGGTGATCAGTGGGAAGAATGTTCCTTACATTGGTGATCAGTGAGAAGAATGTTCCTTACATTGGTGATCGGTGAGAAGAATGTTCCTTACATTGGTGATCGGTGAGAAGAATGTTCCTTACATTGGTGATCAGTGAGAAGAATGTTCCTTACATTGGTGATCAATAGGAAGAATATCCCTTACATTGGTGATCAGTGAGAAGAATGTTCCTTACATTGGTGATCGGTGAGAAGAATGTTCCTTACATTGGTGATCAGTGAGAAGAATGTTCCTTACATTGGTGATCAATAGGAAGAATATCCCTTACATTGGTGATCAGTGAGAAGAATGTTCCTTACATTGGTGATCAGTGAGAAGAATGTCCCTTACATTGGTGATCAGTGAGAAGAATGTTCCTTACATTGGTGATCGGTGGGAAGAATGTTCCTTACATTGGTGATCGGTGGGAAGAATGTTCCTTACATTGGTGATCAGTGAGAAGAATGTTCCTTACATTGGTGATCAGTGAGAAGAATGTTCCTTACATTGGTGATCAGTGAGAAGAATGTTCCTTACATTGATGATCAGTGAGAAGAATGTTCCTTACATTGGTGATCAGTGAGAAGAATGCTCCTTACATTGGTGATCAGTGGGAAGAATGTTCCTTACATTGGTGATCAGTGGGAAGAATGCTCCTTACATTGGTGATCAGTGAGAAGAATGTTCCTTACATTGGTGATCAGTGAGAAGAATGTTCCTTACATTGGTGATCAGTGAGAAGAATGTTCCTTACATTGGTGATCAGTGGGAAGAATGTTCCTTACATTGGTGATCAGTGAGAAGAATGTTCCTTACATTGGTGATCAGTGAGAAGAATGTTCCTTACATTGGTGATCAGTGAGAAGAATGTTCCTTACATTGGTGATCAGTGAGAAGAATGTTCCTTACATTGGTGATCGGTGGGAAGAATGCTGTTCAGTGGGGAATCATGTGACAAGAGCTTGCAGTCTCATCTCTGAATCCTGCAGGAGCCGCTGTAACGTATAAGTGACATGAAAAGGTCATCTATAGTAAGAAGTCAGAGAAATCCGTTGGAGATTCAGGTTATGTCATTATATTTCTTGGGGTCATCGATGAGAACGCCTCCTATGTCAGGATTTTGGGGATCTCCTGGCCGCGGTGTCACCTTTGTGGCCGGCTTTGATGTGGAAGTCAATACTCTGCAGGTGTTTTCATACAGTTAATGCATTCTGCGGATTCCTGAAGCATCGGAGGGGTCGGCACGGTTCGGTACAATCCCTTTTATCTCCAGATAAAACGCGGCACCTGCGGGGGTCACACACCTGCGGCGATGAGAGCGTCTCTGCGGTGAAAGCCAAAGGGGATTATGGGAAATGAATGCAGTTGTTAGCGGTTAGGCCTATGATTAGACGGCACCCTTACATCGGGGTAATTAAAGCTCCTCTGAATTTATAGACGGAAGCCAAATTCTTTACAAACAGAAATTCCTCCAGTGATTGGCAGGTGGGAAGATGGAACCTCCGAGAAATGAAAAATTGCCGTTTGGTATTTAGGATACAATATACAGTATATTACCAAAAGTATTGGGACGCCTGCCTTTACATGACCTTTAATGACCCCCCCAGCCTTAGTCCGGAGGGTTCAATATTGAGTTGGCCCTTTGCAGATATAACAGCTTCACCTCTTCTGGGAAGGCCGTCCACAAGGTTTAGGAGGGTGTCTATGGGAAGGTTTGACCATTCCTCCAGAAGAGTATTTGTGAGGTCAGCCACTGATGTTGGACGAGAAGGCCTGGCTCGCATTCTCCGCTCTAATTCATCCCAAAGGCGTTCTATGGGGTTGAGGTCAGGACTCTGTGCAGGCCAGTCAAGTTCCTCCACCCCAAACTCACTCATCCATGTCTTTATGGACCTTGCTTTGTGCACTGGTCCAAATCATTCAGTGGAGGGGGGATTATGGTGCGGGGTTGTTTTTCAGGGGTTGGGCTTGTATCAGGGCTGGGCTCAGCCCTTCCCTTCTCAGAGTTGGCTGCTCAGCTGTCGGCTAATTGCCAGCTCCTATCGCGCAACAAGTACTCAGCTGTTGATGATATCCTGCTTGTCAGTCCTGCCTACATAAGCTGTTCAGACCAGAGGATTATGGACCTTGCTTTGTGCACTGGTGGGCAGTCATGTTGGAACAGGAAGGGGCCGTCCCCCAAACCGTTCCCACAAAGCTGGGGGCATGAAATTGTCCAAAATGTCTTGGTATACTTCCTTCACTGGGACTAAGGGGCCAAACCCAACCCCTGGAAAACACCCCCGTCACCATAATCCCCCCCCCCTCCACGTAATGGTTTGGACCAGTGCACAAAGCAAGATCCATAAAGACACGGATGAGCAAGTTTGGGTTGGAGGAACTTGACTGGCCTTTGGGATGAATTAAAGTGGAGACTGTGAGGCAGGCCTTCTCATCCAACATCAGCACCTGACCTCACAAATGCTCTTCTGGAAGAATGGTCAAACATTCCCATAGACACCCTCCTAAACCTTGTGGACGGCCTTCCCAAAAGAGGTGAAGCTGTTATAGCTGCAAAGGGCCGACTCAATATTGACCCCTCCGGACTAAGACTGGGGGGTCATTACAGGTCGTCACAGTATATATGCGGTGGGAGGACCTTAAAGAGGAAGTAAAGTCTTCCTCTTTAATTGCACCTATAGGTGAGCTTATAATAGGGCTCCCCTGTAGGCACTGCACAGATCTCCTAAACTTGCACCTTGTCCAGGATATATTTACTATATACATTGCTGCCAACATCATCGGCGCATGCGCACTGAAGAAACAGCCCACTCCTGGCGTTTCTTCAGGCACCGTGCTCCTGCGCGCATGCGCGGCTGGTCACGTCATCGCGGCTCCAGGGCCAATCACAGCACCGGAGCCCGCCAACCCGGAAGTAACTCGGGGGGAAAGATGGTGGCCCTGTTCGGGCGATGTGCGGGCGCCCATTCGGGGGGCCATCGTTCTAAGGTAAGTATTTCATAATGGGCTAGTATGCGATGCACCCCACACGTTATGCCTTTGTCTCGCAGGGGGAGGTTTTTTTGGAGGGGGGGAGGGGGGGGTTGATATACAGAAAGCTCCGATCCTGTGCAATAAAAAGTATTGATCATTTAAAGGGAATCATTAAAGGGCTATTGATAGCGCGGTCCGATGACACCCCCGCGGGCTCCCGATTCCTGGAAAGGCGTCCGTATGCTTGTGTCTGTACGCCATTAATTCCCGCTGACAAGGAGATATCAAGCGTTGTCTGGATCCCCGCGTGTCGGTTAATTATGCCGTCCAATTTACTTTATTTATGTGCGAATTTGCCATCAAATGGAACCCAGCTTGCGATTAAATGAGCAGCGCTCTCAGACAGATGCTCCGGGTTTTGAAGTGTGGAGGGGGAGGGGGGGAGGGGGGGGGGCTATGGGAATTTCTGAGTTAACTCTTTCATTGTCCAACATTAAAACCACTGTAACTTTTTTTTTTTTTTTTTTATGTTTGTGTCTCCCTTGGGAGATTTCCCTTCACTTCCTGTCCCACAGACACTACAGGCAATCCAGAGAAGGAAATCTCCTTCCCACCACTCTGGATTTTCTCTCACCTTGGGGTGTATTCATAACAAATTAAATCAATTAATTAATTTAATCAATAAAAAAAAATTGCATAGCGCTTCCATCAGTGAAAGAGCATGTGCATTTGCTCTTTGTGAATGGGGCAAAAAAAAAAAAAATGTTATTAAGCTTTGTCCTGTGCTGGTTGAGTGTTTTTGTGTTGATTTAGAATGGAGAATACCACCTTTGGCCACTGGGTGTCGCCGCTAAGTATAAAATACATTTTCTTCAATGCTTGGGGCCATCTAGTGGTTGAATTTGAGATGTTCTGTTTTATATCAAAGACAAACATTCGACCAGTACAGGAAATAGCCTAACAACATTTTCTGTTTATTTAAAATGGAAAGTACCACATTTGGCCACTGGGTGTCGCCGCTAAGTATAAAATACATTTTCTTCAATGCTTGGGGCCATCTAGTGGTTGAATTTGAGATGTTCTGTTTTATATCAAAGACAAACATTCGACCAGTACAGGAAATAGCCTAACAACATTTTCTGTTTATTTAAATTGGAAAGTACCACATTTGGCCACTGGGTGTCGCCGCTATATAAAATACATTTTCTTCAATGCTTCGGGCCATCTAGTGGTTGAATTTGAGATTTTCCGTTTTATATCAAAGACAAACATTCGACCAGTACAGGAAATAGCCTAACAACATTTTCAGTTTATTTAAAATGGGAAGTACTATATTTAGCCACTGGGTGTCACTAAGTTTAAAAAAAATTCTTCAATGTTTGGGGCTATCTAGTGGTTGAATTTGGTATTTTCTGTTTTATATCAAAGACAAACATTCGACCAGTACAGGAAATAGCCTAACAACATTTTCAGTTTATTTAAAATGAAAAATACCACATTTGGCCACTGGGTGTCGCTAAGTATAAAATACATTTTCTTCAATGCTTGGGGCCATCTAGTGGTTGAATTTGGTATTTTCTGTTTTATATCATATTTAGGGCAGCACCATGGTGTAGTGGGTAGCACTCCTACCTAGCAGTCAAAAGCATCACTGGTTCAAATCCCATTCATGACTCTACCTGCCTGTAGCTTGTATGTTCTGCACTGTGTGGGTTTCCTCCCACACTCCAAAGACATGCAGGTAGGTTAATTGGCTTCTTTCTAAAATTGGTCCTTAGTATATGAATGGGGACCTTGGATTGTGGGCTCCTTGAGGGCAGGGACCAATGTGAGTGTGCAATGGATAGGGACAATTGTAGAAACTCACTCAGGATGGACTGGTGTCTTTATTCAAACTTACTAACTATGAAACTATATCAAAGACAAACATTTGACCAGTACAGGAAATAGCCTAACAACATTTTCAGTTTATTTAAAATGGGAAGTACTATATTTAGCCACTGGGTGTCTTCAATGTTTGGGGCCATCTAGTGGTTGAATTTGGTATTTTCTGTTTTATATTAAAGACAAACTTTCGACCAGTACAGGAAATAGCCTAACAACATTTTCTGTTTATTTAAAATGGAGACTGCCACATTTGGCCACTGGGTGTCGCTAAGTATAAAATACATTTTCTACAATGCTTCGGGCCATCTAGTGGTTGAATTTGTGATTTTCTGTTTTATATCAAAGACAAACATTCGACCAGTACAGGAAATAGCCTAACAACATTTTCTGTTTATTTAAAATGGAGCGTGCCACATTTGGCCACTGGGTGTCGCTAAGTATTTAATAAACTTTCTTCAATGCTTAGGGCCATCTAGTGGTTGAATTTGGTATTTTCTGTTTTATATCAAAGACAAACATTGGACCAGTACAGGAAATAGCCTAACAACATTTTCAGTTTATTTAAAATGGAAAGTACCACATTTGGCCACTGGGTGTCACTAAGTATAAAATACATTTTCTACAATGCTTAGGGCCATCTAGTGGTTGAATTTGGTATTTTCTGTTTTATATCATATTTAGGGTGGCACGGTGGAGTAGTCATTAGCAGTAAAAAGGGTCACTGGTTCAAATCCCAACCATGACTCTACCTGCCTGGAGCTTGCATGTTCTGCTTGTGTGGGTTTCCTCCCACACTCCAAAGACATGCTGGTAGGTTAATTGGCTTCTATCCAAAATTGGCCCTATATGAATGGGGACCTTGGATTGTGGGCTCCTTGAGGGCAGGGACCAATGTGAGTGTGCAATGTACAGGGGATAGGGACAATTGTAGACACTCACTCAGGATGGACTGGTGTCTTTATTCAACCTTACTAACTATGAAACTATATCAAAGACAAACATTTGACCAGTACAGGAAATAGCCTAACAATATTTTCTGTTTATTTAAAATGGAAAGTACCACATTTGGCCACTGGGTGTCACTAAGTATAAAATATATTTTCTTCAATGCTTGGGGTCATCTAGTGGTTGAATTTGAGATTTTCTGTTTTATATCATATTTAGGGCAGCTTGGTGGTGTAGTGGTTAGCACTCCCACCTAGCAGTAAATAAGCATCACTGGTTCAAATCCCAACCGTGACTCTACCTGCCTGGAGCTTATATGTTCTGCCTGTGTGGGTTTCCTCCCACACTCCAAAGACATGCAGGTAGGTTAATTGGCTTCTTTCCAAAATTGACCCTAGTATATGAATGGGGATCTTGTATTGTGGGCTCCTTGAGGGCAGGGCCAATGTGAGTGTGCAATGTATAGGGACAATCATAGACACTCACTCAGGATGGACTGGTGTCTTTATTCAACCTTACTAACTATGAAACTATATCAAAGACAAACATTCGACCAGTACAGGAAATAGCCTAACAACATTTTCTGTTTATTTAAAATGGAAAGTACCACATTTGGCCACTGGGTGTCGCTAAGTATAAAATAAACTTTCTTCAATGCTTGGGGCCATCTAGTGGTTGAATTTGGTATTTTCTGTTTTATATCAAAGACAAACATTGGACCAGTACAGGAAATAGCCTAACAACATTTTCTGTTTATTTAAAATGGAAATTACCTCATTTGACCACCGGGTGTCGATAAGTATTACAGAAATTTCCTACAATACTTAGGGCCATCTAGTGGTTGAATTAGATTTTTTTTCTGTATTATATGAATGACAAACAGCACAGGAAACAGGCTAGTAACATTTTTTGTTGATTTTAAAATGGAAAATACTACATTTGGCCACTGTGTATTGCTAAGTATTACAGAAATTTCCTACAATACTTAGGGCCATCTAGTGGTTGAATTTGGTATTTTTTCTTTTATATCAAAGACAAACATTCCACATGCACAGAAAACAACCCAATACAGGGGAACCTTGGACTACGGGCGTAATCCGTTCCAGGAGAATGCTTGTAATCCAAAGCACCCGCGAACCAATCTAGGGGCATCACTGAACGTTGTATTGCCTCCCACAGCGGTTGGCAGAGGGCAGTGTGAGCTGCCTGCGGGAGAGATGCGGGAATCGGCGCTGGAATCGCTCTGGTTCCCGCATCACTACAGTGTGAACCCGGGCTTGGTGTGCCATGCATGTACCATGCGTTGCGGTAATGCACATATTAACGCTCACGCTACCGCAGTGCGAAAGTGGGCGAAAGCGGGCACCCTAAAAAACAGGCAAACCCAAGTAGATCTTCCTTCTTGCTCTGCGATGTCCCCCTCCACCGACGTCACCTGACCCACTCCATAAAAAAAGGGGGGGAGGGGTCAGGTGGGTCTTCACGCTGCGTGGCGGTGCCCGCAGCATTATGTCCTCAGCTCATTCCAGCACGACCTCCAACTCTAATTAAAACAATGAGCCAGACAGAAACGAGATCTCCGAAAGTTAATGGCGGAGTTTGGAGGACGCGGCGGGTCTGACCTCAATTTCCAGATGAAAAACCGCCGGAGCGTAGACGCACTGCCGCAAGATGAATGGAATCTGCAGAGAAAAATCTACTTTTTTCTTCTTTTTATTTTTTGCATTGAGCGCAATCCACTGAAGGACCCCAGAGGCCCCAATGCTTAATCCAATAAAACCTTTTCTAATTAGCCGCGTCTTCGGACGGCGTTCCGGGGCGCTTCCCGCTATGATTGTACAGATCAGCCATCATCTCTGACTGCTGGAATGGGAGAAAGCGGGTCAATCGGGGTCACCGATATCTCCGTCTAATCCCCATCCCCCGTCCCACTTCCCAGATTAAAATACTTTGGTCTTCATTTAGACCACCGGACATTTAAAGGGCCAGCCCACCCAAAATTAAACTTTTAGTGATAGGTGGAGCAGGCTGGGCGGAGTCTGCCGGCTTCTTGGATGTCTTGGATACTCCACCAGTGAGATCTCCCTGACTCCATACCTGTCCACCTTCCTGTGTTACTACTCACCTTTGTGTGTTCTGACTCCTGTTATAATATCTAACAAGTTCAACAGAGATGGTGGGAACCCCTCATAATGGGCACAGCGGGCGTACAGACCCGGGAACTCAGCACAGGGATGGTGAGAACCTCTCATAATGGGCACAGCGGGTGTACAGACCCGGGAACTCGGCACAGGGATGGTGGGAACCTCTCATAATGGGCACAGCGGGTGTACAGACCCGGGAACTCGGCACAGGGATGGTGGGAACCTCTCATAATGGGCACAGCGGGTGTACAGACCCGGGAACTCGGCACAGGGATGGTGGGAACCTCTCATAATGGGCACAGCGGGTGTACAGACCCGGGAACTCAGCACAGGGATGGTGGGAACCCCTCATAATGGGCACAGCGGGTGTACAGACCCGGGAACTCGGCACAGGGATGGTGGGAACCTCTCATAATGGGCACAGCGGGTGTACAGACCCGGGAACTCAGCACAGGGATGGTGGGAACCTCTCATAATGGGCACAGCGGGTGTACAGACCCGGGAACTCGGCACAGGGATGGTGGGAACCTCTCATAATGGGCACAGCGGGTGTACAGACCCGGGAACTCGGCACAGGGATGGTGGGAACCTCTCATAATGGGCACAGCGGGTGTACAGTCCTGGGAACTCAGCACAGGGATGGTGGGAACCCCTCATAATGGGTACAGCGGGTGTACAGACCCGGGAACTCGGCACAGGGATGGTGGGAACCCCTCATAATGGGCACAGCGGGTGTACAGACCCCGGGAACTCAGCACAGGGATGGTGGGAACCCCTCATAATGGGCACAGCGGGTGTACAGACCCGGGAACTCAGCACATGGATGGTGGGAACCCCTCATAATGGGCACAGCGGGTGTACAGACCCGGGAACTCAGCACAGGGATGTTGGGAACCCCTCATAATGGGCACAGCGGGTGTACAGACCCGGGAACTCAGCACAGGGATGGTGGGAACCCCTCATAATGGGCACAGCGGGCGTACAGACCCGGGAACTCAGCACAGGGATGGTGGGTACCCCTCATAATGGGCACAGCGGGCGTACAGACCCGGGAACTCAGCGCAGGGATGGTGGGAACCCTTCATAATGGGCACAGCGGGCGTACAGACCCGGGAACTCAGCGCAGGGATGGTGAGAACCCTTCATAATGGGCACAGCGGGTGTACAGACCTGGGAACTCGGCACAGGGATGGTGGGAACTCCTCAGATTTCCTTTCCTCATACAGTGGCAGCACTCAGGAAAGGAAATGTTGATAATTGGCATTTATTTACATGGGATCAGCAGTGATTGGACACAGCTGATCACATGGTAAAGAGCCAATATCATTGGCACTGATTGACACTGATAGGCTGCACTGATGGGCACTGATGAGGCAGCACTGATGGACACTGGTGACGTGGCACTGATAGGTGTCACTTATGGGCACTGATCGAGCTGCACTGATACGCGGAATTGATGGGCACTGATGAGGCAACACTGATGGGCACTGATGAGGTGGCACTGACAAGCACTAATGAGCACTGATAGGTGGCACTGATGGGCACTGATGAGGCAACACTGATGGGCACTGATGATCACTAATAGATGGCAGTGATGAGTATTGATGAAGTGGCACTGATGAGGCGGCACTGATAAGCACCAATAGATGTCACTGATGGGCACTGATAGGCATCACTGATGGGCACTGATAGGTGGCACTGATAGGCAGCACTAATGGGCACTGAAAGGCATCACTGATGGGCACTGATGGGCACTAAAAGGCATCACTGATGGGCACTGATAGGTGGCACTGATTGGCAGCACTGATGGACACGGATAGGTGGCACTGATTGGCAGCACTGATGGACACGGATAGGCAGCACTGATAGATGACACTGATGAGGAGGCACTGTTGGGACTGCACTGATAATTAGGACAATGCCGTGATTATCAGTGTAGATGTCCCTTTAACACAAGTCAGTTATCGGCTCTCCTCTCCTCTCCTCTCCTCTCCTTGTCAGCATGAGAAAAGGAAAGCCAATAACCGGCTTGTGTTTATATCTGTCATCAGCTGTCATTGGGCACAGCTGATCACATGGTAAAGGGCCACTGTGATTGGCCCTTTACCCCGATCTGTGATCAGCTGTGTCCGAAGAGGCGTCCTCCTGATAAAGCGCGCTCGTGCTGTAGCTGTCTTTCGGCTATAGCGCGGGGGAAGGGAAGGGGTTAAAATGCATCATAGAATAAAAAATAACACAGATTAAAAAAATAACAAAAAATCAAAAATACAAATAATACACAACTTCCTCAGCATTACCCCAAATAATAATTGACACAATACCAACGTACTTTAAAAACCACCTACAAATCCGGATCATAAACCAGATTTAAATCTTCCCCTCCAGCTCTCCCCGCGGCGCTCGGCGGCGCCGTATTTATCATCCATCTCAGATGAATGTGCAATCAGAACAATATTTTACTGTAAACGGAAAAAAAAGTTTCCTCATTTCGTATATTTTGTCGATATATATAAATATATTTTATTAGGACCTTTAAGATCCCCCGTCTGTGATTGGCTGGAATCCATCTTTGAAGGTTGGCGTCTTGGCACGCCGTCTCATTACTCTCCCGCTGGATATCAATGTCGGTAATGCCCACGCAACTTCTTTTTTTTTTTTTTTTTTTAGGCAGATAATTGGCATCCATTCCTGGAGATACAGAATCAAATATCTACAAAGTGAAGAATTTTTTCGGGAGCTGCGAAGAATAGGATCCCCCCTCCCCCGCTCTCACATCTAAGGGTCGCGTCAGCGCTAAGTACTAATTACAATGGGGGGGGGGGAGGGGAGCACAGGTGCGGGGATGCTGCCGATCGATGATGGGGGGCGCAGGGCTCGTTATTATGGAATGACGGAATTTTCATCTGTATCCAAATAACGTACGCGGCAGATGTGGCACACATACAGCGCACATTGGGCTTCTACAAGACGTTTCCTAATATCAATTAACCACTTGCCTTCCCGGAAGATTTTACCCCCTACCCCTTCAAGACTAGGCCATTTTTTGGCGATACGGCACAGCGTTACTTTGACATTTTATTAAAGCTTCAAAAAAAAACATGTAGGCGCTTTAACCGGTTCCCGGCCGGCTGCCGCAGTTATAACCGCGGCAGAATGGCTCCCCCCCCCCCCCGGGGTTCGAGCCGTCGTATCTGTACATGCGCCCGGAGCTGATGCGAGTGCGCGACGACCGCCGGGCACCCGCAATCGCTCGTGACAGAGCGAGAAGCGGGATCTGCGAGTGTAAACCGGTGTTTCTCAGTTCCAGTCCTCAAGGCGCCCCCAACAGGTGATGTTTTCAGGCTCTCCATTATTCTGCACAGGTGATTGGATCAGTTTCACTGCCTCAGTAATTACCACAGCCGTTTCATCCGAGGGCAATCCGGAAAACACGACCTGCTGGGGGGCAGGACTGGAGGACTGGAGTTGGGAAACACTGGTGTAAACACACAAATCCCAGTTCTCCCAGGGGAGAGGAGAGAGAGCGGTGTTCCTACTAAGTAGGAACACCGATCTCTCTGCTCCCCTATACACTTCCACCCCCCCCCCCCACCACAGTTAGAACACACCCAGAGAACACAGTTAACCACTTGGTCGCCACCTAGTGTTAAACCCTTCCCTGCCAGCGACATTTATACAGTAATTAGTCTTTTTTTTTTCAACAATCAATGCTATTAAAAAGGACTAATTACCGAGACAGTGATGAACGGTAATTAGTCCTTTTTTAATAGCATTGATCGTTGTATAATTGTGACTGGTCTCAAAAATGTGTCAAAAGTGTCCGCAATATATATAGCAATCCCGATAAAAATGGCAGATTGCCACCATTACTAGTAATAATAATAATAATAATAATAAAAATGCTATAAATCTATCCCTTATTTTTGTGGACACTATGACTTTTGCGCCAACCAATTAATATACGCTTATATGTAGAAGAATGCATATCGGCCTAAACTGAGGAAAAAAACTAAAAACCGCAGAGGTGATCAAATACCACCATAAGAAAGCTCTATTTGTGGGAAAAAGAGGACAGCAACTTTGTTTGGGCGCAACATCGCACCACCGCGCAATTGTCAGTTAAAGCGACGGAGTGCCGAATCGAAAAAAAAAATGGTCGGGAGGGGGGGGGGGGTAAATCCTTCCGGGGCTGAAGTTGTTAATATGTGTTAAAGCTAAAGCAAGTATAAATGAGCTCTAAAGGTTGTTTAGTTCGGTGTGCACGTTACTGCGCAGTCAGTGGTCTACCCATTCAGAGCCGGTACAATGGGGGGGGGGGGGTGGAAGGGGCGGGTCAATTTATTGGGGGTGCGCAGTGAAGTGTCCTAAAACAGCCGTCACTAGTTTGCTGGGACAGCGTTTTTCCCCAGCAATCGGTGGCGCTGCCTGCGTCCTCACCGCCCCCTTCTCCTCACCGCAGGTCTCGGAGTTGACAGAAGACCAGCTCGCCCTCACGGGCCGCTAGTAGGGGCGTGACGTCACGTGCGCACCCCGCCCCCCCTGCTACTCGCGGTTCCCGGGTCCTGGCTCTCCATTTCTCGCAGCTTCCGCCCCTTTGGTATTTCAGTTGTGCCCTCCTGCATTCAAGGTATGTGGGCCACATGTTAACCAGGGATCACTAATGGGCATATTTTTATTGTGCCCACTGCTGGGCATATTTTGGTAAAGGTCACGCTGATGGGCACCTTATTTTATGTTAAGGGGCACTCTGATGGACAAATTTTATTTTAAGGGGCACACTGATGGACATATTTTTGTGTGCCCATTTGAGTGCCCTTTAACATAAAATGTGCCCATCAGCGTGCACATTAAAAATATACCCATCAGCGTGCCCCCTAAAATAAAATGTGCTCATCAGAGTGCCCCTTAACATAAAAGGTGCCCATCAGCGTGACCCTTATTTTAAGTTAAGGGGCACGCTGATGGGCACATTTTATGTTAAGGGGCGCTCTGATGGGCAGAGTTTATTTTAAGAGCAACACTGATGGGCACATTTTGTATTAAGGGGCACTCCGATGGGCAGATTTTACGTTAAGGGGCACATTTTGTTGTGCCCATCAGAGTGCCCCTAATATAAAATGTGCCCATCAGGGTGCCCTTTAACATAGAATTTTCCCATCAGTGTCCCTTAATATAATAAATATATTCTTTTTTGAAACAACATTGATTCTTTCTTAAAAAAAGGGGGGGGGGGCTCAGTTTGGCATCTTCACCCTGGGCACCAAATGGCCTGGTCCCAGCACTGTACCCATTATCCTAGACCTTCCGATTCTCCCATTGGAGGACCTCATCTGTGCTCCTTACCTTCATCTGTGCTCCTTACCTTCATCCGTTCTCCTTTCCTCCATCCGTTCTCCTTTCCTCCATCCGTGCTCCTTTCCTCCATCCGTGCTCCTTTCCTTCATCCATGCTCCTTTCCTCCATCCGTTCTCCTTTCCTCCATCCGTTCTCCTTTCCTTCATCCGTGCTCCTTTCCTTCATCCGTGCTCCTTTCCTTCATCCATGCTCCTTTCCTCCATCCGTTCTCCTTTCCTCCATCCGTTCTCCTTTCCTTCATCCGTGCTCCTTTCCTTCATCCGTGCTCCTTTCCTTCATCCGTGCTCCTTTCCTCCATCCGTTCTCCTTTCCTCCATCCGTGCTCCTTTCCTCCATCCGTTCTCCTTTCCTTCATCCGTGCTCCTTTCCTTCATCCGTGCTCCTTTCCTTCATCTGTGCTCCTTTCCTCCATCCGTTCTCCTTTCCTCCATCCGTGCTCCTTTCCTCCATCCGTTCTCCTTTCCTCCATCCGTGCTCCTTTCCTCCATCCGTGCTCCTTTCCTCCATCCGTTCTCCTTTCCTCCATCCGTTCTCCTTTCCTTCATCCGTGCTCCTTTCCTTCATCCGTGCTCCTTTCCTTCATCCGTGCTCCTTTCCTTCATCCATGCTCCTTTCCTCCATCCGTTCTCCTTTCCTCCATTCGTTCTCCTTTCCTTCATCCGTGCTCCTTTCCTTCATCCGTGCTCCTTTCCTCCATCCGTTCTCCTTTCCTCCATCCGTGCTCCTTTCCTTCATCCGTGCTCCTTTCCTTCATCCGTGCTCCTTTCCTTCATCCGCACACAAATTCATTAGGAACACATTGTTATTTTTAATGGAAACCATCTCCCCATGGTGCAGCAGTAATTGGTCCGGTTGAGTTGAGTCTTGTTAGACCCGGCTTCCCGCTGATTGGCCTCACCCTGCGTTCAATGAAAGGCCCGGCGCCCTCTGTACCGGAACACGGATCTAGCGTTGGGGGGGGGGGGGTGTTTTTCTTTGTGCCGTCTCCAGCACAACACTAGTTAGGTATCATTATAAGTATTACACCCCCACAGAGCGGGGATCCCTTCATTAGGTGGTGGGGGGAGGGGGTGTTGCTCATTTTATAGCGTGACGCTCGTCATCCCCGGGTGAAAGGAGAGCCCACATATGTAATGATTATGTCCACGCTCTGGTCATACGTGATTACCGGCTATATATTGAAATATTAAGTGAAGTAGTTCCATTATATGCAGTATAAAGGTCAATTCTTACGTTCCATAAATAAATAATCCTAACAACATTGATACAATTTTATTTATGAATGAAGCTCACAACTGCTGTTTGAAGGCTTCATTCATAAGGGCTCCTCATGGTTTAATTTGCTGGAGCAGCAGGTCGGGGGCCCCAGATGTACCTCCCAATTGGAACCCCCTCCTCCTATTGCATAGGCTCTACCCCATGCTAGAAGTTCTGTTGGGATTCTGTTGCTGTCTGTGACCCCCACTAGGAGGAATTTCTTCTCTGTGACACCAAAACAAGCAATGAGGGGCGCCGGGGGGGGGGTCAGCATGACAGGAAGCCTCTCGATGGGATTGAAATTAGTCAAGGTGGTTCAGTTGACATTGTAAGGAGCGTCTGGTCAAATTTTGGTACCTTGGGGGGGATCAACGGAGACCACGGTCCATGGGGACATAGTAACCACAACACAGCAACGGGGCCAGGAGTGGAAGCTACTCAACCTTCAACGGAAGACCTTGGCCCCACTGGTGGTATCTTCAGAAAGAGGAAACATGGTGCAGCTTTGTCTTCAGTAACTGGAGGCCATCAGGTCCAACAAAAATAAACGATTGCAACCCTCCTGGGGACCTCCGAGGTGTCCTTTCCACCCTGGAAGGACCGGCCAATATCCTATTCCAAGGAGATTCTCTACTAGATCATTAGAACCTGGAAATTTCAGTAAATGGATGAAATGAAGAAGATGACATGAAGAAGATGACATGAAGATGATGACATGAAGATGATGACATGAAGATGATGACATGAAGAAGATGACATGAAGATGATCACATGAAGATGATCACATGAAGATGATGACATGAAGAAGATGGCATGAAGATGATGACATGAAGAAGATGACATGAAGAAGATGATGGCATGAAGAAGATGACATGAAGAAGATGGCATGAAGATGATGACATGAAGAAGATGACATGAAGAAGATGGCATGAAGATGATGACATGAAGATGATGACATGAAGAAGATGACATAAAGAAGATGGCATGAAGATGATGACATGATGAAGAAGACATGAAGATGATGACATGAAGATGATGACATGATGAAGAAGACATGAAGAAGATGACATGAAGATGATGACAAGAAGATGATGACATGAAGAAGATGACATGAAGAAGATGGCATGAAGATGATGACATGATGAAGAAGACATGAAGAAGATGACATGAAGATGATGACATGAAGAAGATGACATGAAGATGATGACAAGAAGATGATGACATGAAGAAGATGACATGAAGAAGATGGCATGAAGATGATGACATGATGAAGAAGACATGAAGATGATGACATGAAGATGATGACATGATGAAGAAGACATGAAGAAGATGACATGAAGATGATGACAAGAAGATGATGACATGAAGAAGATGACATGAAGATGATGACAAGAAGATGATGACATGAAGAAGATGACATGAAGATGATGACATGAAGAAGATGACATGAAGAAGATGGCATGAAGATGATGACATGAAGATGATGACATGAAGAAGATGACATGAAGAAGATGGCATGAAGATGATGACATGATGAAGAAGACATGAAGATGATGACATGAAGATGATGACATGATGAAGAAGACATGAAGAAGATGACATGAAGATGATGACAAGAAGATGATGACATGAAGAAGATGACATGAAGAAGATGGCATGAAGATGATGACATGATGAAGAAGACATGAAGAAGATGACATGAAGATGATGACAAGAAGATGATGACATGAAGAAGATGACATGAAGAAGATGACATGAAGAAGATGGCATGAAGATGATGACATGATGAAGAAGACATGAAGATGATGACATGAAGATGATGACATGATGAAGAAGACATGAAGAAGATGACATGAAGATGATGACAAGAAGATGATGACATGAAGATGATGACAAGAAGATGATGACATGAAGAAGATGACATGAAGATGATGACATGAAGAAGATGACATGAAGAAGATGGCATGAAGATGATGACATGAAGATGATGACATGAAGAAGATGACATGAAGAAGATGGCATGAAGATGATGACATGATGAAGAAGACATGAAGATGATGACATGAAGATGATGACATGATGAAGAAGACATGAAGAAGATGACATGAAGATGATGACAAGAAGATGATGACATGAAGAAGATGACATGAAGATGATGACATGAAGATGATGACATGAAGATGATGACATGAAGAAGATGACATGATGAAGAAGACATGAAGATGATGACATGAAGATGATGACATGATGAAGAAGACATGAAGAAGATGACATGAAGATGATGACAAGAAGATGATGACATGATGAAGATGACATGAAGATGATGACAAGAAGATGATGACATGAAGAAGATGACATGAAGAAGATGGCATGAAGATGATGACATGATGAAGAAGACATGAAGATGATGACATGAAGATGATGACATGATGAAGAAGACATGAAGAAGATGACATGAAGATGATGACAAGAAGATGATGACATGAAGAAGATGACATGAAGATGATGACAAGAAGATGATGACATGAAGAAGATGACATGAAGATGATGACATGAAGAAGATGACATGAAGAAGATGGCATGAAGATGATGACATGAAGATGATGACATGAAGAAGATGACATGAAGAAGATGGCATGAAGATGATGACATGATGAAGAAGACATGAAGATGATGACATGAAGATGATGACATGATGAAGAAGACATGAAGAAGATGACATGAAGATGATGACAAGAAGATGATGACATGAAGAAGATGACATGAAGAAGATGGCATGAAGATGATGACATGATGAAGAAGACATGAAGAAGATGACATGAAGATGATGACAAGAAGATGATGACATGAAGAAGATGACATGAAGAAGATGGCATGAAGATGATGACATGATGAAGAAGACATGAAGATGATGACATGAAGATGATGACATGATGAAGAAGACATGAAGAAGATGACATGAAGATGATGACAAGAAGATGATGACATGAAGAAGATGACATGAAGATGATGACAAGAAGATGATGACATGAAGAAGATGACATGAAGATGATGACATGAAGAAGATGACATGAAGAAGATGGCATGAAGATGATGACATGAAGATGATGACATGAAGAAGATGACATGAAGAAGATGGCATGAAGATGATGACATGATGAAGAAGACATGAAGATGATGACATGAAGATGATGACATGATGAAGAAGACATGAAGAAGATGACATGAAGATGATGACAAGAAGATGATGACATGAAGAAGATGACATGAAGAAGATGGCATGAAGATGATGACATGATGAAGAAGACATGAAGAAGATGGCATGAAGAAGATGGCATGAAGATGATGACATGAAGATGATGGCATGAAGATGATGGCATGAAGATGATGACATGAAGATGATGACATGAAGATGATGACATGGCTGGAATAATGAGGAGAAAATTCCAAATAATCAACAAGATTCCATACAAGAAACGTGAAACGTCTCCTGATCTGAAGGTCAACACTCAACCCTACTAATAGGTTTGTGTCTAACGATGAGCTCCCTGACCCGGACACCTAATTAAACTGACCCGGGAAACAAATAAATAAATCCTCGGTGCTTGATGGATTGTCACCCATCTGCCGTTGTCATGACAGCAAGTCATTCTTCTAAGTGGGGCGCTTTTTCATTTTATTATTAAGAGATCATTGACCTCGGCCTTTGTGTCCCACCTATGACACCGACCCACGGGGGGGGCACGTCCGTCACACGCTGGTGGACCCGACATAATTCAATCTGATCTTCAGCAAAAGCTCCTTGGAACAAATGCAGATTAGATGTCAGAAGCTCTGCAAGAAACAAACGTGATTTCCATCCGAGCTTCACGTGATATTATTGATCAGTGTGATGTGACAAGGCCATCCACCATACGCCACCCGCCATACGCCACCCGCCAAATGCCACCCGCCATACGCCACCCGCCAAACATCACCCACCACCCGCCAAACGCCACCCGCCAAACGCCACCCGCCAAACGCCACCCACCAAATGCCACCCACCAAACGCCACCCACCAAACGCCACCCACCAAACGCCACCCACCAAACGCCACCCGCCAAATGCCACCCGCCAAATGCCACCCACCAAACGCCACCCACCAAACGCCACCTGCCAAATGCCACCCGCCAAATGCCACCCGCTAAACACCACCCGCCAAACGCCACCCGCCATACGCCACCCGCCAAACATCACCCACCACCCGCCAAACGCCACCCACCAAACGCCACCCGCCACCCACCAAACGCCACCCGCCAAACGCCACCCGCCAAATGCCACCCACCAAACGCCACCCGCCAAACGCCACCCGCCAAATGCCACCCACCAAACGCCACCCGCCAAATGCCACCCGCCAAACGCCACCCGCCAAATGCCACCCGCCAAACGCCACCTGCCAAATGCCACCCGCTAAACGCCACCCGTCAAACGCCACCTGCCGGATCCGGCCAACATCACTAGAGAAAAGCTGAGATGATAGTAAACACATGATAAAAGTCCAAGCAATGCGGAAGAATCAACCTATCTATATCTTATCTACCTACCTATATCTTATCTACCTACCTACTGATCTATATATCTATATCTACCTATCTATCTATTTTGAAAATAGGTTGTTTTGCTTTTTCAACACAATCTTGTTTGGATTGGCCATGTGCAGTTGATGGTAAATCTACCGGTCTGAGAATTTATTTGTGCAAAGCCTAATGTCCTGTGTCATCCTTTTCCCTCTCCGGTTAGTGGATTTAAAATTATGTTTGTTTTCGACTGTAGTGATTATAGGGCACTATTCCTCCCACTGATACCAATGATGGGGCACTATTCCTCCCACTGATACCAATGATGGGGCACTATTCCCCCCACTGATACCAATGATGGGGCACTATTCCTCCCACTGACACCAATGATGGGGCACTATTCCTCCCACTGACACCAATGATGGGACACTATTCCTCCCACTGATACCAATGATGGGACACTATTCCTCCCACTGACACCAATGATGGGGCACTATTCCTCCCACTGATACCAATGATGGGGCACTATTCCTCCCACTGACACCAATGATGGGACACTATTCCTCCCACTGATACCAATGATGGGGCACTATTCCTCCCACTGACACCAATGATGGGGCACTATTCCTCCCACTGACACCAATGATGGGACACTATTCCTCCCACTGATACCAATGATGGGACACTATTCCTCCCACTGACACCAATGATGGGGCACTATTCCTCCCACTGATACCAATGATGGGGCACTATTCCTCCCACTGACACCAATGATGGGACACTATTCCTCCCACTGATACCAATGATGGGGCACTATTCCTCCCACTGACACCAATGATGGGGCACTATTCCTCCCACTGACACCAATGATGGGACACTATTCCTCCCACTGATACCAATGATGGGACACTATTCCTCCCACTGACACCAATGATGGGGCACTATTCCTCCCACTGACACCAATGATGGGGCACTATTCCTCCCACTGATACCAATGATGGGGCACTATTCCTCCCACTGACACCAATGATGGGACACTATTCCTCCCACCGACACCAATGATGGGGCACTATTCCTCCCACTGATACCAATGATGGGACACTATTCCTTCCACTGACACCAATGATGGGACACTATTCCTCCCACTGATATCAATGATGGGGCACTATTCCCCCCACTGACACCAATGATGGGGCACTATTCCTCCCACTGATATCAATGATGGGGCACTATTCCCCCCACTGACACCAATGATGGGACACTATTCCTTCCACTGATATCAATGATGGGGCACTATTCCTCCCACTGACACCAATGATGGGACACTATTCCTCCCACTGATATCAATGATGGGGCACTATTCCTCCCACTGACACCAATGATGGGGCACTATTCCTCCCACCGACACCAATGATGGGGCACTATTCATTCCACTGACACCAATGATGGGACACTATTCCTCCCACTGACACCAATGATGGGGCACTATTCCTCCCACCGACACCAATGATGGGGCACTATTCATTCCACTGACACCAATGATGGGACACTATTCCTCCCACTGACACCAATGATGGGACACTATTCCTCCCACTGACACCAATGATGGGGCACTATTCCTCCCACTGATACCAATGATGGGACACTATTCCTCCCACTGACACCAATGATGGGGCACTATTCCTCCCACTGACACCAATGATGGGGCACTATTCCTCCCACTGACACCAATGATGGGGCACTATTCCTCCCACCGATACCGGTGTGCGGATTCGGTACGATGGCCCATAGACAAGCCCTGGGGAATGTTGGTGGTCAGGCTCAGGGAGGGGGGGAGGGGCAGGTGTAAAGCTGTGTAAGGGGCCCAAACATTTCTGATGGCTGCCCTGGTTGCATTATCATTTCTAGGTGGAGTGATCCTTTAAACAGCACCGACTGAGGGCAGCAGAAAGACAATGGCGCTGTGATGATTAGCGAAGCTCAGTGAAGGGATTGGGACTGTTTACACAGCGCTGGGAGTCCATCTATAATCCCAGCTATTTCCATATAGATGAATGTATTAATGTTCCTGGCCTTGCGAGCGCAGATAAAGCACATCGCTATCCCGCCATTACCATATTTAACCCCACAGGCAGCACAAGCCAGATAACTACACAGGGGCTTGCCATATATATTTAATTCATAGGGAACAAATCACATGCTCGTCTCCTATGTACACACGGCTTGTTAAATGCTAAATATTTAAAGTGATAGTAAAGTCCACGTTGTGATTTTTACCTACAGGTAAGTCTATAAGGCTGTAGGTAAAATGAATAGCGTTTAGGAGATATTCGCACTGCATGCAACCGGTGACGTTACCACCTAGGGTTGCCACCTGTCTGGGATTTGCCCGGACAGTCCAAGTTTTAAATCCTAGGGCAGCCCCGCAGCACCAGTCCTCATATCCTCCTCTCCCCTCCCATCGGCTTCCACTGCTTTTACCTATATTGGTAGTGGGGGGCTTTAACTGGGGGACAGACTGAAACGGGGGGATTATACTGGGGAACAGACTAACCAGGGGGATGTAATGAAGTACAGACCGACCTGGGGGGCTTGTACTGGAGTACAGACTCACCTGGGGGGGGGGGTGTACTTATTGAAGTACAGACTGACCTGGGGGGGATTTTACTGTGGGGACATACTGACCTGGTGGGTGTCATAGAGTATAGACTGACCAGGGGGATGTACTGAAGTACAGAATGACATGGGGGGAGGGATGTAATGAAGTACAGACTCACCTGGGGGGATTTTACTTGAGTACAGACTCACCTGGGGGGATTTTACTGGGGGACAGACTGACCTGGGGGGGGGGTGTACTACAGTACAGACTGACCTGGGGGGGTGTACTGGAGTACAGACTGACCTAGGGGGGGATTTTACTTGAGTACAGACTGACCTGGGGGGGATTGTACTGGAGTACAGACTGACCTGGGGGGGGGGGTGTACTGCAGTACAGACTGACCAGGGGGGTGTACTGGAGTACAGACTGACCTAGGGGGGATTTTACTGGAGGACAGACTGACCCGGGGGGGGGGGGGATGTGCTGGAGTACAGACTGACCTGGAGGGGGGGATGTGCTGGAGTACAGACTGACCTGGAGGGGGGATTTTACTGGGGGAATGTGCTGGAGTACAGACCAATCTGGGGGCGGGGATTTTACTGGGAGACAAACTAACCTGGGTGGATATACTTCAGTACAGGCTGACCTGGGGGGGATTTTACAGGGGGACAGACTGACCCGGGGGGGGGGGGGATGTGCTGGAGTACAGACTGACCTGGAGGGGGGATTTTACTGGGGGAATGTGCTGGAGTACAGGGGGACAGACTGACCTGAGGGGGTGTACTGGAGTACAGACTGACCTGGGGGGTGGGATGTACTGGAGTACAGACTGACCTGGGGGGGGGGGTGTACTGCAGTACAGACTGACCGGGGGGGTGTACTGGAGTACAGACTGACCTAGGGGGGATTTTACTGGAGGACAGACTGACCCGGGGGGGTGGGGGGATGTGCTGGAGTACAGACTGACCTGAAGGGGGGGATGTGCTGGAGTACAGACTGACCTGGAGGGGGGATTTTACTGGGGGAATGTACTGGAGTACAGACCAATCTGGGGGCGGGGATTTTACTGGGAGACAAACTAACCTGGGGGGATGTACTTCAGTACAGGCTGACCTGGGGGGATTGTACTGGGGGACAGACTGACCTGGGGGGATTGTACTGGGGGACAGACTGACCTGGGGGGGATTTTACGGGGGACAGACTGACCTGGGAGGTGGGATGTACTGGAGTACAGACTGACCTGGGGGGAGGTATGTACTGGAGTACAGACTGACCTGGGAGGGGGGTATGTACTGGAGTACAGACTGACCTGGGGGGGGATTTTACAGGGGGACAGACTGACCTGGGGGGTGGGATGTACTGGAGTACAGACTGACCTGGGGGGTATGTACTGGAGTACAGACTGACCTGGGAGGGGGGCATGTACTGGAGTACAGACTGACCTGGGGGGATTTTACAGGGGGACAGACTGACCTGAGGGGGTGTACTGGAGTACAGACTGACCTGGGGGGTATGTACTGGAGTACAGTCTGACCTGGAGGGTAAGTACTGGAGTACAGACTGACCTGGGAGGGGGGTATGTACTGGAGTACAGACTGACCTGGGGGGGATTTTACAGAGGGACAGACTGACCTGAGGGGGATTGTACTGGGGGACAGTCTGACCTGGGGGGTATGTACTGGAGTACAGACTGACCTGGGAGGGGGGTATGTACTGGAGTACAGACTGACCTGGGAGGGGGGTATGTACTGGAGTACAGACTGACCTGGGAGGGGGGTATGTACTGGAGTACAGACTGACCTAGGAGGGGGTATGTACTGGAGTACAGACTGACCTGGGAGGGGGGTATGTACTGGAGTACAGACTGACCTGGGGGGGGATTTTACAGAGGGACAGACTGACCTGATGGGGTGTACTGGGGGACAGACTGACCTAGGGGGATTGTACTGGGGGACAGACTGACCTTGTTTGATTTACTTACACTGTTTAGCATCTCCCATTATTAACACAATTTGGCCACACCCACTGTCCGTCTCAGGAAACGACATGCGCCACAATACTACTAACAGGTGTCTTAGGTCTTTTACAATCCTATAGTGTATATTGCAAAAAAAAATAATTTAAATTTGCCAATGTGCAGCTAAAGTGTTGGGGTTTGGCTTGATAAAAAGGTGGCGACCCTCTCACCAAAGCATGCGCTCTGAAGGTCCGGCATACCATGACGTTGCCGGGCTCCAGCCACTCAGCCTGCCGGATTTCCAGGAACCCGGAAGGAAAACCCGGGGATGATGGGAGCCCTGCCAGTGGTGACAGCGCGCCGCTCGGGGGCTTCATTCTAAAGGTAATTATTTCATAATGTGTTCGAATTTGATACATACTAGCACATACTAGCACATTATGCAATTGTCTTACAGGGAAACGGTCTACACACAGCCCAGTGGATGGAGGACCTTACATCCTGGATGACTATAGCGAGTTGTGCCAAGGATGCCCGGCTGTACGCCACACTCTACCAGTTGGAGCTTTACCAAGATAACCATTTTTGGTGATGACGGGCCATTCAATGGGCATTGTACAAAAGTCACATGAGTCTGCAGCGGGAACGCCTCCAGCAATGAATGTATTTAATGGCAAGGGGTGCCGGGGTGTCTATTAATGCTGGCGGCTGGGGGATCTATTGTCACTGGAGGGGGTCTATTTTTGCCTGGGGGGGATCTACTGTTAATGGAGAGATCTAACGTTGCTGGCTGCTGGAGGGTCTATTGATGTTGGCTGCTGGGGGATCTGCAGTTTATCGGGGCATCTCAAGCTCACTATCCCTAATCAAGTGCATTGTCGCCCCCCCCCCCCCCCCCAAAAAAAAATACCTAAAAAAAAAGCTAAACTGTTTCTGAGCCAGTGGAAGAATGAAGGAAATGCTGTGTGCCTGGCTGTGTGTGCTCGGAATGGGGAATAGGACCAAATTCACCATCGGCTCCTTGGGGAGGTGCGCAACACATGCTACACTTCCTGTAACAAAGACCGCTCCCTGCTGCTCTCTCTTCCTGTGCAGGGTGACTGGTCTTGTCTCCGCCCCCTTCTGTCGTTTTCTGCAGGCACCTTGTAGTGGGTGGAGCCTGGTAGTCCCCTCCCACTGCCCTGTTCTCTCTATATCTCCTTGTGCAGGGTGACTGGTCCTGCCTCCGCCCCCTCCTGTAGTTTTACAAAGTGGGTGGAGCTTGCTGGGCCCCTCCCACAGCTCTGCTCTCTCTCTCCTTGTGCAGGATGACTGGTCTTGTCTCTGCCCCCTCCTGTAGTTTTACAAAGTGGGTGGAGCCTGCTGGGCCCCTCCCCCAGCTCTGCTTTCTCTCCATGTGCAGGGTGACTGGTCTTGTCTCCGCCCCCCTCCTGTAGTTTTCTGCAGGTAGCCTGTCATTTTCTGCAGGAACCTTGTAGTGGGTGGAGCCTGGTAGGCCCCTCCCACTGCCCTGTTCTCTCTATATCTCCTTGTGCAGGGTGACTGGTCCTGCCTCCGCCCCTTCCTGTAGTTTTCCGTAGTGGGTGGAGCCTGCTGGGCCCCTCCCCCAGCTCTGCTTTCTCTCCATGTGCAGGGTGACTGGTCTTGTCTCCGCCCCCCTCCTGTAGTTTTCTGCAGGCAGCCTGTAGTGGGTGGAGCCTGGTAGGCCCCTCCCGCAGCTCTGCTCTCTCTCCTTGTGCAGGGTTACTGGTCTTGTCTCCGCCCGCTCCTGTAGTTTTACAAAGTGGGTGGATCTTGCTGGGCCCCTCCCACAGCTCTGCTCTCTCTCTCTCCTTGTGCAGGGTTACTGTTCTTGTCTCCGCCCCCCTCCTGTAGTTTTCTGCAGGCAGCCTGTAGTGGGTGGAGCCTGGTAGGCCCCTCCCACTGGCCTGCTCTCTCCTTGTGCAGGGTTACTGGTCTTGTCTCCGCCCCCCTCCTGTAGTTTTACAAAGTGGGTGGAGCTTGCTGGGCCCCTCCCACAGCTCTGCTCTCTCTCCTTGTGCAGGGTTACTGGTCTTGTCTCTGCCCCCTCCTGTAGTTTTACAAAGTGGGTGGAGCCTGCTGGGCCCCTCCCCCAGCTCTGCTTTCTCTCCATGTGCAGGGTGACTGGTCTTGTCTCCGCCCCCTCCTGTAGTTTTCTGCAGGTAGCCTGTAGTGGGTGGAGCCTGGTAGGCCCCTCCCAGGGCTCTGCTCTTTTGCTTACACTATGGACAGCCCAGTGACGATGTCGCCGCTACTTTACAAGGTAATATCTGAGTTTGCAAAGGCATTTGGAGCTCACAAAGCAGATTTTACGTCCTCTGTGGCTCTTGAGGAATATATGTAAATGAAAGTTTTTGTCCCCGGAGTTCAGCTTTAGATTTGGCTCCTAAATTTTTAGCAGAAGTCAGGAAGTCGCCGGCTCTCCACTTAGACGAGGTGAGGAGACGGGTGCCCGGTATGCCAATAGATGGGAAATCAATACATTTATTGATGTATCAATCATTACAGAGCTGCATTGATTTGTATCTTTTCTTTCTGCCCGGAGTTCAGCTGTAAATGTCGCTCCGTGATTTTCTTACCCCTGAAATGATGCTCACAAGGGACTGCAGTTTGTGGCCGTTCGCTGTAAGCAATTATCATCCATATTTATTATTTACATTGATTACTATCAGTATGGATCAGCTCCTGTTCAGCCTGTTTACTGCAGTAAGCAAACAAACAAACAGCCCCACATCGCCCCCTTGTGGCCACCGACCCGCATTCAGCCATGCACCATGGGGGCAACTCATAGAAAATTCACACACTGCCCAAAGCAGCCAATTAAATCCCACCTGCAAATTTTAGGCCGTCTCTTCATACATGTGAATTAAAACACAGAGGTGTCAGTGAACACAGCTCAGCCATTTCATATAAATGAATGCCCCCCATCAGGGGGTCCTGTAGAAGGTAGGTTACCTGCATTTTCATGCGGTGTCAATGCAGAACTCACCTCGCAATACACACAGAGGAAGCATCATAATGCAAATGCATTGGTGTGACCTCTTCAACTACTATATGATAAAAAAAAAAAATCTGCATAACTACAGTGCCTGGAAAAAGTATTCATACCCCCTGACATTCCCCACATTTTGTTACAACCGAAAACGTAAATGTATTTTATTGGGATTTTCTGTGATGGACCAACACAAAGTGTCACATAATTGTGAAGTGGAAGGAAAATGATAAATGATACAAATAAATCTGTGAAAAGTGTGGGGGGAGGGGCATTTGTATGGCGCCCCCCGGAGTCAATACTTTGTAGAACCCCCTTTCTCTACAAGTCTTTTTGGGGGTGTCTCTACCAGCTTTGCCCATCTAGAGAGGACATTTCTGCCCATTCTTCTTCTTTGTAAAATATCTCAAGCTCTGTCAGATTGGATGGAGAGCGTCTGTGATCAGCAATTTTCAAGTCTTGCCACAGATTCTCAATGGGATTTAGGTCTGGACTGTGACTGGGCCATTCTAACACATGAATATGCTTTGATGTAAACCATTCCATTGTAGCTCTGGCTGGATGTTTCGGGTCGTTGTCCCGCTGGAAGGGGAACCTCCGCCCCGGT
This sequence comes from Lithobates pipiens, assembly GCF_037356315.1. Taxonomy (NCBI): domain Eukaryota; kingdom Metazoa; phylum Chordata; class Amphibia; order Anura; family Ranidae; genus Lithobates; species Lithobates pipiens. Next base: position 2,240,184 of record NW_027507789.1, read on the forward strand.
CTCAAGTCTTCTGCCGACTCTAACAGGTTTTATTCTAAGATTGTCCTGTATTTGTCTCCATCCATCTTCCCATCAACTCTGACCAGCTTCCCTGTCCCTGCTGAAGAAAACCATCCCCACCACATGAAGCTGCCACCACCATGTCTCACGGTGGGGATGGTGTGTTCGGGGGATGGGCGGTGTTAGTTTCCCCCACACATAGCGTTTTGCTTTTAGGCCATAAAGTAGAATTTTGGTCTCCTCTGACCAGATCACCTTCTTCCACATGTTTGCTGCCCCCTCCCCCACATGGCTTCTCACAAACTACAAACAGGACTTCTTATGACTTTCTTTCTCCAATGTCTTTCTTCTTGTCACTCTTCCATAAAGGGCAGATTTGTGGAGAGACGACTAATAGTTGTCCTGTGGACAGATTCTCCCCCCTGAGCTGTGGATCTCTGCAGCTCCTCCAGAGTTACCATGGACCTCTTGGCTCTTCTCTGATGAATGCTCTCCTTGCCCGGCCCGGTCAGTTTAGGTGGACGGCCATGTCTTGGTAGGTTTGCAGTTGTGCCATACTCTTTCCAGTCTCCGATGATGGATTGAACAGAGCTCCGTGAGATGGTCAAAGCTTGGGAGATTTTATTATCACCGAACCCTGCTTTATACTTCTCCACAACTTTATCCCTGACCTGTCTGGTGTGTTCCTTGGCCTTCATGATGCTGTTTGTTCACTAAGGTTCTCTAACAAACCTCTGAGGGCTTCAATGTACAGCTAGATCCAATACATTTTAGTTAGGGGTATCAGAGTAAAGGGGGCTGAATGCAAATGTTCCCCCTACACTTTTCAGGGAAAACTGAGTACCCTCTGTCACAATTGCACTAATATGGCTACAATCACATGAAGTCTGATGGAGGATCCCACACTTTTCACATATTTATTTGTAAAAAAAAAAAAGTTTGAAACCCATTTTTTTTTATCCTTCCACTCCACAATTATGTGCCATATGGTGCAATGCAGCGCTGGTCTATCGGCACTTAGTGTACTTGTACAATGGGAAGCCATTGTAAATAAAGACACCATGCAGACTGTCCTGCGTCACCGTGTGTATAGCGGTAATTGTCACTAAAATGGGCGTTTTTTTCTGCGCATCACAGCGATTCGTAATAGGTGTGAATCCAGCGTTCCGCAATGTAAGCGGCTCCAGCAATCGGCACACACACACAAGTTTCTCGCTGTTCCTACAAATCCCTCACCGCACACCTCACCCTGCGGATGTGATCAAAAATACACGATGGAGAAAAATTGTTTTCTAGAAGGAGAAGCAAGGTCAGCGGGAAGCGGCGGCGTATGAAGGGGTAATAATAAATATTGGATTGCCAGGGGTCACTCAGGAGAGGACTGGAGGGCAGATGGGTATCTCCCTAACTTCGGTCCCTTATCTATTGACGCCTTAATCTCAGGCTCACTCTCTTTGTAGCTACGATTGATCCGACCTGTCCATCTGTTTCCACCTCCGCACTTCAGTTCATCCTCAGTGATGGGAAAGACACAAAGATAACTGGATCACATGACTGGCGGGGGGAGCACAGTGGCAGTAACAATAGTGATAGCACCCCCACGCCGCTGCCATGGGGCCTGGAGGCATTGCGGTGCAGTAAAAATGACCTCCTGCATCATGTTTGTTGGACAGTACAGCCAGGGCCGGTGCTACCACTAGGCAAACTAGGCAGCCGCCTAGGGCGCACTGCTGCCTGGGGGCGCCGGGCCATTGGTGTTCCAACTCTCTCCTCTCTGCAGCAAGCAACTAAGTCTCAGCATCAGCAGGCAGCCACCTTCGCACATAGTGTCAGAGGTGCAGCCTGACTCCCAAATGAATGGAAGCAAGTAAACATTCATTGATGGGCACTGGTAGGCTGCATTGAAGAGCATTGGTGAGGCTGCATTGAAGAGCATTGGTGAGGCTGCATTGAAGAGCGCTGGTGAGGCTGCATTGATGGGCGCTTCATTAAAAAAGGTGGGGTATGCATGAGCAGGGGAAAGGGGAGCCGGGGGGGGGGGGGGCAGCAAAATGAGGTTTCGCCTAGGTTGTCAAAAATCCTTGCACCAGCCCTGAGTACAGCCAACATGCAAACCGTTCAAAATGAACATGGCTGAGCCACAACTGCCCCACAAAGGCATGCGATGCACACAGTTGCCCCATGGTGGTGCAAATTCTCATCGGTTAAAATGGGAGTTGATGAGGCAATATAGCTAGGCTGATCGGACATCCCTGATTTCCGGGGACGGTCCTCGATTTCAGAAGGCTGTCCCCGGCTATCTTGGATTTCTCATAAAAAATGGGAGCACAATGTTGTGGGTGTGGTCACAAAGGGTGATATCGTTTTGTGGGTGTGGCCAAGTAGGGTGTTCCCAAACTTAATTTTGAAAATCTGGTCACCTTTGGTATCTCTCATTTTAAATCTGTTTATTTTGTCTTTATACCTTGAATATCTGCCTCATTTCAAGTCATGAGTAGGCACTAACAAAGTACGAAACGCGTCGACCTTCTCTCAGTCCCCACACTGCACACTCTTTTACACTGCAGCATGATGTTTATTTACTGTAAAGTTGGATTATTATTTTTTTTATGGTGCAGTTATCTTGGATTTCTCATTAAAAATGGCAGCATGATGTTGTGGGTGTGGTCACAAATGGTGATATAGTTTTGTGGGCGTGGTTGGAAGTGGGTGTGGCCAAGTAAGGTGTTCCCAAATTAAATTTCTCATTTTAAATCTGTTTATTTTGTCTTTATACCTTGAATATCTGCCTCATTTCAAGTCATGAGTAGGCACTAACAAAGTACGAAACGCGTCGACCTTCTCTCAGTCCCCACACTGCACACAGGTGTGGTTATAAGTGGGTGTGGTCAGCCGGGCTGTTCCAAAATTTAATTTTGAAAATCTGGTCACCTTAGATATCTCTCATTTTAAATCTGTTTATTTTGTGTTTATACCTTGAATATCTGCCTCTTATTCCAAATGTTTGTGGCCAGTTGTTTGAGGGCATGTTAAAAATAGGGGAGTGATGTTGTGGGTGTGGTTACAAATAGTGGTATCATTTTGCAGGTGTGGTTATAAGTGGGTGTGGTCAGTAGAGTGTTCCCGAATTTCAAGTCATGAATAAGCGCTAACAGCACGAAACACGTCAACATTCTCTCAGTCTATCACGGTGTCTTTTTCACTGCAGTATGTTTTTTTTTTAAATTAGTAATAAAGTTGGATGCTTTTTCAGAGTGCAGCTGTATTGAATTACTCATTAAAAATAGCGGCGTGATGTTGTGGGTGTGGTTATAAATGGTGCTATCGTTTTGCGGGTGTGGTTATAAGTGGGTGCGGTCAGTAGGGTGTTCCCGAAGTTGGATTTGAAAAATCGGTTCACCTTAGATGAGAGGCCTCCTTGCCACTTCTCAAATGCCCTCTGAAAAGTTATCCACCGCGTGTAAACACTTACTAATGCAGATTTATTGCTTTTGGGTCACCATGGCCAGCACTGAAATTAAACCTGTCCAATAAAAAAAAACTAACAACATTTTCAACTTCCAGCCCTGTAGAGGGCGATAGTGAGAACCTACAGCCATAAGAGTCCAACTCGTTGGAAACTTTTCCTGCATTCCATGTTTTTTTGCCGATACCACTAAAGGATAAAAAGTTCCATACATGAGCCATCCACAGCATTGGATAAGGATGGCAAAGCTTCTACTATTATCTTTGGAAGTCCAGGCATGGATTCTGCAAGTCCTTGGAGGGAGTCTAAGAGTAGACGTTCTGGAAGTCGTATCAAGGCTTCTGCAAGCACCACTGGAAATCCTGCCAGGGATTCTGGAAGTCCTCGAAGGGATTCTGGGAGTAGGAGTTCTAGAAGTCATGGCAAGGCTTCTGCAAGTACCATTGGAAGTCCTGGCAGGAATTCTGGAAGTCGTTGCAGGGATTCTGAGAGTATGAGTTTTAGATGGAGTATATTTGTACTCTGTCCACTAATTGAAGGCTGGTCATTCTCGGAAAGGAAGCTATCTACCATCTATGGCCACCCCATTCTTCTGATTCAATGGTTCTGTAAAAGACTGTCACTGCAGATAATTGTAGTCAGGTGTATTTCCATCATTACCGGCAAAGTTTGAACATTTCCCAGCAAGCTCTTCGAAATCTCACCTCGTTGTCTGCAGCATGTGTACACTGGACTTTCCAGTAGCTGGTCAGAAGGACGTCAACTGCAGGTCTGTCATGGTGCCCCCGGCATATGATGCACCCAAGGCCTGGACTCTAGAGGACAGTTGGTCTTCACCAGAGCTCTTGGTGATAGAGATGGGCCAGAAACCTTAGAGGTTCCACATTTCTATGCTGCCAGCTGTCACTAGGTTGTGGCCCTCAAGATTGACTCACCAAGAGCATAGCTGAGACAAAATAGTTATGGCATGGAGACTGGACATGAAATGTTGGGCAGAAAAGTAGTCAGTTCGAGTCAAAGGTCGCGGGCAGGCCGCATGCAAGACAGTAGTCAGATCCGCCCAGAGGTCAAGGAATTCTGGAAGTCCTCACAGAGATTCTGAGCATAGGAGTTCTAGAAGTCATGGCAAGGCTTCTGCAAGTACCATTGGAAGTCCTGGTAGGAATTCTGGAAGTCCTTGCAGGGATTCTGAGAGTATGCGTTTTAGATGGAGTATATTTGTACTCTGTCCATTAATGGAAGGCTGGTCATTCTCAGGAAGGAAGCTATCTACCATCTATGGCCCCCCCATTCTTCTGATTCAATGGTTCTGTAAAAGACTGTCACTGCAGATAATTGTAGTCAGGTGTATTTCCATCATTACCGGCAAAGTTTGAACATTTCCCAGCAAGCTCTTCGTAATCTCACCTCGTTGTCTACAGCATGTGTACACTGGACTTTCCAGTAGCTGGTCAGAAGGACGTCAACTGCAGGTCTGTCATGGTGCCCCCGGCATATGATGCACCCAAGGCCTGGACTCTAGAGGACAGTTGGTCTTCACCAGAGCTCTTGGTGATAGAGATGGGCCAGAAACCTTAGAGGTTCCACATTTCTATGCTGCCAGCTGTCACTAGGTTGTGGCCCTCAAGATTGACTCACCAAGAGCATAGCTGAGACAAAATAGTTATGGCATGGAGACTGGACATGAAATGTTGGGCAGAAAAGTAGTCAGTTCGAGTCAAAGGTCGCGGGCAGGCCGCATGCAAGACAGTAGTCAGATCCGCCCAGAGGTCAAGGAATTCTGGAAGTCCTCACAGAGATTCTGAGCATAGGAGTTCTAGAAGTCATGGCAAGGCTTCTGCAAGTACCATTGGAAGTCCTGGTAGGAATTCTGGAAGTCCTTGCAGGGATTCTGAGAGTATGCGTTTTAGATGGAGTATATTTGTACTCTGTCCATTAATGGAAGGCTGGTCATTCTCAGGAAGGAAGCTATCTACCATCTATGGCCCCCCCATTCTTCTGATTCAATGGTTCTGTAAAAGACTGTCACTGCAGATAATTGTAGTCAGGTGTATTTCCATCATTACCGGCAAAGTTTGAACATTTCCCAGCAAGCTCTTCGTAATCTCACCTCGTTGTCTACAGCATGTGTACACTGGACTTTCCAGTAGCTGGTCAGAAGGACGTCAACTGCAGGTCTGTCATGGTGCCCCCAGCATATGATGCACCCAAGGCCTGGACTCTAGAGGACAGTTGGTCTTCACCAGAGCTCTTGGTGATAGAGATGGGTCAGAAACCTTAGAGGTTCCACATTTCTTTGCTGCCAGCTGTCACTAGGTTGTGGCCCTCAAGATTGACTCACCAAGAGCATAGCTGAGACAAAATAGTTATGGCATGGAGACTGAACATGAAATGTTGGGCAGAAAAGTAGTCAGTTTGAGTCAAAGGTCGCGGGCAGGCTGCATGCAAGACAATAGTCAGGTCCGGCCAGAGGTCAAGGAATTGTGTAAGTCCTGGCAAAGCTTCTACTATTATCATTGGAAGTCCAGGCAGGGATTTTGCAAGTCCTTGGAGGGAGTCTAAGAGTAGACGTTCTGGAAGTCGTATCAAGGCTTCTGCAAGCACCACTGGAAATCCAGCCAGGGATTCTGGAAGTCCTCGAAGGGATTCTGGGAGTAGGAGTTCTAGAAGTCATGGCAAGGCTTCTGCAAGCACCATTGGAAGTCCTGGCAGGAATTCTGGAAGTCCTTGCAGGGATTCTGATCTGAGAGTTTTAGGTGACCCAGCAAGGATTCTGCAAGTACTGTAACAAATTCCTCTATGAGGAACCTCAGATAGGACTCAGAAGCTTCATATGCCTACACAATTCCCTTACAAGATCGGCTTTTTTTTCAGAAGCTGGCGCTCCTCTTTGATTTCAGCTCCATCTTCTAAATATAAAAACATCACCAATATAAAATCGGCTTCATCAAAGAAAGGAAGCCTCTCACTCTTCTGCACCCCGGAGATCAGATCTGGAGAAGAGAGGAAAGAGAATGTGGAGATCATTAAGAAGTCAGAAGGAATTCCACTATTCAAAGCATTGGCTCCACATTGTTTAATATGTGCATGGGTGACATGAGAAGGTGACAAGGAGACGGGTGTCATAGAAAAGAGGTACCAGGCTCAGGCTGAGATGGGGATGAAAGATGAAGGAATGACAAGAGGAATCTTAGATGTCTTCCAAATAGATGCTCTGAGGGACTTTGATTTTATTTTAAAGAATGGTAATAAAAAAGACAAAAGGCCGCACCTGTAAATTAGACCTCAACTAGAACTTGATGAAATTTACTTGCTCTTTGCACTGTGTATTATGAACAATTACCATGCTTTTTTCCCCCATAAAGTATGTTCTTCACCTTTTTTTCATCCTTTAGTCTAGACATCTCCAGACTCCAAATCCAGCCCACTAGAAGACTTTATCAGGCTTATCTAGGCTCAGTGAGTTCTCATATAGGTCTACCACTGGTCTTCAGGTCAGTCTACGATCTCTGTTTCTTCCCAGTTACCACCCCCCCATAAAATACCATCTTCGTATTTTTTTCATCTTTTACTCTAGGCACCCCCAAACTATGGCCCACGTGCCAAATCTGGTCCACTGCAAGATTTTAGGGTCTAGGGTCAGCGATCTCTCCCACAGGTCTTCAGGTCAACCTACAATCTCAAGTTTCTCCCCCTTTCTGGTCTCCAGGGTAGATTCCCCAGCTGCACTGTAATGTATCGTTGTTGGTTGCTAGGACTGCTGGCATCATAACAACCAATCACATGCTTGCCCGGGCATTCACAGGAGGGTGGGACTTCTTCTGTCCAGACCTAGTCTGCCTCGTTCTGCTGCTACAGCCACACCCTCAGAGCCGGTTCACACAGGGGCAACCTGGAATCCGACTTCAAGTCGCCCTTTTGAGAAAATCAATGGAAGTGAATGGAGCCATCTTAATGTACACTACAGCAGTCGCTCCGACTTCAGAAAAGGTTCCTGTATGACTTCAATCCGACTTCTAGGCGACTTGTACCCATTGATTTCAATGTAAGTTGCCTCCACGTTGGATCTCCATCTATATTGAAGTGACAATGTCGCCTCTCTAATAATAAAAACCTGGCATGGGTTCCCCTCCAAGGGCAAACCAGGCCCTGAGGTCTGATATGGATTTTAGGCTCTACATGCTTCCAACCACACTGTGAATGGATAAGGTAAGGGTGGACTCTGATAGGTACCCTGATGTAAGGGGGAACTGTTATGGTGACTCTGATGTAAAGGGGAACTCTGATGTGGACTTAAAATATAAAAAGGGGGAGAAATAAGGGACAGAGGGGCATTGGGACTTTATATGAAACACACCACTCGGGCAGGATGAGACATTGAACATGATAAGAGAGGTACTGTATAGTAGCAACAATGGGCATAATTCAATAATTGATATATATTTAATTCAAGAATATGATACAAAAGAAATAAGCATGATTAGTAACGTCATATTGTAATAAAATTCATTGCAACAAGGTACAACAAACATGATTAATACCAGTCTTGTAAAAAAAAATTCATAATATAATAAGCTATATACAACATGATTATAATTAGTATCAAAAAATACACCCACGGTATACACAGACATAATGAACATAATATAATAATTCAATGGCTCAGCCGGATAAAGCCCATTGTAAAAAGCATGGTAACTGTGACACAGCATCAAATATTAAAGCTCTACGCGTTTCGTGGGGTAGTATCCACTCGTCAGGAGCAGCTATCTGGGAATCTCTGTGGGTATGGGTAGGATTGTGTAATGTGGACTTGATGTAATGTAAGCAGGAACTCTAGTGGGTGCTCTGGTGTAAGGGTGGACCCTGATAGGGACTTTAATGTAAGGGGGACTCTGATGGGGACCTTTATGTAAGAGGGGACTTTGATGGAGACACTTGAGTAATGGGGGGCTTTGATGAGGACTTTGATATAAAGGGTAATTTTGATTGAGACTGTAATGTAAGGGGTCACTCTGGTGGGCTCGTTCCGGACCCCTGTTTGGAGAAAGCCAAGCATCTTATAAAGAAGTGGTATTTCTAACTCTGACACTGGTTTCTAAGGAAGTCACAAGTACCCTCCCTACAAACAACTGACATCAGAGGCAATCCCCGGCCATTTTACAGAAAGGAGCGGGCATAGCAGTGACATCACTACCCCAATATGGGCACTGGCCATTTATAGGACATAACATTGACCACATAGGGCAATGGCTTCCTGATTCGGGCAAGCCTCCTCAACCGCAGATACCTGCACCGATCGGCCAGGATTGTGGAGAAGAGGTTCTTGTCCTCATCAACATGGGAACAAAGTGCTTTGCTGGGGGGGGATGCTTTGCATTTATCCATGTCATCTCTCCATTGCACACAGTGCAAGTTCAACCATTCGTCCTTTCATCTTCATGCCACAGATAATGGAAGACTTGTACTTGGCTTCAGTGGACGACTTTTAAAATGAAATTTCAGGCGCTAGAACCAACTAAGCTTAAAACGGCTCCCACCCGCTTCTAACATCTACAGGGCTGCTGTTAGAAACCACGGGGCTCAATACAGCCAACTGATCCCCCTCCCCGCTAAAAAACCCCCCACAGTTTACTATGCTTCAGTTATGAATGAACACAGTGAGTGATTGGTACAGATCATCCACTGTGTTCATTTAGGAAAGGAAGGGAGCCAGGAAATGGGACATTTTACGGACCCTTCCCCCACTCTCCATCCTAAAGGATTCTATTGTGTGCTTGCAGGAAAGGAGGGAAGCCGGCATCAATTTGGGGGGGGGTGGGGGCACACAGGGGAACAGGGGGAAATGTATGGTGCATGGGGCGATAGACATGGCACGGGGGCAATTATTGGAATCAGTCCCCTATATCGCTCTCTCTCTGCAGCAGCTGAAAGCCAGCAGGAGGGAGAGGAGGAGAATCCAGCTTTTAGCTGCTGCAGAGAGAGCCCTACAGGGTATTCACCCACCTGCCTGGACCCCCCTGCTGGCCTAGGCCCCATGCAGGAGGACAGATGGTACGCCATTATCCATGGTCCTGAACATTTATACTATCTACCCTATAGAAGATGCTTATACTTACCTATTGACCGTCAGTCCGGTCACAGGATGTCCCCAACAGCAGCTTCAAGGCGATCTGACAATATGTAGAATGCCTGGGGGTCACACAACAGCTTACTATAGGGCATCCGTATAGGGCACTCCTGAAGCTGGCCACTGGAATCCGATCATGTAACTGGACCAGAGCACTCTGAGACAGTGGCGGCTGGTGCTCCAAAATTCTTTTTTTTGGGTGGGGGCAAACAAACTGAAAAATACTGAAACAAAAACATCAATTGCAGCCACACTGTGCCTATCATATGCATCCACTGTGCCCATCATATGCAGCAACTGTGCCCATCATATGCATCCACTGTGCCCATCATATGCAGCAACTGTGCCCATCATATGCAGCCAACTGTGCCCATCAAATGCAGTCACCTGTGCCCATCATATGCAACCAACTGTGCCCATCATATGCAGCCAACTGTGCCCATAATATGCAGACACTGTGCCCCTCATATGCTGACTCTGTGCCCATCATATGCAGACTCTGTGATCATCAAATGTAGTCAACTGTGCCCATAATATGCAGCCACTGTGCCCATCATATGCAGACTCTATACCCATAATATGAAGCCACTTTGCTCATCATATGCAGACTTTGTGCTCATAATATGCAGACTCTGTGCTCATTAAATGCAGCCACTGTGCCCATCATATGCAGCCTCTGTGCTCATCAAATGCAACCAACTGTGCCCCATCAATTGCAGCCTTTGTGCCCATAATATGCAGCCACTGTGCCCACCTGCCCGCCATCTGCCCGACATTGTGGTGGCATGTCAGGCAGCTGGTAAGGAGGCGAGCTGTGGGACGGTAGCGAGGCGATGGATGCTGTGTCCTCCGTGCGTGTCTGTATTCCTTGGCGCCAATGGGATCGTCTCTGCCTTCAGCCAATCAGGTGCTCAGTATTACATCTGGGCCTCCTGATTGGCTGAGAGGCGGTTCTGTTGGTTTTTGAAGGACATTTATCTAGATGACTGCTAGTTTTATGTGACAAAGGACATACAGTATTGATCATTAAATTGATAATTAAAGAAAATGGAATCCAAATCCCTCATATAAGATATAATATGCAAATGTTAAAGTTTTTTCTTTATAAATCTGCAGCTTTCATGAAAATAATCCCCGGTGATCCTGCCATTATTCAGGCACTTCTTTTTACAAGGTGACAACGCTCTGTCTCCCAGTTGTGCTCCTGTGTTGTCAACCTAAAGGAGGCCAGGAACCCTAGTGGTCACCAGGTGACAGCCTTAAAGATTGTACCACCAAAAAGGTGTCTAAAATGGAAAGGTCATGGTCCAGGGGCTGCAAGTCAGTGGTCAGGTCAAGCAAAGGTCTCGGCAGGCAGCAGAAAAGAAACAAAGTAAGTCCAGGCAAAGACTGAGGTAGGCAAGAATGTAATTAGATCCAGGCAGGAGTCAAGGTAGGCAGCAGATGAGAATGTAGTCAGGTATTAAGACAGGTGACAGGTTAGTCAGATCCAGGCAGGGCTCAAGGAAGGCGACAGGTAAGAGAGAGATCAAGTCTAGGCATGGGTTAAGGCAGTTAGCAAATGAGACAGTAGTTAGGTCCAGGCAGGGATCAAGGCAGGCGGAAGGTGATAGAATAGTCAGGTCAAGGCAGGCGGAAGGTGAGAGAGTAGTCATGTCCAGGCAAGGGTCAAGGCAGGCAGAGCAGGTGAGAGAGGAGTCAGGTCCAGGCAGAAGTCAAGGGAACCAGCAGGTGAGAGAGTAGTCAGGTCCAAGCAGACAGCAGGGGAGAAAAAAGTCAGGTCAAGGCAGATGAGAAAGTTGTCATGTCCAGGCATGGGTCAAGGCTGGCAGGCAGCAGGTGAGAGAGTAGTCAGGTCTAGGCAGGGCTCAAGGCAGGCAGCAGATGAGAGAGCAGTCAGGTCCAGTCAGGCAGCAGATGAGAGAGAGCAGACAGGTCCAGTCAGGCAGCAGGTGAGAGAGCAGTCAGGTCAAGGCAAGCAGCAGATGAGAGAGTAGTCAAGCCAAGGCAGGCAGCAGGTGAGAGGGTAGTCAGGTCAAGGCAGGCAGCAGGTGAGAGAGTAGTCAGGTCAAGGCAGGCAGCAGGTGAGAGAGTAGTAAAGTCAAGGAAGGCAGCAGGTGAGAGAGTAGTCAGGTCAAGGCAGGCAGCAGGTGAGAGAGTAGTCAGGTCAAGGCAGGCAGCAGGTGAGAGAGTAGTCAGGTCAAGGCAGACAGCAGGAGAGAGAGTAGTCAGGTCAAGGCAGGCAGCAGGAGAGAGAGTAGTCAGGTCAAGGCAGGCAGCAGGAGAGAGAGTAGTCAGGTCAAGGCAGGCAGCAGGAGAGAGAGTAGTCAGGTCAAGGCAGGCAGCAGGAGAGAGAGTAGTCAGGTCAAGGCAGGCAGCAGGAGAGAGAGTAGTCAGGTCAAGGCAGGCAGCAGGTGAGAGAGTAGTCAGGTCAAGGCAGGCAGCAGGTGAGAGAGTAGTCAGGTCCAAGCAGGGGTGGCAGGTGAAAGGGTAGTCGAATCCATATGGGTAGAGACAGGCAACTTACAGGTAAATATTATAGAGCTACAGTTCTGCTGGTGATAAAACCCACCACTAATCATCTAACAGCAAAGTGTTTAAATACCCTCCAAGCCAGTGAGCATGCTCAGTATCAGGGACACACGCCAATGCATGCTACAGAGCCTGCACACATCACATACACTAACTCATGTGCACACATGTCATTGCCAAGAGACGATTGAACAGGCAGACGCATGACATGTTTGCTGTTTATCATACACAATGCTATAGCAAACTAAATGTCACCCAGCTGCACCCATTTTAAAAGTAACCTTGAAGCTTTTTGTAAGGGTTGTTCATCTGTCTGGTCACGTGACCACTTAAACATGGCGTACGTGTCTGAATGAAGTGCGCACTGAGAGGCACCGTGACTGCATGATAATGAGACCTGCTTATTTTCTAATAGGAAAGGAAGGTTCTGGACATTAATGAAGGTGGTGAGGAGCACGTTCCATAATGAAAGGAGACGGCGTAGAGTACAGAAGGAGAGGAGAGCACCGCGGCTTTCAGGGACTGGCCAAATCTGCGGGTTTACTTTAAAGTCGCGGGTCTTATCTCGCCTCCTTCTCTTGATCCCACAATTATTAAACCTTTTTTATCCATTATTGGCTCTAACTCCTCTCTCCTCCTCTCTCCTCCATCCCTAAACGGCACTTTTTATTGCTTTTACAGCCCCTTTTATCCTTAAAAATCCGACGCGTTCCAGTCTCATATAGAGACACAAGACTCCAGTCCGGTCATATCCGAGTGTTGTAATGCAGAGAGAAATGGTTCTGCCATTGTCCAGTAATTAGCGGTCCTGAGAAGTAGAGGTGAACCGTCTGATCTCCCTAAATAAAATTTTGGCAAAATTTGCCACAATTGCCATATGGACTGCTTAGGGGAACTTTTTGGTAAAATTCATGTTGGCTTTGTAAAGCCAAAAAAAAGGAGGAGGCTGCATTCACACCTGAGCGACATTGCACCCCGTTATTTCTCAATGGGGGACCCCAAAATTGGGTAGCGGTCAGAAGACAGGTCCAGGTGCAAACCAAGCCGGCAGAGGGTATCCACAGATGCAAGGGTAACCCAGGAACAAACGCACTGGAGAGCCGAAGATCAACCACAGAGAGAAACTGGCTCCCTAGGTGTCACCTACACACCTGAAGACACCTAGAAAAAAGGTAAGTATGAGGGCTGCGGTGCTTTCCAATGGGGGGAGGTGAACCCTAACACCAAGGGTGCCTTCACAGCTGGGTGATGCTGTCAGGACTCGATCTGCAGTAGAAGGCGAAGCTCACTAAGACCTGCCATTCTTGCCAGAATCTTACATGGCCGCACAAATGTGCGCCAGGATGAGCACTGGCACACAGCGGCGCGCAGAGCCGGCATGGACTGGTGCCAAACAGTGTCTAGGTGTCTTCCCAGCCGGTTGCGCCAGTCCAGGCTGGCTGTATGCGCTGCTGTGTGCCAGTGCTCATCCTGGCGCGTATTTGTGCCTCCATGTAAGATACTGGCAAGAATGCCAGGTCTTATGAGAGATTGCAGATTGAGTCCTGACAGCATCACCCAGCTGTGAAGGCACCCTTAGTGTTAGGGTTAACCTCACCCCATTGGAAAACTCTGCAGCCCTTAGACTTACCTTTTTATAGGTGTCTTCAGGTGTCTAGGTGACACCAAGGGTGCCAGTTTCCCTTTTTTCTGGATGTCTTCAGTCCAGTCCGGTGATGTCCAAGTTCCTCCATACTCCTTTTCTTCCTCCAGCGGCTGTCATAGAGACCTGGTCTAATTACATGACCCGGCTCTCCGCAGCATCCTACTGTGAGTCCAGGGTGGAGGGTAGAGCAGCAATGACACCTCAGGCTCCTGAGAAGTGGGTTAAATGTAGGGGTTGCCACCTGTCCAGGAATCACCCAGGTGTCCGGGTTTCAGTCCACCTGGAACCCGGGCACATTATTCAGACAGGAATGTGGCTCGGAAACAGGGCGGACATGAGGGTGAGGGGGGCACTATGTGCACCACATTACTATTCTCTTTGAAGCACCCAAAGGTGGCCATGGTCTGCAGGGCTGATGCAAGGATTTTTGACACCCTAGGCCTGTGATGGTGAACCTTGGCACCCCAGATGTTTTGGAACTACATTTCCCATGATGCTCATGCACTCTGCAGAATAGTTGAGCATCATGTGAAATGTAGTTCCAAAACATCTGGGGTGCCAAGGTTCGCCATCACTGCCCTAGGCGAAACCTCTTGGCTCCACCCCTGACACCACCCACTTTGCCCTGCCCCTGTATACCCCACTTCTTTAATGAAGCACCCATCAAATGCAGCCTACCAGCGCCCATCAAATGCAGCCTACCAGTGCCCATCAATGTAGCCTATCAGTGCCCATCAATGCAGCCTATCAGTGCCCATCAATGCAGCCTACGAGTGCCCATCAATGCAGCTTACCAGTGTCCATCAAATGCAGCCTACCAGTGCCCATCAATGCAGCCTACTAGTGCCCATCAATGCAGCCTACCAGCACCCATCTAATGCAGCCTACCAGCGCTCATCTAATGCAGCCTACCAGCGCCCATCAATGCAGCCTACCAGCGCCCTTCTAATGCAGCCTACCAGCGCACTTCTAATGCAGCCTACCAGTGCCCATCAAATGCAGCCCACCAGCGCCCATCAAATGTGGACCACCAGCACCCATAAAATGCAGCCTACCAGTGCCCATCAACAAATGTTTGCTTGCTTCTATCATTGGGACACAGACACAGTCCTCCACCGCCGCTACGCCTCTGACACCATGTGTGAACGGAGCAGCGGCTGCCTGCTGATGCTGAGACTTAGTTGCTTGCTGCAGAGAGAAGAGAGTAGGAACACCAGTGACCTGGTGCCCTAGGCAGCAGTTCGCCCTAGGCGGCTGCCTAGTTTGCCTAGTGGTAGCACCGACCCTGCAGGTCTGTTACAATCCTATAGTGTATAGTAAAAATAAAATAAAAATTGCTCTGCTGTGCTAAAGTGGCTCGGGTTTGGCTGGAAGAAAAAGTGGCAACCCTGGTTGAATGACGCTGGACGCCATTCATGCCATAAGATGAGTGACGTTGGATCAGGACTGAGATGGGGGCAAAAGGGACAGCTGCACCAGGCACAGCGGCATCATGTGCGGGGGGGGGGTGGGCAACTCATGAAGGGCCACACTTCCCTCTTCTCAGGTACACTCCAAATCAGTGGCTGGCAACCAGTGGGCTGTGGCTTCAAGCCTGCTCTGATAGCTACTGCTGTGTCACGCCATGCTCTACACGCTCTGCTCTCCACCCCAGCCAGCAAAAAAAGCACTGCGCATGCAGCTGGTAGAAACCAAGTGGCAAGGCCACGCATGAGCAGTGCAAATTTATTTCCGAACACGGGCAGACGGAGCCAGTGCCAGGACAAGATCACCCAGTGCCCATTGGCAATCATGCAGTAGGTCAAACCAAAACAGGTTGATATACTTGCTTGACATAAATGACTGAGCAAAGAAGCCAGAGGATGGGGATGGCGGCCAGTTAACAAGCATGTTCAGAATGAATTCAGCAACGGCAGCCCACGTATCTTTCTCGTTGGAGAGGGCCCCTTTAAATATTTATGTCCAATCACAGCGTCCCAATACCCCCCCCCCCCCATTCCTCATTTTATTTACAAAGTGCCGCGCGGGGACTGCGGATTGCTTAAATTATGTGCAAAATGTACAAGAACTGCAAGAGCTGCTCTCAATTATTCATAGCGGAGGAAGAGCAGAAATGCAGCTGTGAATTTTTGAGAGACGTGGCGACTAAATAATAAATTACAGGACTAGTAAAACAAAAATGTCCCAACGGCGGAGGGGATCGACCAATCAGAACTCAGAGCCAGGACCACGTGACACGGGGGGGGGGCCTAGTCATTTGGTTCGGTGGCCAGATCCTGTAGCCGGATTTCTGTTTTACCTTTTACAGCTTCAATCCAACATGTAGTGAGAGAGCAAATAGGTTGCCATTCCTGAATTGACCTTCATAAAATGCCAGTTGCCTGGCTGTTGGTGATCCGATGGCTTCTAAAAAGTTCAAGGACAGGAGTGCAGATTCGATGGTTGTGGCTTCTCCCATCATTTGCTTGCTGCATTCTGGCTCCGGGTCAGGAATGGCCAGGCAGATAGCATTTTCAGAAGGGGATCAACACGTATCCCTGTCAGTACACTTGTCTTTTTTCTTCCCCCGTATTATCTTCACAATTGTCCTGATTGTGGCTTCTGCTTTACAGCAGCATTTCACCTGAAATGATTGTCAGCTCTTCTGGTCAGAATGTTATTCCTTTTTATCTCCTCCTCCTGTAACATTTTGTGTAGCAGCAAAAAGGGTCAAAAGAAAAAAAAAAAAAGTGAGAGGACAAAAAGAATGAGGGAAAAGCAGTGGGGGATTAATACCTTGTGCAGTGTGTGCCATGCACATGGGCCCTGGGGGAGATGGGGGCCCCTTGTGTATTCACTGGCTGTATGAATTGTGGATTCAGGACAGAAGGGGCTCTCTCTGGTCTCTGTGTTCCCCGCCTTGCATCCTTCAGAACGATGCAGTTTGCAGTCTGAATTCTCTCCCCGCTTGTTGGTTGTTAGGACGCTGGCGGACGCCTTGGGGTGGGCGCCAGCATCCTAGCAACAACACACGCATGATGAGGCTCAGTCCAGAACATAGGCAGCGGGGTGCAGTCCAGTGTATGGGCGGCACAGCCCAATCCAGCACACGAGCAGCCTGGCTCAATGAGTATATGGGTGGCATGGCCCAATCCAGCACATGGGCAGCCTGGCTCAATCAGTATATGGGTGGCATGGCCCAATCCAGCACATGGGCAGCCTGGCTCAATCAGTATATGGGTGGCATGGCCCAATCCAGCACATGGGCAGCCTGGCTCAATCAGTATATGGGTGGCATGGCCCAATCCAGCACACGGGCAGCCTGGCTCGATCAGTATATGGGTGGCATGGCCCAATCCAGCACATGGGTAGCATGGCTCAATCAGTATATGGGTGGCATGGCCCAATCCAGCACATGGGCAGCATGGCCCAGTGTAGAGCAAAGGGAGCATGGCCCAACCTAGAGCATAGGGGAGACAGCCCAGTCCAGTGCATAGGCAGTATGGCCCAGTCCAACATAGGTGGCATGACCCTGTTCAAAGCATAGGTGGCACAACCCACTCCAGCACATGGATGGCGCAGCCCAGTCTAGCACATAGATGGCATGGCCCAGTCCAGTGCATAGGCAGTACGACCCAGTCCAACATAGGTGGCATGGCCCTGTTCAGACCATAACTGGCACAGCCCACTCACTCCAGCACATAGACGACATGGCCCAGTCCAGCACATGAGTGGTACAGCCAAGTCCAGTGCATAAGTTGCACGGCCCAGTCCAGCACATAGATGGCACAGCCCAGTCCGGTACATGGATGGCACATCCCAGTCCAATGCGTAGGCGGCACTACTCAGTCCAAAATAGGTAGCATGGCCCAGTCCAGTGCCTAGGCACCACAGCTCAGTCCAACATAGGTGTCATGGCCCTGTTTAGACCATAGGGGGCACAACCCACTCCAGCACATCGACAGTATGGCTGAGTCCAGCACGTGGGCGGTGCAGCCAAGTCCAGTGAATTGGTTGCACGGCCCAGTCCAGCACATAGATGGCACAGCCCAATCCAGTGAGAATGCTTTGTCCTAAATAGGTGGCTTGTCCCAGTCCAGTGCATAAGTGGCACAGCTCAGTCCAGCATATAGGTGGCATGGCCCAGTCCAGATCAGTGCATAGGTGGAACAGCTCAGTCCAGCATATAGGTGGCATGGTCCAGTCCAGATCAGTGCATAGGTGGAACAGCTCAGTCCAGCATATAGGTGGCATGGTCCAGCCCAGATCAGTGCATAGGTGGAACAGCTCAGTCCAGCAAATAAAAAGCAAAAGGACAAAAACAAACGATTAAAACAAAAAAGAAAAAAAAAGCGGTTGTACTAACGTCGATCGCTCCCCCACTGAGCTGTTGTGTTCTGTCGGTGGACGCCCCTTCCCCGCCAGCACACTCCCATCAGCGCTCTCAGCCACTGGCTGCTGGTTTTCCAGCTCATCCGCCAGAAGCCGGCCAAACGATCGGTTTCTCTATGGGGGCCGTCAGATTAAAATGGACCGTCTGCCCGTATCCATCCGACTGAATCGAATCAGATGCCGACACAAGTCCGCTGACATCCACTGCTCCATAGAGAGCTACCGCTGGTCCGATCAGGTCCACCTGAAAAAAATAAAATAGGTTAAAGTGCCAGTACCAAAAAAAAAAAAAAGTGAAGCAAGAGTGCAGAAAATAAAAATAAAAACAAAAGATGAAAAAAAAATGTTTTACAAGCCTCAAAAGACAAAAACAAGTAAGGTCCACCCGAAAAACCTAAAATAGGTTAAAGTACCAGAAGAGGAAAGGATGGGAGGTGCAGCTACATTTTCACACACAGCAAGAAATTGTACAAATCTCAAAAGACAAAAACAGACAAGTAAAAAAAAAAAAAAAAGAAAGAAAACATCAAAAGAGAAAATAAAAAGCAAAAGGACAAAAACAGATAAAAAAAAAAAAAAAAAAAAAAAAGCAAGAGGACAAAAAGATATAAATAAAAACAAAAGATAATAAAAAAATGTACAAGCCTCAAAAGACAAAAACAGACCAAAGTAAAAAAAAAAAAAACCACACAAGAAAATCACAAAAGAAAAAGCAAAAAGGACAAAAACAAACAAATCAAAAAACAGACAAGTAAAAAAAAAAAAAAAAAGCAAGAGGACAAAAAATATAAATAAAAACAAAAGATTAAAAAAAAATGTACAAGCCTCAAAAGACAAAAACAAGTAAGGTCCACCTGAAAAACCTAAAATAGGTTAAAGTACCAGAAGAGGAAAGGATGGGAGGTGCAGCTACATTTTCACACCCAGCAAAAAATTGTACAAACCTCAAAAGACAAAAACAGAGAAGTAAAAAATAATTTAAAAATAAAAGAAAACATCAAATGAGAAAATAAAAAGCAAAAGGACAAAAACAGAAAAAAATAAAAAAATAAAAATAAATAAAAAGCAAGAGGACAAAAAATATAAATAAAAACAAAAGATTAAAAAAAATGCACAAGCCTCAAAAGACAAAAACAAGTAAGGTCCACCTGAAAAACCTAAAATAGGTTAAATCGCCTTAAAAATATAATAGTTAATAACTCATTATCCCAAGTTCTTTGTAAATCAATTATAAATATAGACCCCGTACTACAGTACCAGAAGAGGAAAGGATGGGAGGTGCAGCTACATTTTCACATCCAGCAAAAAATTGTGCAAACCTTTAAAAGACAAAAACAGACAAGTAAAAAAAAAGAAAACATCAAAAGAGAAAATAAAAAGCAAAAGGACAAAAACAGACAAAAATAAAAATAAATAAATAAATAAAAAGCAAGAGGACAAAAAAATAGAAATAAAAACAAAAGATAAAAAATAAATGTACAAGCCTCAAAAGACAAAAACAAGTAAGGTCCACCTGAAAAAACTAAAATAGGTTAAAGTACCAGAAGAGGAAAGGATGGGAGGTGCAGCTACATTTTGACATCCAGCAAAAAATTGTACAAACCTCAAAAGACAAAAACAGACAAGTAAAAAAAAAATAAAAAAAATAAAAGAAAACATCAAATGAGAAAATAAAAAGCAAAAGGACAAAAACAGATAAAAATAAAAAAAAAAAAAAAAATAAAAAGCAAGAGGACAAAAAATATAAATAAAAACAAAAGATTAAAAAAAATGTACAAGCCTCAAAAGACAAAAACAAGTAAGGTCCACCTGAAAAACCTAAAATAGGTTAAATCGCCTTAAAAATATAATAGTTAATAACTCATTATCCCAAGTTCTTTGTAAATCAATTATAAATATAGACCCCGTACTACAGTACCAGAAGAGGAAAGGATGGGAGGTGCAGCTACATTTTCACATCCAGCAAAAAATTGTACAAACCTTTAAAAGACAAAAACAGACAAGTAAAAAAAAAGAAAAAAAGAAAACATCAAAAGAGAAAATAAAAAGCAAAAGGACAAAAACAGACAAAAATAAAAATAAATAAATAAATAAAAAGCAAGAGGACAAAAAAATATAAATAAAAACAAAAGATAAAAAAATAAATGTACAAGCCTCAAAAGACAAAAACAAGTAAGGTCCACCTGAAAAAACTAAAATAGGTTAAAGTACCAGAAGAGGAAAGGATAGGAGGTGCAGCTACATTTTGACATCCAGCAAAAAATTGTACAAACCTCAAAAGACAAAAACAGACAAGTAAAAAAAAAATAAAAAAAATAAAAGAAAACATCAAATGAGAAAATAAAAAGCAAAAGGACAAAAACAGACAAAAATAAAAATAAAAAAATAAATAAAAAGCAAGAGGACAAAAAAAGAAAAGAAAAAAACAAAAGATAAAAAAAAATGTACAAGCCTCAAAAGACAAAAACAGACCAAAGTAAAAAAAAAAAAAACACAAGAAAATCACAAAAGAAAAAGCAAAAAGGACAAAAACAAACAAATCAAAAAACAGACAAGTAAAAAAATAAAATAAATAAAAAGCAAGAGGACAAAAAATATAAATAAAAACAAAAGATAAAAAAAAATGTACAAGCCTCAAAAGAAAAAAATAAGTAAGGTCCACCTGAAAAACCTAAAATAGGTTAAAGTACCAGAAGAGGAAAGGATGGGAGGTGCAGCTACAGCAACATCAAAAGAGAAAATAAAAAGCAAAAGGACAAAAACAGACAAATAAAAACAAAAACAAGAAGCAAGAGGGCAAAAACAATAATGAAAAAAACAAAACAAACAAAAAGAAAAAGAAAAGAAGAAGCAAAAGAGGAGAGGTAAGAAGGCAGCACTTACAGCTCAGATAGATGAAAGTAGCAGAAGAGGAAAGGATGGGAGGTGCAGCAGATTTCGGGAAGTGTAACGGAAATAAGGGAACGCCAAAGCCAACTGAAGGTGGAAAAGATGAGAAAAGCGGTGAAGAGCCAGACACAAAGAAGGGACAAACAATGGATACGTAAAGTAAGAAGACAGAAGGATAGAGGGAGAAGCCAACGTCACAGCCCCCTCTTCCCCTCCCTCTCCTCTCCTCTCCTCTCCTCTCCTCTCCTCTCTCTCTCTCTCCTTCGCTGTTCCTGACTGATGAGAAGCTTCAGTCTTCTCCGCAAGACGGTCCTTTCCCCGGGCCGGCTGCGCTAACGCTCTTATGGAGCTCAACTCCTCCGGCCCGGGGAACTTGTCCAGCCCGGACCCCAGGGGCCACAGAACGGAGGAGCTGATCATCACCTCCACCTTCAGCACTATCTTGTCTTTGATGTACGTAGCCGGGATGGCAGGCAACGTGTACACCTTGGTGGTGATGTGTCACTCCATGAGGTACGCCGCGTCCATGTACATCTCCATCATCAACTTGGCCCTGGCGGACCTCCTCTACCTGTCCAGCATCCCGTTCATCATCTGCACCTCTTTCGTCAAGGACTGGTACTTTGGAGACATCGGCTGCAGGATACTGCTGAGCCTGGACCTCTTCACCATGCACGCCAGCATCTTCACCCTCACCGTCATGTGCACAGAGAGGTACATGGCCGTCACCAAGCCTCTGGACACCGTCCGGAGGTCCAAGGGCTACCGGAAGTCCATAGTGGTGGCTGTGTGGCTCTTGTCCCTTCTCCTGACGTTGCCCATGATGATCATGATGACGCTGAGAGAGGCCGAGGGCAAAGGGGGGAAGAGGATGTGCGCGCCCACCTGGAGCGAGGACGCCTACAGGACTTACTTAACTGTACTTTTTAGCACCAGCATCATGGCCCCGGGGATGGTGATCGGCTACCTCTACACCCGCCTGGCCAGGACCTACCTGGAATCTCAGCGGAACCCCATCAGCAAGAAGGAGAACAAGAGGTCCCCCAAGCAGAAGGTGCTAATTATGATCTTCAGCATCGTGCTGGTCTTCTGGGCTTGCTTCCTGCCGTTTTGGATCTGGCAGCTGATCAGGCTCTACGACATGTCCCCGCCGCTCTCGTCCCAAACCCAAAAGTGCATTAACTACTTGGTCACCTGCCTGACCTACAGCAACAGCTGCATCAACCCTTTCCTGTACACCCTCCTCACCAAGAACTACCGGGAGTACCTGAAGAACCGCCACAAAAAGTTCTACAGGTTCACCTCGGCCTTTCGCAAAAGGGGGTCCAGCCTGCAGTGCTCCTCGTGGGGGCGTTCCATGTCCTCCAGCAACCACTACGACTACGCAACGGAATCTATGGGGATGACTTGCGTCAGGGACACCAAGTGACTGGAAGAGGGTCTTAGGTTTTCCGGCTTTGGCTTTCACGCTCACTGCGGGAGGGAGGGACCCCCGCTGACCACGGTAAGTAATACCGAGAACCTAACTTCTTCTTCTACTGCTTTCCTGCTGCTTCAGACTTTGTTGGTCCCAAGTGGTAGGAAATACCTTTAATGTATGAGGTCCACCAAGTCTTCACCAATGGGCTTCGGGAGACGTATCAGAACTCTAGCTCTGTGTGTAGCCCACACCCATTAAAGGGGTCGTTTCTGGTTTCTGAGCAGTTGGTTGGGGAGATGAGCAGAAGCCCCCCCCCCCCCCGACACCCAAAGAGGTTTCCTGCCAGTCAGGGGTGTTGCTGGGTCTACAAAAGATCTGGGGCTAGAGCCCATAGCAGCGTAGTAAAGAAAGTCATACACTTGGGCGGGCATACACATGTATATACAGTAATATACACGTATGTGTGTATATATCCCCAGAGCAGGGGCGGACTGACCATTGGGGGCCCTCGGGCAGTGCCTGAGGGCCCCATGCCACTAGGGGGCCCCATCAGGGTTGCCAGCCTCAATAAAACCAGGGACAGTATGTGT
This sequence comes from Lithobates pipiens, assembly GCF_037356315.1. Classification (NCBI taxonomy): domain Eukaryota; kingdom Metazoa; phylum Chordata; class Amphibia; order Anura; family Ranidae; genus Lithobates; species Lithobates pipiens. The sequence continues at coordinate 2,263,227 of NW_027507789.1, forward strand.
CTGTGTGTGTATACTGTATGTATGTGTGTGTTTATACTGTGTGGCCCCATAATCTCCTATTGCCCGGGAGCCCCATAATCTTCTATTTCCCAGGAGCCCCATAATCTTCTATTTCCCGGGGGCCCCATAATCTCCTATTGCCCGGGGTCCCCATAATCTTCTATTGCCCGGGGGCCCCATAATCTCCTATTGCCCGGGGGCCCATAATCTCCTATTGCCCAGGGGCCCCATAATCTTCTATTGCCCGGGGGCCCCATAATCTCCTATTGCCTGGGGGCCCCATAATCTCCTATTGCCCGGGGGCCCCATAATCTTCTATTGCCCGGGGGCCCCATAATCTCCTATTGCCCGGGGGCCCCATAATCTCCTATTGCCCAGGGGCCCCATAATCTTCTATTGCCCGGGGGCCCCATAATCTCCTATTGCCCGGGGGCACCATAATCTCCTATTGCCCAGGGGCCCCATGAGTTGTCAGTCCGCCCCTGCCCCAGAGAGCCCTCTACTTACATCAGGGTCCCCAGAGAGCCCTCCCGTTACATCAGGGTCCCCAGAGAGCCCTCCCGTTACATCAGGGTCCCCAGAGAGCCCCTTCTCACATCAGGGTCCCCAGAGAGCCTCCCCCTTGCATCAGGGTCCCACCAAGAGCCCCCCACTTACATCAGGGTCCCCAGAGAGCCTCCCCTCCCCTTGGGGACCCCTGCAGAGACTCGGGGGGCTATGGGCCCCAGATTCATGCCTATAGCCCCAAAAGCCACCCCCTAGCTACGCCACTGCTGCCAGTGGCGGGACAAGGTCCTCCAGAGCCCAGGGCAAATATGCCAAACTGCGCCCCCCCCCCCTTCCTCTTAGGGTTAGCAGTGATGTCACTGTCACTACTCTTGTCAGCTTTGTACCAGAAGCAACCGCCACGGGGCGCCCCCCATACTTGCAATAAAACATTGTCCCCAGGGCAGCCACCTCCCTCTTGCCCACCCCTTGTCCCGACCCTATATCCTGATTCTCCTTCCAAAAACACCTCCCCTTTAATGAAGCAACCCTTTATAAGCCAGAACCAAGGAATTTTATGAAGTTTTCAGCCATGCCTTCTCCACAAAAAAAAACTTTCCAGGTCACACCCCCCTTTTTTTTTTTTTTCATTGAGCATTTTAAACAAGCCATGCCCATTTTGCATGCTATATCACCCTCCAGGCGCAGGCAGTTCTCCAGTTAAATATTGCAGCTTTAACTCACGTCATTAGAATTTGCCATGTTTAAACTTATTTCTTTTACACTGTGATAGGGTGCCTCTTTTCTTCTCTGTGCCCTAGGCAGCTGCCTATGATGCCTTACTCAGATTTCTTACGGTCACGTTTTTTTTCTCGCTGTCGAGGGGAAGTTTGCTCTGCAGTAATGCAGCAGTGGACACAGAGACAGAGAAAGCAGCAGAACATTGCAGTCCCTGTGCAATGCTAAAGGTGGGCGCAGATATAGAGATCTCACCATCCAGCTATCATTGCATTGTATTGGCCGGATCGGTCAGGATTATCCCAACCTGGTGATCGCTGGTTCACCCGACATCTGTCAATCAGAGGCTGTCTATCAATGTAGATGGGTGCCAACCAGCATGCAATGATTTGGGGGTCTGTTTGGGAAGACGGTCTGAATGCTTTGGCTTTATTGGAAATAATTGTTGATCGAAAATGACCGTTATGTCCTGTGCCACGATTGGATGTGTGACTAATGTATGATAACAAGATTGTTCTTTATCGATCGCTGCTATAGATTCAATCACTGTAAAGGGGAGAGACCATAGATTCATAATAGGGACCTTAGAGCAGGGGTCTCCGAACTACGACCCGTGGGCCACATCTGCCCGCTGCAGGATGTTACCTGTCCTGCACCAACTTCTCCTTAAGGCATGGGGACTCTGATATGATGTAGGGAGGGCTCTGATGTAGGGGGGACTCTGATATGATGTAGGGAGGGCTCTGATGTAGGGGGGACTCTGATATGATGTAGGGAGGGCTCTGATGTAGGGGGGCTCTGATGTAGGGAGGGCTCTGATGTAGGGGGGCTCTGATGTAGGGAGGGCTCTGATGTAGGGAGGGCTCTGATGTAGGGGGGCTCTGATGTAGGGAGGGCTCTGATGTAGGGGGGCTCTGATGTAGGGGGGCTCTGATGTAGGGGGGGCTCTGATGTAGGGGGGGCTCTGATGTAGGGAGGGCTATGATGTGGAGGGCTCTGATGTAGGGAGGGTTCTGATGTAGGGAGGGCTCTGATGTAGGGGGGCTCTGATGTAGGGGGGGCTCTGATGTAGGGAGGGCTATGATGTGGAGGGCTCTGATGTAGGGGGGATCTGATGTAGGGAGGGCTCTGATGTAGGGGGGCTCTGATGTAGGGGGGGCTCTGATGTAGGGGGGGCTCTGATGTAGGGAGGGCTATGATGTGGAGGGCTCTGATGTAGGGGGGATCTGATGTAGGGAGGGCTCTGATGTAGGGGGGCTCTAATTTAGGGAGGGCTCTGATGTAGGGAGGGCTCTGATGTAGGGGGGCTCTGATGTAGGGAGGGCTCTGATGTAGGGGGGCTCTGATGTAGGGGGGTCTCTGATGTAGGGAGGGCTCTGATGTAGGGAGGGCTCTGATGTAGGGGGGCTCTGATGTAGGGGGGTCTCTGATGTAGGGAGGGCTCTGATGTAGGGAGGGCTCTGATGTAGGGGGGCTCTGATGTAGGGAGGGCTCTGATGTAGGGGGGTCTCTGATGTAGGGAGGGCTATGATGTGGGGGCTCTGATGTAGGGCGGCTCTGATGTAGGGGGGGCTCTGATGTAGGGGGGCTCTGATGTAGGGGGGGCTCTGATGTAGGGAGGGCTCTGATGTAGGGAGGGCTCTGATGTAGGGAGGGCTCTGATGTGGGGGGGGCTCTGATGTGGGGGGGCTCTGATGTAGGGGGGTATCTGATGTAAAGGGGGCTCTGATGGAGTGGGTCTGATATAAGGTGGCTATTATGTGAAACGGGGGCTCTGGTGGGCGGGGGGGGGCTTTGATGTGAAAAGAAGGACTCTGATGTGAAAGGGGAACTCTGTTGTCAAGGGGAAGTTCTAAAGTGAAAAGGGGGACTCTGGTGTGAAATGGGGAAGTTGTAAAGTGAAAGGGGGACTTTGACGTGAAAAGGTGAACTCTGTTGTGGTGAAAGGGGGTTGATTCTGATGGGTAAGGGGGTTCCGGTGTGCAATGGGGACCCTGATGTGAAAAATGCTTTGATGTGAAATGGGAGGGGGGGGGGTTCTAATGTGCAAGGGGAACTCTTTTGTTAAGGGAAAGTTCTAAAGTAAAAGGGGGGGGGGTGGACTCGGATGTAAAATGGGGGATTCTTTTGTGATCGAAGGGGGGGCTCTAAAGTAAAGTGGGCTTTGATATGAAAGGGACCCTGATGTGAAAGAGGCTCTGTTGTGTAAGGAGGGGATCTGATGTGCAAGAGGGGCGCTGAAGTAAAAGGGGAACTCTGTTGTGAAGGGGAAGTTCTGCGGTGAAATGGGGGATCTGATGTGAAGGGGGGGTGTCATAATGGAAAGGAGGGACTCTGATCTGAAAGGGAGCCTACAGATGTGATGCAGGAGGTTCTGATGTGAAGGTGGGGGGGCTCTGATGTGGAAGGGGGTATACTGATGGGGGGGGGTTCTCATATGAAGGGGTGGTCCTAATGGAAAAGAGGAACTCTGATTTAAAAGGGGTCTGCTGATAAGGGGGGGGGGTCTAATGTGATGGGGGGGGGGTTCTGATGTGATGGGGGAACCTCTGATGTGATGGAGGGTTCTGATGTGATGGAGAGGGTTCTGATGTGATGGGGGGTTCTGATGTGATGGGGGGTTCTGATGTGATGGAGGGTTCTGATGTGATGGGGGGTTCTGATGTGATGGGGGGTTCTGATGTGATGGAGGACCTCTGATGTGATGGGGGGTTCTGATGTGATGGGAGGACCTCTGATGTGATGAGGGGACCTCTGATGTGATGGGAGGACCTCTGATGTGATGGGGGGTTCTGATGTGATGGAGGACCTCTGATGTGATGGGGGGACCTCTGATGTGATGGAGGACCTCTGATGTGATGGAGGACCTCTGATGTGATGGGGGACCTCTGATGTGATGGGAGGACCTGTGATGTGATGGGGGGACCTCTGATGTGATGGGGGACCTCTGATGTGATGGGAGGACCTGTGATGTGATGGGGGGACCTCTGATGTGATGGGAGGACCTCTGATGTGATGGAGGGTTCTGATGTGATGAGGTGACCTTTGATGTGATGGGGGTTCTGATGTGATGGGGGACCTCTGATGTGATGGGGGTTCTGATGTGATGGAGGACCTCTGATGTGATGGGGGGTTCTGATGTGATGGGGGGACCTCTAAAGTGATGGGGGGGGGCTCTGATGTGATGGGAGGATCTCTGATGTGATGGGGGGACCTCTGATGTGATGAGGGACCTCTGATATGATGGGGTGACCTCTGATGTGATGAGGGACCTCTGATATGATGGGGGGACCTCTGATGTGATGAGGGACCTCTGATGTGATGGGGGGACCTCTGATGTGATGAGGGACCTCTGATGTGATGGGGGACCTCTGATATGATGGGGGGGGCTCTGATGTGATGGGGGACCTCTGATGTGATGGGAGGGCCTCTGATGTGATGGGGGGACCTCTGATGTGATGGGGGAGGGGCTCTGATGTGATGGGGGGGCCTCTGATGTGATGGGGGAGGGGCTCTGATGTAATGGGGGGCCTCTGATGTGATGGGGAGGGGCTCTGATGTGATGGGGGGCCTCTGATGTGATGGGGGGACCTCTGATGTGATGGGGGAGGGGCTCTGATGTGATGGGGGGCCTCTGATGTGATGGGGGGACCTCTGATGTGATGGGGGAGGGGCTCTGATGTGATGGGGGGCCTCTGATGTGATGGGGGGCCTCTGATGTGATGGGGGAGGGGCTCTGATGTGATGGGGGACCTCTGATGTGATGGGGGACCTCTGATGTGATGGGGGAGGGGCTCTGATGTGATGGAGGACCTCTGATGTGATGATGTGACCCTCATACTAAAAAGTTTGCAGCCCCCCCCCCCCCCCCCCCGGCCATATATCAACATTCTCACGAAACAAATGGTAGATTATTGAAGCTACGGTACCGCGAACGCTCCACGCAACGCCGGCCCTTTAAATCGCTGTGAGCAGAAATACATCAGCGAACGTTCTACATATGAGACTGGAGACCGGAATTTTACATTTTAATGAGGAATGTTCACAGCTTCTGAACGCGCGCCGCTTTGTATATAAGGGGCGGATCCATAGCAGCGTTATTTTCAATGTAACCCCCCTCCCCCGCCCCATCCGGTTTATTGTGTTTGTTTTTTTTTTTTTATAAATGTCAGGATCTTCAAGTGCTGCCTGTAGAAAGATAACGAGGGTCTCGCATGCGCAGGCTATACAGAGGGGCAGAAAGAACAGACCATCAACTTTTTAAGCAGCCATTGTTAAAGGAGAACGTCAGATAAACTGAACTCCTATGAATAGAAATAAATAAAAACACCCTCGTAGTGGAGCCCCTCCCCCCCCCGCAATGCAAGGGTTAAATGCTCATGTAATCTATAATAATAGTCTCATTCATAAATTCGATCATTCGGAAATCCGAAATAATAAATAACTAACTAATAATAACTAATAAATCACAGGTGTTGGAATTTCCTTTCAAATTTGTCTGCTACGTAAAAAGAATACGAATTTATTCGAAGTTATGAATTATCCGAAATAATGAATGCCGGATCTAAATGAATGGAACGTAATGAATTAATAATTATAAATAATAATTATAAAAAGTTTTTATTATTATTATTATTCATTATATTTATTAATAATTTGTTACTTTCTGGCATTCATTATTTTGGATAATTTGTAACTTTGGATACATTTGTATTTGTTACTTTCAACAGCCAAATTTGAAAGGAAATTCCAATACCTATAGTTTAATAATTAGTAATCGTTAATTTTATTTATTTATTATTTATTTCAAGCACCGTCGATTTACGCAGCACTTTACATATACAGTGCACATTCACAACGGTTATTATTTGTTAGTTATTATTTCAGGTTTTTTAATTTTCGGATTTTTTTCTAATTCACGAATCTCCGAATTTACAAATTTTCTAATAATCGAATTTACGAATATTCATGTGATGACGCTGTACTGCACTGGAGACAGTATGTGCAAAAAAATAAAAAATAAATTAAAAAATAAAAAATAAATTTTATTTAAGTTCTTAATATTCAAAAAAATTGAATTTACAAATATTATGAAAAATACGTTGAAAGGGTTTTTTATTCATTTGGATATTTCCGAATTAACAAATTTGTCAAAATTAGTTAAAAAAATAATAATTATTCGGAGCAAAACGAATTGCACATGTCTAATAGGCTGACTTGATCGGTCTGTCAGTGTGAAAGGGGCCTTAAAGCGGGACTCCGCCGGGTCTCCGCGTTTTTTTTTTTTTTTTTTAAAGCCAGCAGCTACAAATACTGCAGCTGCTGACTTTTAAATAGTGACACTTACCTGTCCAGCGCGCCCGCGATGTCGGCACCCGAAGCCGATCGCTCGCTCGTGCCGCCGCCATCTTGGGTATGGGAATCAGGAAATGGAGCCTTTCGGCTTCATTTCCCGGTTCCCTACTGCGCATGCGCGAGCCGCGCGGCGCAATCCGGACGGTCCCCGCTGCCTCTGGGAGCTGTGTGTTTCCCAGCAGGCAGCGGGGCACTTGCTGAAGGGGGCGGGCGCTTGCGGAAAGGGGCATAACGTACGCCCCTTTCCGCAGAGAGCTAGCCCGGAAGTGGGTGCAGTTACCTGGATTATCCAGGTAACTGCACCCCCCTCCCCCCTGAAAGGTGCCAATTGTGGCGCCGGAGGGGGGGGGGGATTCCGATGAGCGGAGGTCCATTTTAGGGTGGACCTCCGCTTTAAAGATTGCTTATTACAGTGATCATCACTGTAACAAGCAATCAGAGTGTAAAAAAAATCCCAATCACCTCCTCAGAGTAGTACAGTGTTACTATGGTAACACTGAACTCAGAGGCAGGACAAGATCATCCAGTGCTCAGGGCAAAGATACCAAATTGTGCCTCAACCCCCCCTCCCCCCCTCCCCCCCACCCCCCACCCTCTGTTCATTATGTGCAAGCTTATGAGAAGGAAAGGAGAGAGAGCACAGCCCGTACCTCCTCCCAACTCTCTCCTCCTCATCGTGCTGCTTCCAGCGCTGGGCTGACAGAAGTAGTGATGCCGCTGTCACTACTCCTGTCAGCCTTATAGTCGAAGGAACTTGAGGCGCCCCGATCCTCACAATACACACTGTGCACAGGGCAGCCATCCCTTCTGCCCACCCCTTGTACCAGCTCTGACTGGTCACAGTAAAAAAGAAAGAAATGTTAATAAAATTGAAAGAATAATTAGAATCTTTTTTTTTTCTTTTTTTTTTTTTTACGTACTGCCACCAGTCATTGTCCCTGATTACTGCCACAGCAGTCATATGATGACAGTGTACCGCGCTGGTGACAGTATGTACAAAAAAAATGTTTAAAAACAAAAAACAAATTTTATTTAATTTCTTAATTTTCAAAAAAATTGCGTGGAAAAAATGACAACTTCAAAAAACTCGCTATGCCTCTTGCTAAATACCTCGGATTGTCTCCTAACCAAAAAGGGTGTGATTTGGGGGGGGTGGAGGGGGTATTTGTACTGTCCTGGTGTTTCAGGGGCTCAAGAAATGAGATTGGCTGTCAGTACATCAGGATTGATCGATTTTCATATATACTGTATATCAGCCCATAGTTTGTGGACTCTATAACTTTCACACGGACTAAATAATATAGACTGCTTTGGGTTATTTACACCAAAGAAATGTAGCGGAATAAATTTCGACCTAAATTTATGAAGTGGTGATTAAATACCACCAAAAGAATGCTCTATATGTTTAAAAGAAAACGATCAAAAATGTTATTTGGGTACAGCGACTGAGTAATTGTCATTCAAAGTGTGACAGCGCTGAAAGCTGGAAATTGGCCTGGGCAGGAAGGGGGGTGACAGTGACCGGCATTGAAGGGGTTAATGTTATTAAAATGATCTTTCCTTTCCAATCTGCAGAGCTGTAATTCTCTGTAAAATTCATTGCATTATGGCGGCCTGGAGGCGCGCCGTACAAATCGGATGTGCGCAGAACGCCTCCAAACATGTTACTTACCGCTGGTGTGATTGGCTCACTGATTACCCCAGAAGTCTGCACTAAGTCAGACTTTAGGCATCCCCTGCAAAGGGAAGTTCAGTTTTGGTGAGATACTCCCCAGGGGTTAAATACTTCTAAAGGGATGCAGACACTGCAGCTTTCCTCATTAGAACAATAAGAGTGCACCAGGTGATTATAATGAACCAGACTCTCCAATTCAGAGTCATTTTGCACAAGACATGGGGGAACAAACAGCAACAAAATGTAGGAATCTGCTAGAAAATTTGTTAAAATCCCAGCAATGTACATAGATAGAACAGAGCCTTGGGGGCACTTTGCACATGCTCAGTTTGGTGTGTGTGACTAGAGAGTTTTTTTTTTTTCTCAGGCAGGTGCATGTGATCAGCACAGGGCCAATCAGCCCTGTCCAGACAGACGGTCAGGGGTTCTGCAGCCTCATAGGTCAGTCAGAGTAGAATAAAAACTCCTCCTACAAGCTTTAACCAGACACTGATAGAAGTCACAAGATTGTTACATACTGCTGATGAGAAAAGGTAATTAGCAGTTTATATTTACTAAAATAATGGCGTTTCCATGTTTTGTGTAATGTGGTAGAGCAGATATAGTGAGTGCAGGCTCCTGGGGAGATCAGATATAGTGAGTGCAGGCTCCTGGGGAGATCAGATATAGTGAGTGCAGAGTCCTGGGGAGATCAGATATAGTGAATGCAGGCTCCTGGGGAGACCAGATATAGTGAATGCAGGCTCCTGGGGAGATCAGATATAGTGAGTGCAGGCTCCTGGGGAGATCAGATATAGTGAGTGCAGGCTCCTGGGGAGATCAGATATAGTGAGTGCAGGCTCCTGGGGAGACCCAATATAGTGAATGCAGGCTCCTGGGGAGATCAGATATAGTGAATGCAGAGTCCTGGGGAGATCAGATATAGTGAATGCAGGCTCCTAGGGAGACCCAATATAGTGAATGCAGGCTCCTGGGGAGAGCAGATATAGTGAGTGCAGGCTCCTGGGGAGAGCAGATATAGTGAGTGCAGGCTCCTGGGGGGAGCAGATATAGTGAATGCAGGCTCCTAGGGAGACCCAATATAGTGAATGCAGGCTCCTGGGGAGAGCAGATATAGTGAGTGCAGGCTCCTAGGGAGACCCAATATAGTGAATGCAGGCTCCTGGGGAGATCAGATATAGTGAATGCAGAGTCCTGGGGAGATCAGATATAGTGAATGCAGGCTCCTAGGGAGACCCAATATAGTGAATGCAGGCTCCTGGGGAGAGCAGATATAGTGAGTGCAGGCTCCTGGGGAGAGCAGATATAGTGAGTGCAGGCTCCTGGGGGGAGCAGATATAGTGAATGCAGGCTCCTAGGGAGACCCAATATAGTGACTGCAAGCTCCTGGGGAGAGCAGATATAGTGAGTGCAGGCTCCTGGGGAGATCAGATATAGTGAGTGCAGGCTCCTGGGGGAAGCAGATATAGTGAGTGCAGGCTCCTGGGGAGATCAGATATAGTGAGTGCAGGCTCCTGGGGAGATCAGATAAAGTGAGTGCAGGCTCCTGGGGAGATCAGATATAGTGAGTGCAGAGTCCTGGGGAGATCAGATATAGTGAATGTAGGCTCCTGGGGGGAGCGGATATAGTGAGTGCAGGCTCCTGGGGAGACCAGATATAGTGAGTGCAGGCTCCTGGGGAGAGCAGATATAATGAATGCAGGCTCCTGGGGAGATCAGATATAGTGAGTGCAGGCTCCTGGGGAGATCAGATATAGTGAGTGCAGGCTCCTGGGGAGATCAGATATAGTGAGTGCAGAGTCCTGGGGAGATCAGATATAGTGAATGTAGGCTCCTGGGGGGAGCGGATATAGTTAGTGCAGGCTCCTGGGGAGATCAGATATAGTGAGTGCAGGCTCCTGGGGAGAGCAGATATAATGAATGCAGGCTCCTGGGGAGATCAGATATAGTGAGTGCAGGCTCCTGGGGAGATCAGATATAGTGAGTGCAGGCTCCTGGGGAGATCAGATATAGTGAGTGCAGGCTCCTGGGGAGATCAGATATAGTGAGTGCAGGCTCCTGGGGAGATCAGATATAGTGAGTGCAGAGTCCTGGGGAGATCAGATATAGTGAATGTAGGCTCCTGGGGGGAGCGGATATAGTGAGTGCAGGCTCCTAGGGAGACCCAATATAGTGAATGCAGGCTCCTGGGGAGAGCAGATATAGTGAATGTAGGCTCCTGGGGAGAGCAGATATAGTGAGTGCAGGCTCCTGGGGAGATCAGATATAGTGAGTGCAGGCTCCTGGGGAGAGCAGATATAGTGAGTGCAGAGTCCTGGGGAGATCAGATATAGTGAGTGCAGGCTCCTAGGGAGACCCAATATAGTGAATGCAGGCTCCTGGGGAGAGCAGATATAGTTAGTGCAGGCTCCTGGGGAGATCAGATATAGTGAGTGCAGGCTCCTGAGGAGAGCAGATATAGTGAGTGCAGGCTCCTAGGGAGACCCAATATAATGAATGCAGGCTCCTGGGGAGATCAGATATAGTGAATGCAGGCTCCTGGGGAGATCAGATATAGTGAATGCAGGCTCCTGGGGGGAGCAGATATAGTGAGTGCAGGCTCCTGGGGAGATCAGATATAGTGAATGCAGAGTCCTGGGGAGATCAGATATAGTGAATGCAGGCTCCTAGGGAGACCCAATATAGTGAATGCAGGCTCCTGGGGAGAGCAGATATAGTGAGTGCAGGCTCCTGGGGAGAGCAGATATAGTGAGTGCAGGCTCCTGGGGGGAGCAGATATAGTGAATGCAGGCTCCTGGGGAGAGCAGATATAGTGAGTGCAGGCTCCTGGGGGGAGCAGATATAGTGAGTGCAGGCTCCTGGGGGGAGCAGATATAGTGAATGCAGGCTCCTAGGGAGACCCAATATAGTGAATGCAGGCTCCTGGGGAGAGCAGATATAGTGAGTGCAGGCTCCTAGGGAGACCCAATATAGTGAATGCAGGCTCCTGGGGAGAGCAGATATAGTGAGTGCAGGCTCCTGGGGAGATCAGATATAGTGAGTGCAGGCTCCTGGGGGAAGCAGATATAGTGAGTGCAGGCTCCTGGGGAGATCAGATATAGTGAGTGCAGGCTCCTGGGGAGATCAGATATAGTGAGTGCAGAGTCCTGGGGAGATCAGATATAGTGAATGTAGGCTCCTGGGGAGATCAGATATAGTGAGTGCAGGCTCCTGGGGAGATCAGATATAGTGAGTGCAGAGTCCTGGGGAGATCAGATATAGTGAATGTAGGCTCCTGGGGGGAGCGGATATAGTGAGTGCAGGCTCCTGGGGAGATCAGATATAGTGAGTGCAGAGTCCTGGGGAGATCAGATATAGTGAGTGCAGGCTCCTAGGGAGACCCAATATAGTGAATGCAGGCTCCTGGGGAGATCAGATATAGTGAGTGCAGGCTCCTGGGGAGAGCAGATATAATGAATGCAGGCTCCTGGGGAGATCAGATATAGTGAGTGCAGGCTCCTGGGGAGATCAGATATAGTGAGTGCAGGCTCCTGGGGAGATCAGATATAGTGAGTGCAGAGTCCTGGGGAGATCAGATATAGTGAATGTAGGCTCCTGGGGGGAGCGGATATAGTTAGTGCAGGCTCCTGGGGAGATCAGATATAGTGAGTGCAGGCTCCTGGGGAGATCAGATATAGTGAGTGCAGGCTCCTGGGGAAATCAGATATAGTGAGTGCAGGCTCCTGGGGAGATCAGATATAGTGAGTGCAGAGTCCTGGGGAGATCAGATATAGTGAATGTAGGCTCCTGGGGGGAGCGGATATAGTGAGTGCAGGCTCCTAGGGAGACCCAATATAGTGAATGCAGGCTCCTGGGGAGAGCAGATATAGTGAATGTAGGCTCCTGGGGAGAGCAGATATAGTGAGTGCAGGCTCCTGGGGAGATCAGATATAGTGAGTGCAGGCTCCTGGGGAGATCAGATATAGTGAGTGCAGAGTCCTGGGGAGATCAGATATAGTGAGTGCAGGCTCCTAGGGAGACCCAATATAGTGAATGCAGGCTCCTGGGGAGATCAGATATAGTGAATGCAGAGTCCTGGGGAGATCAGATATAGTGAGTGCAGGCTCCTTGGGAGATCAGATATAGTGAGTGCAGGCTCCTGAGGAGAGCAGATATAGTGAGTGCAGGCTCCTAGGGAGACCCAATATAGTGAATGCAGGCTCCTGGGGAGATCAGATATAGTGAATGCAGAGTCCTGGGGAGATCAGATATAGTGAATGCAGAGTCCTGGGGAGATCAGAGATAGATACACCACCGGATTTGTCATCTTTTCACTGATTAGCCTCAACAGTCACCCTAATGCCCCCCACCCCCACCCCCCCAGCCCCCTCCTCTAACCCCCAGGCCTCATTGTAGCTGCATGGGCTGCTCTGGTTATTGATACACAAAGATCTAAGTCTCTGGGGACAGACGTGTTGGAATATGGTTGCTGTTCTTTCTGCGGTGCCGTGGCTCTGCCTCAACCTAATTGGATAATGTGATAATTCATGCTGGATTTTATGAATGAGCTCCGACACCTCCCCCGGCTGTGTTGTCACTACGCATTTCTTCCTCTCACCTCGCCAGAGCAACCTCTGACACCTCTGAGTCAGGCATTTTTTATTTTATTTCTGCTACCAGTAATATTAAAGTTCCTCAGGCAGGTAGAAGAACGTCTATATATATATATATATATATATATATATATAGGTTCTAGAGGGTTAAAGAGGAACTCCAGGCACAATTACCTTTATAAGCATACACTATATTGTCAAAAGTATCGGGACGCCTGCCTTTACACACATGAACTTTAATGGCCACATATCAAAAACCCCTCCTCCTCCTCCTCTGGCAGCCGCCGCAATCCACTCAGTTTCATTTCTATCCCCCCTGCTTCCTCAAACCAGCCCCCCAATCTCATGCGCCCTTTGGAACGCCCGCTCCATCTGTTCATGACCTCTTCCTTGTCAAAAGATTTTTATTAAGTAATAAGCTTAACATACATGTTAATGACCTCTTCATCTCTCATGGCGTTACCATACTCGCCATAACCGAAACCCGGATTCACAATTTGGACTCAGCTTCTCCTGCTGCCCTCTCCATGGTGGCCTCCATTGGACTCACTCCTCCAGACCCAACGGACAGAAAGGAGGTGGAGTTGTATTCCTTCCCAGCCCTTCCCATCCCCCCTCTCTGTCCCTCGCTTCTTTCGAGATGCTCTGTATTCGTATGTTTTCTTCTATTTCTCTGAAGATTGCAGCGATTTATCGCTCTCCTGGACCGGTGTCACGCTTTCTTGGTGACTTTGTTGCCCGGCTACCCGACTTTCTCTCCTCTGAAATACCGACCATCATTCTCGGTGACTTCAACATTCCTGTCAAATGTTAACTACCCAACTACAGCTAAACTTCTCCACTTCACCTCATCTTCTGACCCAATGGACACTTCCACTCCCTCCAATGGTAATACCCGACCTTGTATTCTCCCATCTCTGCAACCCGGGCAACCTCACCAACACCCCCTTCCCTCCCATCTCTGCAACCCGGGCAACCTCACCAACACCCCCTTCCCTCCCATCTCTGCAACCCGGGCAACCTCACCAACACCCCCTTCCCTCCCATCTCTGCAACCCGGGCAACCTCACCAACACCCCCTTCCCTCTCTCTGATCACAACCTCATTGGTTTCACTGTCTCCTTGTCTAAAACCACCCATCCCCCCCAAGCAGCAAACAATTACTTGTAGAAATCTTCACCACTTTAACCCTTCGCTTCTCTATTCTGCTACTGACCACCTCTATGACATCATCTCTCCCCTGTCCTGACCACCTCTATGACATCATCTCTCCCCTGTCCTGTCCTGACCACCTCTATGACATCATCTCTCCCCTGTCCTGACCACCTCTATGACATCATCTCTCCCCCATCCTGACCTGACCACCTCTATGACATCATCTCTCCCCTGTCCTGTCCTGACCACCTCTATGACATCATCTCTCCCCTGTCCTGACCACCTCTATGACATCATCTCTCCCCCATCCTGACCTGACCACCTCTATGACATCATCTCTTCCTGTCCTGACCTGACCACCTCTATGACATCATCTCTCCCCCGTCCTGACCTGACCACCTCTATGACATCATCTCTCCCCAGTCCTGTCCTGACCACTTCTATGACATCATCTCTCCCCTGTCCTGGCCACCTCTATGACATCATCTCTCCCCCGTCCTGTCCCGATCACCTCTATGACATCATCTCTTCCCGTCCTGACCTGACTACCTCTATGACATCATCTCTTCCCGTCCTGACCTGACCACCTCTATGGCTTCATCTCTTCCCGTCCTGACCTGACCACCTCTATGACATCATCTCTCCCCCATCCTGTCCTGATCACCTCTATGACATCATCTCTCCCCCGTCCTGTCCTGATCACCTCTATGACATCATCTCTCCCCCGTCCTGACCTGACCACCTCTATGACATCATCTCTTCCCGTCCTGACCTGACCACCTCTATGACATCATCTCTCCCCCATCCTGACCTTACCACCTCTATGACATCATCTCTCCCCCGTCCTGACCTGACCACCTCTATGACATCATCTCTTCCCGTCCTGACCTGACCACCTCTATGACATCATCTCTTCCCGTTCTGACCTGACCACCTCTATGACATCATCTCTCCCCCGTCCTGTCCTGATCACCTCTATGACATCATCTCTCCCCCGTCCTGTCCTGATCACCTCTATGACATCATCTCTCCCCCGTCCTGACCTGACCACCTCTATGACATCATCTCTTCCCGTCCTGACCTGACCACCTCTATGACATCATCTCTCCCCCGTCCTGACCTGACCACCTCTATGACATCATCTCTCCCCCGTCCTGTCCTGATCACCTCTATGACATCATCTCTCCCCCGTCCTGTCCTGATCACCTCTATGACATCATCTCTCCCCCGTCCTGACCTGACCACCTCTATGACATCATCTCTTCCCGTCCTGACCTGACCACCTCTATGACATCATCTCTCCCCCGTCCTGACCTGACCACCTCTATGACATCATCTCTCCCCCGTCCTGACCTGACCACCTCTATGACATCATCTCTCCCCCGTCCTGACCTGACCACCTCTATGACATCATCTCTTCCCGTCCTGACCTGACCACCTCTATGACATCATCTCTCCCCTGTCCTGTCCTGACCACCTCTATGACATCATCTCTCCCCCGTCCTGTCCTGACCACCTCTTTGACATCATCTCTCCCCCGTCCTGTCCTGACCACCTTTATGACATCATCTCTCCCCCGTCCTGTCCTGGCCACCTCACTGGATGCACTCGCTCCTCCAACCACACGCAGAACCAGCCCCGACCGGCACAACCCCGGCAATCTGACAACACTGGAAATCTCAAGAGACATTGCCGTGTTCCTGAACGATGTGATGTAAAACCAAATGCCGGCAAGACTTCACTATATATAAATCTGCCCTTCTAAAATATAATTCCTGCCTCCGTGCTGCCAAACAAGCCTACTTTGTATCTCTTATTAACACTTTCTCACCCAGTCCCCGACGGCTCTTCTCAACCTTTAACTCTCTGCTTCACCCCCCCACCCCCCCTCTACCCACCAACTCACTCACTGCCCAAGAGATGCCAATCACTTCAAAGACAAGATTGATGCAATACGTGAGGAAACCTCCACCGTGCCAACATCTTCCCCACCCAACATACCTGGACTATCAGCACATTCAACACTCTCCTCTTTTGAATTGGCTACTGAAGAGGTTACAAAACTTTTCTCAGATGCCCACCCAACCAATTGCCCCCTCGGACCCTGTTCCCTCACAACTACTACCCTCCCCCTCTTCGTCTATCCTATTCTCCCTCACTCACATCTTCAATCTCTCCCTCTCTATGATGGGCACAGAGGCTGCATATGATGGGCACAGAAGCTGCATATGGTGGGCACAGAAGCTGCATATGGTGAGCACAGAAGCTGCATATGATGGGCACAGTGGCTGCATTTGATGGGGCACAGAGGCTGCATATAGTAGGCACAAAGGCTGCATATGATGGGCACAGAGGCTGCATATGGTGGGCACAAAGGCTGCATATGATGGGCACAGTGGCTGCATTTGATGGGGCACAGAGGCTGCATATGGTGGGCACAGAGGCTGCATATAGTAGGCACAAAGGCTGCATATGATGGGCACAGAGGCTGCATATAGTAGGCACAAAGGCTGCATATGATGGGCACAGAGGCTGCATATGGTGGGCACAAAGGCTGCATATGATGGGCACAGTGGCTGCGTATGGTGGATACAGTGGCTGCATTTTTTGGGCACGGTGGCTGCAAGTGATGGGTTTTTTTTCAGTGTTTTTCGTATGTTTTCATTTTGTTTGCGACCCCCAAACGTTTTTAGCACCATCCACCACTTTTTTGCAGTGCTACCAAATTCACCGACTTGTGTAAAGAATGCCACTAGAGACACATGCTGTACCTCAGAGTAACACTCCCAGGTATTTATTATTACCACCACTCATAGAGGTCACAGTACTCCCCCCTGACAACGCCTTCATCTGCTTTTCTCTCCAAAATGATGCCCCCCCCCCACCCCGTCTTTGTTCAGGTATCACCCACGGTCACCATCTAATACCTGAAATGAGACGCCGGCTCAGAACTGAGAAGATGACAGCCGGAAGCCATTAATGACCTCTATCTTTTGGGGATTCAAGACGTTTGGAAGTGTGTTCTCAGCCCCGCCCACCTGCCTTGGCCACTATTAGTGAGTCTTAAAGTAGAACTCCATTCAACATTTTTAATTCAAGTAGAAAGGGTCAGCTCCTCGGTCATGTTTCTACTACGGTCTGTCCCCTTTTGGCCAACTTGCATGGGTGGCCAACAATGGTCTATGAAATGGGAAGGAAGAGAAGTAGACCTCAGATCTTGAGACGCTGATCTGTTTCTGTACAGTATATTCTATATAACACTTCCTCCTACCATCTTCTATAAATTCTTTTGGCTTCACAGAACATTAATTCCATCTGCTCCCCCATCCCTCTACTAAGTGCTTCATGTAACACCTCTTTCAACGGATCTCCATAACGACTTATCTAACCGGCACCTATAGCTGAGAGCTGCCGTGAGATCCTTCAACGTCTTATTGAGATCTCTTCACCTTGTGTGTTCATCAGGTTCATGTCTAATGCCAGGCTGGGAGCAGGTAAAGCATGCCGCCTCAGGGTAACGTGGGCCCTCAGTGTCACCCCGGGATAAGATGGGTCCCTTTAATCTTCAGAGTTTAAAGTGGTTGGAAAGGCAATAACAAATATGTCAACACTTACCTGCGCTGTGCAATAGAATTGAAGAGAATGGCCCCAATCTTCCTCTTCTTGGGTCCCCCTGCCGGTGCTCCTGGCTCCTCCTCTCTTGCTGGTGCCCCCAATAGGAAACTGATTCCCATAGGGGCACCCATGCGGGCTCGCTCCTGAGCCCTGCTGCTGCATCCATTGACTCAGACAGCGGGACAGAGCCCCACCCCCCTTCCCTGTCACTGGAGTTGATTGACAGGAGTGGGAGCCAATGGCACCTGCCTTCTTGCCTGGAACATTTTAACTGATAAGCACCCCTTCCCCGGCATTCCTCAAGAGACGCTTGTATCCGGCAAGTGCTTGAAGATGGAAAAAGGAAAAGTGCTGTCTTCTTGCTAGCTATGTTGTCAGATGGCCATGGGGGGCTGGGATCGGATAGGCTGTGTTCTCATGAATATGAAGGGTCTCGGTGATGTCACTGGTCTCTAGTGATTGGATAGGCTGTGTTCTCATGAATATGAAGGGTCTCGGTGATGTCACTGGTCTCTAGTGATTGGATAGGCTGTGTTCTCATGAATATGAAGGGTCTCGGTGATGTCACTGGTCTCTAGTGATTGGATAGGCTGTGTTCTCATGAATATGAAGGGTCTCGGTGATGTCACTGGTCTCTAGTGATTGGATAGGCTGTGTTCTCATGAATATGAAGGGTCTCGGTGATGTCACTGGTCTCTAATGATTGGATAGGCTGTGTTCTCATGAATATGAAGGGTCTCAGTGATGTCACTGGTCTCTAGTGATTGGATAGGCTGTGTTCTCATGAATATGAAGGGTCTCGGTGATGTCACTGGTCTCTAGTGATTGGATAGGCTGTGTTCTCATGAATATGAAGGGTCTCGGTGATGTCATTGGTCTCTAGTGATTGGATAGGCTGTGTTCTCATGAATATGAAGGGTCTCGGTGATGTCACTGGTCTCTAGTGATTGGATAGGCTGTGTTCTCATGAATATGAAGGGTCTCGGTGATGTCACTGGTCTCTAGTGATTGGATAGGCTGTGTTCTCATGAATATGAAGGGTCTCGGTGATGTCACTGGTCTCTAGTGATTGGATAGGCTGTGTTCTCATGAATATGAAGGGTCTCGGTGATGTCACTGGTCTCTAGTGATGGATAGGCTGTGTTCTCATGAATATAAAGGGTCTCGTGATGTCACTGGTCTCTAGTGATGGATAGGCTGTGTTCTCATGAATATGAAGGGTCTCGGTGATGTCACTGGTCTCTAGTGATTGGATAGGCTGTGTTCTCATGAATATGAAGGGTCTCGGTGATGTCACTGGTCTCTAGTGATTGGATAGGCTGTGTTCTCATGAATATGAAGGGTCTCGTGATGTCACTGGTCTCTAGTGATTGGATAGGCTGTGTTCTCATGAATATGAAGGGTCTCGGTGATGTCACTGGTCTCTACTGATTGGATAGGCTGTGTTCTCATGAATATGAAGGGTCTCGGTGATGTCACTGGTCTCTAGTGATTGGATAGGCTGTGTGCTCGTGAATATGAAGGGTCTCAGTGATGTCACTGGTCTCTAGTGATTGGATAGGCTGTGTTCTCATGAATATGAAGGGTCTCGGTGATGTCACTGGTCTCTAGTGATGGATAGGCTGTGTTCTCATGAATATGAAGGGTCTCGGTGATGTCACTGGTCTCTAGTGATTGGATAGGCTGTGTTCTCATGAATATGAAGGGTCTCGTGATGTCACTGGTCTCTAGTGATTGGATAGGCTGTGTTCTCATGAATATGAAAGGTCTCTGTGATGTCACTGGTCTCTAGTGATTGGATAGGCTGTGTTCTCGTGAATATGAAGGGTCTTGGTGATGTCACTGGCAAGGTGGATTTGATTTAAATCATAATTTATAAAGAGAAACTGTTATCTCTGTCAGGCAGTGGCTCTTCCTCTGACCCGCTGTTGACTCACTGACAGTCCCATTCACTTTAATGGGACATCTGGTGATGTGGAGGTGACACAACAAAGTGAGGGACGTGGCGGCAGTAGGTGATTGGACGCCCGCTAACAGGCGCTGCCATGAGGGATCTGACATGACAGGTGCTCTTTAAATATAAGGACTCATTCTTGCTGGTAGTTAGAATCTTTAATATGTGCAAACAATATGAAGGTTTTCTATTTAAAATAATAATCTGTCAGGTTTTTAAAACAGCGATATCAGAACCGATTCAATCATAGAGTTTGTAGTGTACATAGTTTTGCAAAACAATGGGATAAAGGAATATTCCTGAACTTTGCATCAATGCAGTGCAAGTTATCTCAAGTTGCAGAGATTGGATTCATAGTTTACCAAAAATGTAAATATTGCAGAATATACAGCCTCATGCTACATAACTAAGCTCCATTTCATGCTGAACACACAAAAGTATTAATTTATCTTAAATAGAAAACTATCTTTAAAAGGATTTTTACTCCAAAAGCATTTTATTAAATATCAAAATAATCAGATTTAAATAAAAAAAAAATCTGATTTGTAAAAATTTTTTAAATCATTGATTATCCACCCTGTTATTTATTACCCGATGAGCTCACAAACTATGTGTACCAGCATTGCCCCGAATCCGTACCATACCTTCCATAGGGTCGCGTCTCTCTTTGTCAGGCAGTTTGCAGCATAGTCAGTCTTTGGCAGTGAGAGGGTAAACCAATCAGAGCACAGCCTGCGGAGGAGGTTGAGGATCAGTAACTGTACACAGTGCGTAACAATAAAAGAAGTACTTCTACAAAGCACACAACACACGTCTGCAACTTCCCTGGAAACCACAAAGCCCCGAGCAATCTATTATTTTATTGCATGCTACAGATCTGGAGGCTTCATGTAGAGAAATTACAGCCTCCGAGCCTCCAACCTGGCTAGTAATACAATCAATTCCTGATACTGAATATAAAAATGTACATGGTAGATGACTGAGATACATCATATTCATGAGAATGTAGCCTAGAGACCAGTGACATCATCGAGACCCTTCATATTCATGAGAACACAGCCTATCCAATCACTAGAGACCAGTGACATCAGCGAGACCCTTCATATTCATGAGAACACAGCCTATCCAATCACTAGAGACCAGTGACATCACCGAGACCCTTCATATTCATGAGAACACAGCCTATCCAATCACTAGAGACCAGTGACATCACCGAGACCCTTCATATTCATGAGAACACAGCCTATCCAATCACTAGAGACCAGTGACATCACTGAGACCCTTCATATTCATGAGAACACAGCCTATCCAATCACTAGAGACCAGTGACATCACCGAGACCCTTCATATCCATGAGAACACAGCCTATCCAATCACTAGAGACCAGTGACATCACCAAGACCCTTCTTATTCATGAGAACACAGCCTATCCAATCACTAGAGACCAGTGACATCACCGAGACCCTTCATATTCATGAGAACACAGCCTATCCAATCACTAGAGACCAGTGACATCACCGAGACCCTTCATATTCATGAGAACACAGCCTATCCAATCACTAGAGACCAGTGACATCACTGAGACCCTTCATATTCATGAGAACACAGCCTATCCAATCACTAGAGACCAGTGACATCACCGAGACCCTTCATATCCATGAGAACACAGCCTATCCAATCACTAGAGACCAGTGACATCACCGAGACCCTTCTTATTCATGAGAACACAGCCTATCCAATCACTAGAGACCAGTGACATCACCGAGACCCTTCATATTCATGAGAACACAGCCTATCCAATCACTAGAGACCAGTGACATCACCGAGACCCTTCATATTCATGAGAACACAGCCTATCCAATCACTAGAGACCAGTGACATCACCGAGACCCTTCATATTCATGAGAACACAGCCTATCCAATTACTAGAGACCAGTGACATCACCGAGACCCTTCTTATTCATGAGAACACAGCCTATCCATCACTAGAGACCAGTGACATCACCGAGACCCTTCATATTCATGAGAACAAAGCCTATCCAATCACTAGAGACCAGTGACATCACCGAGACCCTTCATATTCATGAGAACACAGCCTATCCAATCACTAGAGACCAGTGACATCACCGAGACCCTTCATATTCATGAGAACACAGCCTATCCAATCACTAGAGACCAGTGACATCACTGAGACCCTTCATATTCATGAGAACACAGCCTATCCATCACTAGAGACCAGTGACATCACCGAGACCCTTCATATTCATGAGAACACAGCCTATCCATCACTAGAGACCAGTGACATCACCGAGACCCTTCATATTCATGAGAACACAGCCTATCCAATCACTAGAGACCAGTGACATCACCGAGACCCTTCATATTCATGAGAACACAGCCTATCCAATCAATAGAGACCAGTGACATCACCGAGACCCTTCATATTCATGAGAACACAGCCTATCCATCACTAGAGACCAGTGACATCACCGAGACCCTTCATATTCATGAGAACAAAGCCTATCCAATCACTAGAGACCAGTGACATCACCGAGACCCTTCATATTCATGAGAACACAGCCTATCCAATCACTAGAGACCAGTGACATCACTGAGACCCTTCATATTCATGAGAACACAGCCTATCCAATCAATAGAGACCAGTGACATCACCGAGACCCTTCATATTCATGAGAACACAGCCTATCCAATCACTAGAGACCAGTGACATCACAGAGACCCTTCATATTCATGAGAACACAGCCTATCCATCACTAGAGACCAGTGACATCACCGAGACCCTTCATATTCATGAGAACACAGCCTATCCAATCACTAGAGACCAGTGACATCACCGAGACCCTTCATATTCATGAGAACACAGCCTATCCAATCACTAGAGACCAGTGACATCACCGAGACCCTTCATATTCATGAGAACACAGCCTATCCAATCACTAGAGACCAGTGACATCACCGAGACCCTTCATATTCATGAGAACACAGCCTATCCAATCACTAGAGACCAGTGACATCACTGAGACCCTTCATATTCATGAGAACACAGCCTATCCAATCACTAGAGACCAGTGACATCACCGAGACCCTTCATATCCATGAGAACACAGCCTATCCAATCACTAGAGACCAGTGACATCACCGAGACCCTTCTTATTCATGAGAACACAGCCTATCCAATCACTAGAGACCAGTGACATCACCGAGACCCTTCATATTCATGAGAACACAGCCTATCCAATCACTAGAGACCAGTGACATCACCGAGACCCTTCATATTCATGAGAACACAGCCTATCCAATCACTAGAGACCAGTGACATCACCGAGACCCTTCATATTCATGAGAACACAGCCTATCCAATCACTAGAGACCAGTGACATCACCGAGACCCTTCATATTCATGAGAACACAGCCTATCCAATCACTAGAGACCAGTGACATCACCGTGACCCTTCATATTCATGAGAACACAGCCTATCCAATCACTAGAGACCAGTGACATCACTGAGACCCTTCATATTCATGAGAACACAGCCTATCCAATCACTAGAGACCAGTGACATCACCGAGACCCTTCATATCCATGAGAACACAGCCTATCCAATCACTAGAGACCAGTGACATCACCGAGACCCTTCTTATTCATGAGAACACAGCCTATCCAATCACTAGAGACCAGTGACATCACCGAGACCCTTCATATTCATGAGAACACAGCCTATCCAATCACTAGAGACCAGTGACATCACCGAGACCCTTCATATTCATGAGAACACAGCCTATCCAATCACTAGAGACCAGTGACATCACCGAGACCCTTCATATTCATGAGAACACAGCCTATCCAATCAATAGAGACCAGTGACATCACCGAGACCCTTCATATTCATGAGAACACAGCCTATCCATCACTAGAGACCAGTGACATCACCGAGACCCTTCATATTCATGAGAACAAAGCCTATCCAATCACTAGAGACCAGTGACATCACCGAGACCCTTCATATTCATGAGAACACAGCCTATCCAATCACTAGAGACCAGTGACATCACCAAGACCCTTCATATTCATGAGAACACAGCCTATCCAATCAATAGAGACCAGTGACATCACCGAGACCCTTCATATTCATGAGAACACAGCCTATCCAATCACTAGAGACCAGTGACATCACAGAGACCCTTCATATTCATGAGAACACAGCCTATCCATCACTAGAGACCAGTGACATCACCGAGACCCTTCATATTCATGAGAACACAGCCTATCCAATCACTAGAGACCAGTGACATCACCGAGACCCTTCATATTCATGAGAACACAGCCTATCCAATCACTAGAGACCAGTGACATCACCGAGACCCTTCATATTCATGAGAACACAGCCTATCCAATCACTAGAGACCAGTGACATCACCGAGACCCTTCATATTCATGAGAACACAGCCTATCCAATCACTAGAGACCAGTGACATCACTGAGACCCTTCATATTCATGAGAACACAGCCTATCCAATCACTAGAGACCAGTGACATCACCGAGACCCTTCATATCCATGAGAACACAGCCTATCCAATCACTAGAGACCAGTGACATCACCGAGACCCTTCTTATTCATGAGAACACAGCCTATCCAATCACTAGAGACCAGTAACATCACCGAGACCCTTCATATTCATGAGAACACAGCCTATCCAATCACTAGAGACCAGTGACATCACCGAGACCCTTCATATTCATGAGAACACAGCCTATCCAATCACTAGAGACCAGTGACATCACCGAGACCCTTCATATTCATGAGAACACAGCCTATCCAATCACTAGAGACCAGTGACATCACCGAGACCCTTCATATTCATGAGAACACAGCCTATCCAATCACTAGAGACCAGTGACATCACCGTGACCCTTCATATTCATGAGAACACAGCCTATCCAATCACTAGAGACCAGTGACATCACTGAGACCCTTCATATTCATGAGAACACAGCCTATCCAATCACTAGAGACCAGTGACATCACCGAGACCCTTCATATCCATGAGAACACAGCCTATCCAATCACTAGAGACCAGTGACATCACCGAGACCCTTCTTATTCATGAGAACACAGCCTATCCAATCACTAGAGACCAGTGACATCACCGAGACCCTTCATATTCATGAGAACACAGCCTATCCAATCACTAGAGACCAGTGACATCACCGAGACCCTTCATATTCATGAGAACACAGCCTATCCAATCACTAGAGACCAGTGACATCACCGAGACCCTTCATATTCATGAGAACACAGCCTATCCAATCACTAGAGACCAGTGACATCACCGAGACCCTTCTTATTCATGAGAACACAGCCTATCCATCACTAGAGACCAGTGACATCACCGAGACCCTTCATATTCATGAGAACAAAGCCTATCCAATCACTAGAGACCAGTGACATCACCGAGACCCTTCATATTCATGAGAACACAGCCTATCCAATCACTAGAGACCAGTGACATCACCGAGACCCTTCATATTCATGAGAACACAGCCTATCCAATCACTAGAGACCAGTGACATCACCGAGACCCTTCATATTCATGAGAACACAGCCTATCCAATCACTAGAGACCAGTGACATCACCGAGACCCTTCATATTCATGAGAACACAGCCTATCCATCACTAGAGACCAGTGACATCACCGAGACCCTTCATATTCATGAGAACAAAGCCTATCCAATCACTAGAGACCAGTGACATCACCGAGACCCTTCATATTCATGAGAACAAAGCCTATCCAATCAATAGAGACCAGTGACATCACCGAGACCCTTCATATTCATGAGAACACAGCCTATCCATCACTAGAGACCAGTGACATCACCGAGACCCTTCATATTCATGAGAACAAAGCCTATCCAATCACTAGAGACCAGTGACATCACCGAGACCCTTCATATTCATGAGAACACAGCCTATCCAATCACTAGAGACCAGTGACATCACTGAGAACCTTCATATTCATGAGAACACAGCCTATCCAATCAATAGAGACCAGTGACATCACCGAGACCCTTCATATTCATGAGAACACAGCCTATCCAATCACTAGAGACCAGTGACATCACAGAGACCCTTCATATTCATGAGAACACAGCCTATCCAATCAATAGAGACCAGTGACATCACCGAGACCCTTCATATTCATGAGAACACAGCCTATCCATCACTAGAGACCAGTGACATCACCGAGACCCTTCATATTCATGAGAATACAGCCTATCCAATCACTAGAGACCAGTGACATCACCGAGACCCTTCATATTCATGAGAACACAGCCTATCCAATCACTAGAGACCAGTGACATCACCGAGACCCTTCATATTCATGAGAACACAGCCTATCCAATCACTAGAGACCAGTGACATCACCGAGACCCTTCATATTCATGAGAACACAGCCTATCCAATCACTAGAGACCAGTAACATCACCGAGACCCTTCATATTCATGAGAACACAGCCTATCCAATCACTAGAGACCAGTGACATCACCGAGACCCTTCATATTCATGAGAACACAGCCTATCCAATCACTAGAGACCAGTGACATCACCGAGACCCTTCATATTCATGAGAACACAGCCTATCCAATCACTAGAGACCAGTGACATCACCGAGACCCTTCTTATTCATGAGAACACAGCCTATCCATCACTAGAGACCAGTGACATCACCGAGACCCTTCATATTCATGAGAACACAGCCTATCCAATCACTAGAGACCAGTGACATCACCGAGACCCTTCATATTCATGAGAACACAGCCTATCCAATCACTAGAGACCAGTGACATCACCGAGACCCTTCATATTCATGAGAACACAGCCTATCCAATCACTAGAGACCAGTGACATCACCGAGACCCTTCATATTCATGAGAACACAGCCTATCCAATCACTAGAGACCAGTGACATCACCGAGACCCTTCATATTCATGAGAACACAGCCTATCCAATCACTAGAGACCAGTGACATCACCGAGACCCTTCATATTCATGAGAACACAGCCTATCCAATCACTAGAGACCAGTGACATCACCGAGACCCTTCATATTCATGAGAACACAGCCTATCCAATCACTAGAGACCAGTGACATCACCGAGACCCTTCATATTCATGAGATCACAGCCTATCCAATCACTAGAGACCAGTGACATCACCGAGACCCTTCATATTCATGAGAACACAGCCTATCCATCACTAGAGACCAGTGACATCACCGAGACCCTTCATATTCATGAGAACACAGCCTATCCAATCACTAGAGACCAGTGACATCACCGAGACCCTTCATATTCATGAGAACACAGCCTATCCAATCACTAGAGACCAGTGACATCACCGAGACCCTTCATATTCATGAGAACACAGCCTATCCAATCAATAGAGACCAGTGACATCACCAAGACCCTTCATATTCATGAGAACACAGCCTATCCAATCACTAGAGACCAGTGACATCACCGAGACCCTTCATATTCATGAGAACACAGCCTATCCAATCACTAGAGACCAGTGACATCACCGTGACCCTTCATATTCATGAGAACACAGCCTATCCAATCAATAGAGACCAGTGACATCACCAAGACCCTTCATATTCATGAGAACACAGCCTATCCATCACTAGAGACCAGTGACATCACCGAGACCCTTCATATTCATGAGAACACAGCCTATCCAATCACTAGAGACCAGTGACATCACCGAGACCCTTCATATTCATGAGAACACAGCCTATCCAATCACTAGAGACCAGTGACATCACCGAGACCCTTCATATTCATGAGAACACAGCCTATCCAATCACTAGAGACCAGTGACATCACAGAGACCCTTCATATTCATGAGAACACAGCCTATCCATCACTAGAGACCAGTGACATCACCGAGACCCTTCA
>NW_027507789.1:2290977-2452150 GCF_037356315.1 Lithobates pipiens
ACATTATTCAGAATGGACTATGGCCTCCCAGCAGGGTTGCTGGCTGCAGCTGTCTAAGCTGAGAGTGTCTGTTACCTTCATTTACACCGCCCAAAGCCAACACTAACCACCCCCCCCCCCCCCCCCCCCCACAAACAGACAGGAGAGGAGAGTGGGCTCCATCTGCACCTCTTCCCCCTCCCCACAAACAGACAGGAGAGGAGAGAAGGCTCAATCTGCACCTCCCCCCCCCCCACAAACAGACAGGAGAGGAGAGAGGGCTCCATCTGCACCTTCCCCCCCCCCCCCCCCCACAAACAGACAGGAGAGGAGAGAGGGCTCCATCTACACCTCTCCCCCTCCCCACAAACAGACAGGAGAGGAGAGAAGGCTCAATCTGCACCTCCCCCCCCCCCCCACAAACAGACAGGAGAGGAGAGAGGGCTCCATCTACACCTCTCCCCCCCCCCCCACAAACAGACAGGAGAGGAGAGAGGGCTCCATCTGCACCTTCCCCCCCCCCCCACAAACAGACAGAAGAGGAGAGAGGGCTCCATCTGCACCCCCCCCCCACAAACAGACAGGAGAGGAGAGAGGGCTCCATCTGCACCTCTCCCCCCCCCACAAACAGACAGGAGAGGAGAGAGGGCTCCATCTGCACCTTCCCCCCCCCCCCCCACAAACAGACAGGAGAGGAGAGAGGGCTCCATCTGCACCTCCCCCCCCCCCCACAAACAGACAGGAGAGGAGAGAGGGCTCAATCTGCACCTCCCCCCCCCCACAAACAGACAGGAGAGGAGAGAGGGCTCAATCTGCACCCCCCCCCCCCCCCACAAACAGACAGGAGAGGAGAGAGGGCTCAATCTGCACCTCCCCCCCCCACAAACAGACAGGAGAGGAGAGAGGGCTCCATCTGCACCTCCCTCCCCCCACAAACAGACAGGAGAGGAGAGAAGGCTCCATCTGCACCTCTCCCCCCCCCCCCCCACTCCTGTGTCTGCCCCACACTTGAATCCCCAGAGCTGTGCCTCAGAAAAGGAAAGTGGGGGAACAGAAATTTGGAGCCCAGCAGCCTCAGATACATCTGGATGAGAGGTTCTGACTGCCAAGGGGTGAGTGAGCTCACCATCCATCCCTGTCTGTAACTGAAGTCTCCCCCCTTCTCTCTCTCCTGCCTCTTACGTACACTAAGGTAATTCAGGGTTCTCAGAGCACCCCTTACTTCAGAGTTCCCCTTTACACCAGAGGTCACAGTGTTCCCCCTTACATCAGAGTCCTCTCTGTACATCAGAGTCCTCAGTGTTCCCCCTTAGATCAGGGTTCCCAGAGCATCCCTTATGTCAGAGTCCCCAGAGTTCCCCCTCACATCAGAGTCTGCAGAGTCCCCCCCCGTATAGTGAGAGGGAACGCTGCAAGTTCAAAAGTAAAAGGGGAACTCTGATGTAAAGGGGAACGCTTGCTACTAACTTCATATGATTAGAAATGTGATTTAATAGCACAATATATGTATAGTTTATACAATAAAAAAATTGCCATGTGCCGCTAAAGTGTTCGGGTTTGACTTGAAGAAAAGGTGGCAGCCCTGGGCCCGGGGGGCTGTGTCTTCAGGAAGCTCTGTGCAGCACCCCACCGGCCCCTCCCCTCCCCCCCCAGCCATGATCTGCCTGCATTACATAGAGAATCGCAGAGACCCAGTGATGACATCACTAAGATAAGGTGTGTCATGAAAACAGGTTTTATTTCTAATTGTGATGGTCGGGGGTTGATGAGGAGTAAAAGGAAGGACCAGGAAAGACAACAAATAAGCAGATTCAACTTCAACTTTGAGGTGCAAAAACAAAATATATTGGAAGTCCCCTCCCCCAGCTTTATTTCTGATGTGATTTTCACCTGCAGGGAAATGTTCCGGAAATCTGCAGCCGGTGGAGAGGTTCGGCTTTCATACCACCACGTGTTGTGGATATATTCCCCAGGTCAGAGGCTTCGCCAGGGAACATTCCATGTGGGACGTTTGTTACATATAAGGAACTGCCGTAGATTTCGGGGTTCAGTTTGTATTCCAAAACCCCTTTTCCTGTAGGTGCAAAAAAATAAAAAATTTATTTAGCCAGAATTCCTTCTCCTTACTTCCTGTTTTTTTTTTTGCCTCTGTGATAAAATCCCAATCAGTGTTGTCAGCTCCGCCTAGTTCTGCTAGACTACAGAACACCTCCCTCCTATGGTATAGGTGTGAGGAAAGGTTGAGGTGTTCCGTAGTTCACCGCAGGAAGTTGGGAGCTCACTGGATTTCTGGCAGGTCAACAGCTTCTGTGCTTTTCAGCATCTCTGATTAAAGCTGAACCCCGGGGCAAAAAAAAAAAAAGACTTTCATTAAACGTATTTGTTAATAGCCACAAAGAATATCAATCTGCTTTATGTGCACCAAATACCTTTGCAAACTCAGCGGTGACATCATCACTGTGCTGTACATAGCCTGTGCAGGGAGGAGAGCTGTGGGAGGGGCCCAGCAGACCCCACCTGCTACAGGCTAGGAGGGGGCGGGGACAAGACAAGCCACACTGCACAAGAATAGAGAGCGGAGCTGTGGGAGGGGCTGAGCAGACCCCACCCACTACGTGGGTTGCCTGCAGAAAATGACAGGAGGGGCCGGAGGCGAGACCAGTCCCTCTGTACAAGGAAAGAGAGCAGAGCTGTGGGAGGGGCCGAGCAGACCCCACCCCCTACGTGGGTGGCCTACAGAAAACTACAGGAGGGGGCGGAGACAAGACCCATCACCTTGCACAAGAAGAGAGAGCAGAGCTGTGGGAGGGGCCGAGCAGATTCCACCCACTACAGGTTGCCTGCAGAAAACTGTAGGAGGGGCGGAGACAATACCAGTCCTCCTGTACAAGGAAAGAGCAGAGCTGTGGGAGGGGCTTAGCATGCTCCACCCACTACAGGCTGCCTGCAGAAAACTATAGGAGGGGGCGGAGACAAGACCAGTCCTCCTGCACAAGGAGAGAGCTGAGGGAGGAGACCAGCAGGCTCCACCCACTGCAGAAAACTACAGGAGGGGGGCGGAGACAAGACCAGTCACCCTGCACAAGGAGAGTGAACAGAGCTGCAGGAGAGGGCCAGCAGGCTCCACCCACTGCAGAAAACTACAAGAGGGGGCGGAGACCAGACCAGCCACCCTGCACAAGGAGAGAGATCAGCAGTGGGCGGTCTTTATTACAGGAAGTCTCACACTGGATCACTGCACAGATCTGAAAAAAATACACAAAGATCACCGATATTCGGGGAGACTAGACATGTCAATAAACAATATTTGCCTATCCCGGGGTTCAGTTTTAAACTTCTATTGGGGTGAAACGCGTTGAGCGCATAGGAGCAGAGTCTGCCAGAGAGCAATGTGCTCTAACTGGAGCTTGTCCGTATGCTGATGTCACAACTAAGCTTATTGACTGCAAATAAAAAAAGAGTAACAGGAAGTCAGAGGAAATTTCCCCTCTTGGGGACACAACAATATAATCCTGACAAAGGCTCCACATCTTCCCCATCAGATAACAAGTTTGTATCGGTGTCCCTATCAGAGAGAGTTCCCCTTCTTCCTGTCTGATTGGCGGGTTATTTACTAAAACTGAAAATTGCAGAATCTGGTGCAGAAACCAATCAGAGTCCAGGTTTTATGGCCAAGGCTTAACTGAACAGGCTGACGCTAGAAGCTGATTGGCCATTTGGGGAAGGTGTATTGTAGAGGCTGTCAGGATTGTATTGCTGCGTCCTCATGAGGGATATTCCCCCCCTTGCTTCCTCTCCAAGTCACCACCACCGTCAGAACCGGGAGAGAAGGGAAATCTCCTCTACGGGAACACCGGCCGGATTTAAAGCAGAACTCCAGGAAAAGCAATTATTGTCTAAATCTCTTCCTCGTGTATTTTTTGCACAGATATCGATGTTCTTTGTGTATTTCTTCCGGATTTTGTGATCCAGTCCTGCAATAAAGACCGCTCACTGCGGCTCTCTCCCCGTGTGCAGGGGGACTGGTCTTGTCTCCACCCCCTCCTGTAGTTCTCTGCAGGCAGAGTGTAGTGGGTGGAGTCTGCTGGGCCCCTCCCACCGCTCTGCACAGGCTGTGTCCAGCCCAGTGATGATGTCACTGCCACCTTTCCCAGGTAATAGCTGGCTTTGTAAATGAATTTGGTGCACAAGAAGTGGATTTATATCCCCCCTCCCCCCCAGTGGGTGATGAAGGAATAGATTTAAATGAAAGGTTTTGGTGGCGGGAGCTCCTCCCCCACTTCATCGATCACTCCGAAATAAATGCCTAAAATGATAAAAATCATCACATTGTTCACCCCTTTGTATTATTGTCTCCTCAGGTCAATGAGTGGCAGGAGGACTGGGCAACGTTCTTCGCATCTCAGCGTCTTCAGCCTCAACTCCGCCTAATAGAGAAGGACTACGGGGACCGGACCGTGCTGGGGCTCTGGTCAGAGCTGCAGGTCAGTTCTCTAAATCTCCTCTCCTGAAATACTCTTCTCTGCCGGAGGACTCTGCTCCTTCCTCTATAACTCTCCTCTCCTGAAATACTCTGCTGGAGGACTCTGCTCCTTCCTCTATAACTCTCCTTAAATACTCTGCTCTGCTGGAGTACTCTGCTCTTTCCTCTATAACTCTCCTCTCCTGAAATACTCTGCTGGAGGACTCTGCTCCTTCCTCTATAACTCTCCTCTCCTGAAATACTCTGCTCCTTCCTCTATAACTCTCCTCTCCTGAAATACTCTGCTGGAGGACTCTGCTCCTTCCTCTATAACTCTCCTCTCCTGAAATACTCTGCTCTGCTGGAGGACTCTGCTCCTTCCTCTATAACTCTCCTCTCCTGAAATACTCTGCTGGAGGACTCTGCTCCTTCCTCTATAACTCTCCTCTCCTGAAATACTCTGCTCTGCTGGAGGACTCTGCTCCTTCCTCTATAACTCTCCTCTCCTGAAATACTCTGCTCTGCTGGAGGACTCTGCTCCTTCCTCTATAACTCTCCTCTCCTGAAATACTCTGCTCTGCTGGAGGACTCTGCTCCTTCCTCTATAACTCTCCTCTCCTGAAATACTCTGCTCTGCTGGAGGACTCTGCTCCTTCCTCTATAACTCTCCTCTCCTGATATACTCTGCTCCTTCCTCTATAACTCTCCTCTCCTGAAATACTCTGCTCTGCTGGAGGACTCTGCTCCTTCCTCTATAACTCTCCTCTCCTGAAATACTCTGCACTGCTGGAGGACTCTGCTCCTTCCTCTATAACTCTCCTCTCCTGAAATACTCTGCTCTGCTGGAGGACTCTGCTCCTTCCTCTATAACTCTCCTCTCCTGATATACTCTGCTCCTTCCTCTATAACTCTCCTCTCCTGAAATACTCTGCTCCTTCCTCTATAACTCTCCTCTCCTGAAATACTCTGCTCTGCTGGAGGACTCTGCTCCTTCCTCTATAACTCTCCTCTCATGAAATACTCTGCACTGCTGGAGGACTCCTCTCCTTCCTCTATAACTCTCCTCTCCTATAACATATTTTCTCTCTCTTCAGGTGAAACTTCAGAAAGCTTTTACAGAGGCGGTAATTGTCCCGTCTCTTCTACACGGAGATTTCTGGGAAGGAAACGTGGCGGAGGATGAGGACGGGCCGCTCCTCTTTGACCCGGGTTCTTTTTACGGCCATTCGGAATGTGACTTGTCTGTTGGGGAGATATTTGGGGCTCAGTGCGCCGACTTCTACTCGGCCTATCACAGGAGAGTTCCCCGGGCTCCCGGCTATGAGGTCCGGCACCGGCTCTACCAACTCTTCCACTCCTTAAACAACTGGAACCACTTTGGATCGGAGTTCAGAGGAGTCACCGAGAACCTCATGCGATGCCTCCTCCGGGTTTTGTGAAGACAATATTATGACTTTTATATATTAAAAAAACGTGAAAAACCTTTGCCGGCCCGACATTTCATCACTTTCCCTCCTCGTGCACGCGGGGCGTCGGTTCTACAGCTGCTGTTAGGGGGGGGGGGCGTTTAAAGTTTTTTTTTTTTTTTTTTTTTTTTAACAGCCTCTAAAAGCCCCTTTATGTGAGCCTCGGCGTCCCTGTACACTGAAACGGTCAGAGGCGTTTAGAGGCAGTAGAAAAAAAAAAAAACGACAACCCGTGCTTCCAGGAGCTGCAAAAAACAAGCTGGAAAAAAAAAAATGTGTCTAATTGTGTCTAAACGCGTCGAGCCACATTTGAAGTTTTTAGGCGTTTTAACATTATAGGGAGTGTTTTTAATGAAAAAAAAAAACAGCCAAAAGTGCTAAGTGCGAAAAAAAATAAATGCTTAGGTAAAACGCGGCTCAATGAGAAAAAACAGATGTCTACAGGGGCAATTTTTTTTTTTGCATACATGTTAAAATCAGTGAAATCTAAATCAAAATACAAAATGCAAAATAATATAGTAACAAAATATTTACAAAAGTGTGTCGAAAATCAATAAGTACGAGTGCAGGCTTTTTATTTTTTTTATTTTTTTTTTTTTTTTTATTTTTTTTTTTTTTTTTTTAATTTTACCTATATCTACTGAGACTTGCCAACAATCCTTTCTTTCATGATATACTTTCTCCTATCAGCAATTTTTGGCCGTTTTTTTTAGCCCCCTGCGACCCAGCATGGTTGTGGTTAACTCCTGAGGTGGACAAATTCCCTACTTTATCATCTACGTAGTGGTTTAAAGCGGAGGTCCACCCTAAAGTGGACCTCCGCTCATCGGAACCCTCCCCCCCTCCGGCGCCACAATTGGCACCTTTCAGGGGGGAGGGGGGTGCAGATACCTGTACAGTACAGGTATTCTGCACCCACTTCCTGGATAGCTCTCTGCGGAAAGGGGCGTAGATTACGCCCCCTTTCCGCAAGTGCTCGCCCCTTTCCGCAAGTGCCCCGCTGCCTGCTGGGAAACACACAGATCCCAGAGACAGCGGGGACCGTCCTTATTGCGCAGCGCGATTCGCGCATGCGCAGTAGGGAACCGGGAAATGAAGCTGAAAGGCTCCACTTCCTGATCCCCATACCCAAGATGGCGGCGGCAGCACCTTACAGATGATCTAGAGATCGGCTTCGGGTGCCGACATCGCGGGCGCGCTGGACAGGTAAGTGTCACTATTTTAAAAGTCAGCAGCTGCAGTATTTGTAGCTGCTGGCTTTTAAAAAAAAAAAAAAAACGCGGAGTCCCGGCGGACTCCCGCTTTAAGGTGGGTTTGTGTTGTTTTTTTTTTGTTTGTTGTGTTTTTATTTTATTTTTATTTTTTTTTCTCAAGCCTGCACTCGTACTTATTGATTTTCGACACACTTTTGTAAATATTTTGTTACTATATTATTTTGTATTTTGATTTAGATTTCGTTGAAATATTCACACATCCCCCTGAAGAAGCAACCTATTGCGAAACATGTCGGGATTATCTGTGTTTAATGAGAACAACCACTGCACTCCATTGTCCTGTGTGTTTTTATATTTCAAGCATAATTTGTTAATGATTTTAACTTTGAATCCAATAAATATTTGTATTATAATTCTGTATCCTATTCAATAATGTTTACTATCTAGTCGCTATTTGCACCGTTAAAATCCCTAATTCCCTCTCTTGTTTTTTCATTCATGTTTCAATTCTCAGGGATGTGGTGCCTTATCTATTAGGTGTTGTATGATGTTGAACCACTAAAACTGTTCCATGTTAAAATCAGTGTTTTTGTTTTTTCCCCTAGAAATTACAGTAAAGCAGAGATCCTGGAGAATAAAATGGTTGCAGTTGCAATTTTTTATGTCACTATTTATCGAAATGCACAATTTCAGGGGACGAAAAAAAAAAATTTAGTGCAAAGAAACATAATATTTTAGCATTTTTTATTTATTTTTTTTAAACCACTTGCGGTCCGTGCTGTACCTGAAAGACGGATTTTATTTGCCGGGAGGGCGTCCATGTAAACAGAGCCGGTGATTGGCTATTTTTTCCTCCTCATGCTGGTAGCGTAAGGAGAAAAAAAAAAGCTGATCTCCTGCGGCTGTGAGAGGGACATCAGTCCCAACCCTGCAGAGGCTTCTGTACTCGCCTGTTTTTTGTTTACACTTCAGCTGCCAGCAATGGTACAAAGCACTGAAGAGTTATTTACAAATTAAATAAATGTTTTCTGTTTTTTATTATTATTATTATTATTATTATTATTATTATTATTATTATTATTATTATACAGGATTTATATAGTGCCAACAGCGCTTTACAATATAATTTATTTATTTATTTTGCGCTCCCCCCCCCGTGAAATGTGTAAATATATATTAAAGGTGTAAAAATATTATCGAAACAAATATTATTAATAATATTATAATAATATAATATTAATATTAATAATTATTAATTATATTAATTATTTTTAATTAATTAATTAAATTTAATTTTAATTAATTAATTTAATTTAATTAATTTTAATAATTAATTATATTAATTATTATTATAATAATTATTAATATATTAATTATTAATATTAATAATATAATATTATTAACAAATATTATCCAAACAAAGCAAACAAAAAAAAAAGTTTTAATTATTATTAGTTTATAAAATTTTAGATTTGGACCAGAGCACAAAGCCAGGTCCATAAAGACATGGATGAGCGAGTTTAGGGGGTGGAGGAACCTAACTGACCTGCACAGAGTCCTGACCACAACCCCATAGAACACCTTTGGGATGAATTAGAGCGGAGACTGACCACGCCTGACCTCAAAAATTGCTCTTCTGGAAGAACGGTCAAACATTCCCATAGACACATCTCCTAAACCTTGTGGACGGCCTTCCCAGAAGAGGTGAAGCTGTAATAGCTGCAAAGGGCCAACTCAATACTGAACCCTCCGGACTGAGACATTGAACTATGACTATGTCATTGAAGGTCATGTGTGTATAAAAGCAGGTGTCCCAATACTTTTGGTAATATAGTGAGTGTTTTGGTTCGTCTCGGTCACAAGCCTGCTCATCTATGGCCAGATGAATACATACAGAAAGCATGGGAGGGTGTTCTATTTCACTCACCTTTCACCCAAGATTCACATTTTTTTTTTTAAATTGGATTCATTTGGAAAAATATGTGAATCCCGTGTGAGGCTGTGTTCACGCTATAGCGCGTCGTGCAAAAAATCACGTCTCACTTGCATTGCCATTTATTGCTAATGGCACCCCAAAAGCGGAAAAAATGCGTGGTTATTGATTGGTAAAAAAAGTACGAAGCTCGGTGCTCAGAAAGGGGGGAGGAGCTACTTTGCTGTGCGCAGCCCATTGAAGCGGCCCCAAAATGTCGGTAAGCTAAAATGTGAATGGGGGGGGGGGGGGGGTTCGTAGGAATCTAGAAATAAACCTCTAAATTATAAAATGAATCGGATTCAAAGGGGAGAGAATTCTTCTTAATCATGCAGAAGATTTTGCTGAGAAGATGGAGGGTTGCCTACAATGCGGGAACTGAGCGCGCCAAAAAACAATACATTTGTGATGTGGTTGGTCGCCATTTTTGTTTTTTTATTTTTGCCTGAACCGAAATTTGTACACCCAGAACACAAACACCGCAATGACATAAACACGACAGACCAGCAGCCAAAAAATTTATGCAAATAAATCTTTATTTTCCACTCGATGCAAACGCAAGCCCCGGGCCAAGGGAGCCGCGGCGTTACATTCCAAGGTGAGATCTGCAGAAAGTCCCTAACAATATATATGACGTATATTACATAATGTTTTGCAAAAAAATAAAAAATAATTGCATACAGTATATATTTTTAAAATATATATTAAAGTACAGTATATATATCTTTACTGTATATATATGTATTACATATAAATTAATTGCATATATAAATACTATATATATATATATATATATATATATATATATATATATATATATATATATATGTATATGTGTGTGTGTGTGTGTGTATATATATATATATATATATATATATTAAAATAATATATATTTTTTCTACAATACATTATTTTATTATATATATTGTTATAAGGCAAATACTGTGTGTGTGTGTGTGTATATATATATATATATATATATATATATATATATATATATATATATATATAAATATATATAATTACATTATTTTATTATATATATTTTTGTATTACAAATACATAACGTAATTTAAGAATAAAAAAGACAAATTATATATATTATTATATTTTATAAAGTATAAATATATTATACACTGTGTATATGCACCATATGCTGTACCTCTTCCTTATTTTGTCTTGTTGCCAATCTTAGTCCTGTCAGTCAATAAAAATATGTTTTACCCCATATATATTATATTATATATTTGTAATATATATAATAAAGTAAATAAATACATAAAAAATTAAATTTTATATATATATATATATATATATATATATATATATATATATATATATATATATGTATAATTTTTATTTGCATAATTTTTTAATATATATTATTATATTACAAATATAAAATATAATTTAGGAAAAAAAAAATTGTCTTGTTGCTAATCTTAGTTCTGTCAGCCTTTTAAAAAGTTGGGAAAACCCCTATCTGCTGCTTGACATTTTGGTCTTCAGCTTTTTTTTTTTTTTTTTTTTTAATGACATTCAGCAGACTATGGAAAAGCCCTGGGGCCATCATAAAAAAATAAAAATAAAAAAAATACAGAATTATGAGTTTGAATTTTTTTTTTTTTTTTTTACAGAATTATGAGATTGAAAGTCAGAATTGTAAGTTTAAAAAAATAAATAAAATCTACACAATTCTGAGATTAAAAGTGAGAATTCTGAGATTCAAAAGATTAAAATAATAATTCTGTATTTTTTTTTTTATGATGACCCCAGGGCTCTTCCATAAGTGCATAGGTAGACAATGAAAGGGTTAATTGGTTAAGGTGCAAGTGTAACGAATAAAAATGATACACAATATTCATTGACACCAGCATTCAGAGAGGGGCCCCTGTGCAAGACCAGTGCTCCCCTCCCCCCCAGCCCCCCCCAGGCACATTTACTATAACTACTGTCTATCAATTGTCAGGTAGACAGAAGTGAGTGTCCAGATCTATGTGATGGTGAAAGGGTCCCAACACCCATCTAGCATGGATAGGCTCTTAAGTCTCAGAGGGCCCCTGTGCAGTCCACCCCTGCCAGTGCTGTCTATGGTTATGTCCAGCCATCATCGAAAACGTCCTAACTTCTGATTCTCAACCAGCAGTCATCTCTGTCCTCTAGAAAACCAAAAGCGGCATGGAGGGGCTCCGTAAAGATGGTGGAAAAAGTGTGCAAGTGTCTGATTTGGTCCCCCAGCTCATAAAAGGACAGCCGCCCGCCTTCGTAATCCAGATAGATCCTGAATCTCCGACCCAGGCTCTGGAAGGGTATGAGGAGCTCTTCTCCATCGTGTATCACAGAGTACTGATTCTGATATCTGCTTAGACACCAGGACTTGTCGTTTTCTCCTAGCCACGAATGGTCCCCATGCCTGTCTATGGAGGGGTACGCCAGGCCCATCGTCCAGTTTCCAAGTTCGCTGGTCTCCACTTCCCAGAAGTGCCGTCCTGAGGAGAAGCTCCTGCAGCTTATAACTTGGCCGTCCTCAAATCTCTCCGGTGATTCTGGATAATACTGTTCCGTCTGGGGCAGCAAAGCCATTTTCCTGTCCGGTGACACGGCTATGTTCGCTGCTGCTGTGTTTACATCCAGAACTATGTCTGAAGCTTCGAGGATGGAGACCCTTGAGGAAAGATTGTTCA
Organism: Lithobates pipiens; assembly: GCF_037356315.1. Lineage (NCBI taxonomy): Eukaryota > Metazoa > Chordata > Amphibia > Anura > Ranidae > Lithobates > Lithobates pipiens. Next base: position 2,302,755 of record NW_027507789.1, read on the forward strand.
CAATGTCCGAAAGTCCTGAGTGGATGGTCTCCAAGATCAGGCCTTCGTCCAGGTCTCCTGTGCCAAGACTCTGGCTATGGTGTCCATTTAGGAAACTCTTCTCCCATTCCTCTGGGATGCAAAAGTCCAACTTCTGATCCTGCAAGAACCCTATGGAGTCGGCCATGTTGCACAGCTCCTCGATGTGTTGTCTCTTTGTGGACAGCTCGTCCTTCTTGACTTCCAGAGGCTTGATCAGACCAGAGATATGCTGGGAAAACTCCTCGCCCCCTCTGAAGACCTCGGTCAGGACTCTTTTCTCCAGGTCCTCCAGTTGCCTCCTGATGTTTCTAAACAGAGCAGTTGCCCCGTCTGCTAAGTCAAGGACCCTTTCTTGCCTTTCTCTAAAGTTCTCCTGAAAATTCAAGATCTGACCATCAATGTCCTCTTCCTTGGAGGCCAGAACATCTAGAAGCTTTCTCAGCTTTGCCTTTTTCTTTTCAGCTGCTTCACCAATCAGCTTCACCTTGTGCTCGGCGGGGCAGCAGTTGATACAGATACATTTTGCACAATCGTAACAATAAAGCATCAGCTTTTTCTTGTGGATGGAGCATTTTCGATCTTCCAGGGAGGCAGTGGGACCGATTAGGATATGCTCGTCTGATTTGCTGTGGGCTTCCAGGTGGTCGTGGCACAAAGAACATTCGCAGTGCAGACACGTTTTCACCGCAGGTGTTGGAGAATCCACGCAGAAGGTGCACCGGACAGCAAACCCCTCCGATTCCGGCTGCTTGGAGTAGAACATCTCCACTATGTTTTGGAGGTTGCCGTTGGCTTGAAGGGCCGGGCAGTCCTGAAACTCCGCTCGGCACTCTGGACAGGAATAGACTCCAGAAGCATCTTGTGCCCCCAGTGCCCGAGTGATGCAAGCCCGGCAGAAGTTGTGCCCACAGGTCAGTGTCACCGGAACGTTGAAGATGTTCAGGCAGATCGAGCAACTCAGTCTGTCTATCAAGCCGGAGAGCTCCATTGTTATGGTGAGGAGGCGGAAGAAGAGCCGCTTATAAGGCTGCTTCGGAATTGAGGGCTGGCTTTGTTTGTGTTTTTTTTTTAAAACCAGGAAACCTGTTTGTGCCAAAATACCTTAAATATATCATCTGTTGTCACATTTGTGTCATTTACTTAAAAGTCCATCTAAAGACTTGAAGAGCAGGAAATTCCCCACATCTTGTCATGTTACAACCAAAACATAAATGTATTTTACTGGGATTTTCTGTGATAGACCAACAACAAGTGTCACATAATTGTGAAGTGGAACAAAAATTATAAACTTTACAAATAAATATGTGAAAAGTGTGGGGGGGGGGAGGGGCATTTGTATGGCGCCCCCCGGAGTCAATACTTTGTAGAACCCCCTTTCTCTACAAGTCTTTTTGGGGGTGTCTCTACCAGCTTTGCACATCTAGAGAGGACATTTCTGCCCATTCTTCTTCTTTTTAAAATATCTCAAGCTCTGTCAGATTGGATCAGGGCTGGACTGGGACAGAAATTTGGCCCTGGACTTCATCCAGACCGGCCCCCTTACATCAGATTGACCTATCAGCAGCCCCCTTACATCAGATTGACCCATCAGCAGCCCCCTTACATCAGATTGACCCATCAGCAGCCCCCTTACATCAGATTGACCCATCAGCAGCCCCCTTACATCAGATTGACCCATCAGCAGCCCCCTTACACCAGAGTGTCCCATGAGCAGCCCCCTTACATCAGAGTGTCCCATGAGCAGTCCCCTTACATCAGATTGACCCATCAGCAGCCCCCTTACACCAGAGTGTCCCACCACCAGCCCCCTTACATCAGAGTGTCCCATCAGCATCCCCCTTACACCAGAGTGTCCCACCACCAGCCCCCTTACATCAGAGTGTCCCATCAGCAGCCCCCTTAGATCAGAGTGTCCCATCAGCAGCCCCCTTAGAACAGAGTGTCCCATCAGTAGCCCCCTTAGATCAGTGTCCCATCAGCAGTCCCCTTAGACCAGTGTCCCATTAGCAGCCCCCTTAGATCAGTGTCCCATCAGCAGCCCCCTTAGATCAGAGTGACCCATCAGCAGCCCCCTTAGATCAGAGTGACCCATCAGCAGCCCCCTTAGATTAGAGTGACCCATCAGCAGCCCCCTTACATCAGAGTGTCCCATCAGCAGCCCCCTTACATCAGAGTGTCCCATCAGCAGCCCCCTTACATCAGATTGACCCATCAGCAGCCCCCTTACATCAGATTGACCCATCAGCAGCCCCCTTACATCAGAGTGTCCCATGAGCAGCCCCCTTACATCAGAGTGTCCCATGAGCAGCCCCCTTACACCAGAGTGTCCCACCACCAGCCCCCTTACACCAGAGTGTCCCATCAGCAGCCCCCTTACACCAGAGTGTCCCATCACCAGCCCCCTTACATCAGAGTGTCCCACCATCAGTCCCCTTACATCAGAGTGTCCCACCACCAGCCCCCTTACAACAGATTGTCCCATCAGCAGCCCCCTTACACCAGAGTGTCCCATCAGCAGCCCCCTTACATCAGAGTGTCCCATCAGCAGCCCCCTTACATCAGAGTGTCCCATCAGCAGCCCCCTTACATCAGAGTGTCCCATCACCAGCCCCCTTACATCAGAGTGTCCCATCACCAGCCCCCTTACACCAGAGTGTCCCATCAGCAGCCCCCTTACACCAGAGTGTCCCACCACCAGCCCCCTTACAACAGATTGTCCCATCAGCAGCCCCCTTACATCAGAGTGTCCCATCAGCAGCCCCCTTACATCAGAGTGTCCCATCAGCATCTCCTTACATCAGAGTGTCCCATCAGCAGCCCCCTTACATCAGAGTGTCCCATCACCAGCCCCCTTACATCAGAGTGTCCCATCACCAGCCCCCTTACATCAGAATGTCCCATCAGCAGCCCCCTTACATCAGAGTGTCCCATCAGCAGCCCCCTTACATCAGAGTGTCCCATCACCAGCCCCCTTACATCAGAGTGTCCCATCAGCAGCCCCCTTACATCAGAGTGTCCCATCACCAGACCCCTTACATCAGAGTGTCCCATCACCAGACCCCTTACATCAGAGTGTCCCATCACCACCCCCCTTACATCAGAGTGTCCCATCACCAGCCCCCTTACATCAGAGTGTCCCATCACCAGCCCCCTTACATCAGAGTGTCCCATCACCAGCCCCCTTACATCAGAGTGTCCCATTACCAACCCCCTTACATCAGAGTGTCCTATCAGTACCCCCTTACATCATAGTGTCCCATCAGTACCCCCTTACATCAGAGTGTCCCATCAGCAGCCCCCTTACATCAGTGTCCTCCCCCCACATGTACTCACAGTTCTGAAGGCAGCTTCTCATCTTCCTCTCTCCAGTCATGTGATAACAAGTGATAGGGGAGAGAGGAAAGAAAGTCGGTCGGCCGGCTGTCTATCTCCCCCTGCAGGCTGGAGGTAGCATAACGCCTAATGCTCTCTCCAGCATATGACGGAAGCTTCTCCTCCTGAGAGGCAGGGAATCGCAATCACTCACTGTCAGAGAGGAGCGGCTCCAGGACTGGACCAGACCGGCCCACTGAGCCATCGGCCCACCGGGAATCTCCCGGTAGTCCCGATGGCCAGTACATGCCTGGATTGGATGGAGAACGTCTGTGATCAGCAATTTTCAAGTCTTGCCACAGATTCTCAATGGGATTTAGGTTTGGACTGTGACTGGGCCATTCTAACACATGAATATGCTTTGATGTAAACCATTCCATTGTAGCTCTGCCTGGATGTTTCGGGTCGTTGTCCTGCTGGAAGGGGAACCTCCGCCCCGGTCTCAAGTCTTTTGCAGACTCTAACAGGTTTTCTTTTAAGATTGTCCTGTATTTGTCTCCATCCATCTTCCCATCAACTCTGACCAGCTTCCCTGTCCCTGCTGAAGAAAACCATCCCCACCACATGATGCTGCCACCACCATGTCTCACGGTGGGGATGGTGTGTTCAGGGGGATGGGCGGTGTTAGTTTTCTCCACACATAGCGTTTGGCTTTTAGGCCATAAAGTAGAATTTTGGTCTCCTCTGACCAGATCACCTTCTTCCACATGTTTGCTGCCCCCTCCCCCACATGGCTTCTCACAAACTACAAACAGGACTTCTTATGACTTTCTTTCTCCAATGTCTTTCTTCTTGTCACTCTTCCATAAAGGACAGATTTGTGGAGAGACGACTAATAGTTGTCCTGTGGACAGATTCTCCCCCCTGAGCTGTGGATCTCTGCAGCTCATCCAGAGTCACCATGGACCTCTTGGCTCTTCTCTGATGAATACATACACAGCTCACCCCTAAACTCTTCACTCTATACACAGCTCACTCCTCAATCCTGAACTCCCTACACAGCTCACCCCTCAATCCTGCACTCCCTACACAGCTCACCCCTCAATCCTTCACTCTGTACACAGCTTACCCCTAAATCCTGCACCCTGTATATAGCTCACCCCCCAATCCTTCATTCTGTACACAGCTCACCCCTAAATCCTACACTTTGTCCATAGCGCACCCCTTAAGCCTGCACTCTGTACATAGCTCACCCCTCCACACTGCTCTACTGCAGGTGGCATAACTAGTCATTTATTTCTGGTAGCCTGTCCTCCTGTCTGCTCCTATTGGGCTCTGTCCCTAACTGCACTCAGTTAACCTTCATAGCTGTGTGTGCTCTGCTCATTGCTAATAGCAAGTTCTAGGAATTTTCTGTCTATTGATGGGTCCCCTCACCTCTCCAGTCCATGGTGGGCAGGCAGTGAGGAGATGATGCGTTGCAACCTTCAGCAACCAATCAGTGACCTGTATATATGTGCTGTGACCTCTAGCAACCAATAAGTGAGTGGTAATGATGCACAGTAACCTCTACCAAAGTAAACATGTAACCTCTAGCAACCAATGAGTGAGTGGTAAACATGTAACCTCTAGCAACCAATGACTGAGCGAGAAACATGTAACCTCTAGCAACCAGTCAGTGAGCGGTGAGGATGTGCAGTAGCCGCTAGCAACCAATCATTTAGCAGAAATAATGTGCTGTAACCTCTAACAACAAATTGATGAGTCGTAATGTTTGCTGTAAACTGTAGCATCCAGTCAATGAGCAGTAATGATATGCTGTAACCTCTGGCAACCAATCCCAATTGCTGCCTGACCTGGGCAATTTTTGCCCAGGGCCCAATCAATGCTAAAGATGGCCCTGTCAGCAGCACTCATGCAGCCCCACAGAAGGACACTGTCACCACCATGTCTCACCAGGCATTTTTCTGTGTACTCCTGTACGCCATACAGTTTTGAAGCCATCGGTTCCAAAAACATTTATCCAAGTAGTCTCCGCCTTTTTCAGCATGGGCCCTGATAAATTCTAGGTGTGATTTTTTGTGCATGGGCTCTGGGAGAGGCTTCCTTCATGGACGACACCAATGCATGCCATTCCTCTGCCGTGTGCGCCGTATTGTGTCACGGGAAACAATCGCCCCGGTTTGCCTTTCTACTTCTTTAGCTCACTGCAGTGACCTTGTATGGTGATTTTCTCCAACCCGTCTCATCAGAAGAAGCTCCTGTCGTGGTGATAACTTCTGTGGATGGTCTGGATGTCTCCGTGAGATGGTGGCACTTCCATCTTTGTTACGTTTTTGTATCACTTTTGCTCCAGTATTCTGACTTTCTGTGTAAAGAAATGATTTGCTTTCTCAGGCCTTCGACATTTCTTCTCCACGTGGTACCATTGTTAACGGCATGAAATGGGCGGGGTTTTCTTTGTTAAGTAACGCCTTTTTATAATCACCTGTCTGCTGGACACCTGTTTAATCAATAATTACCCTCAGCTGTAGTTGAATTCTTGTTAATCAGGATTTTCTTGTCTAAAATTTCACTTTGCTCCTTACGCCGCCTACACACGACCGGACTTTCCGGCAGACTAGGTCCGATGGCCTCCCCGACAGACTTTCCTGACAGACTTTCCCCACAGACTTTCCAGCGGAGTTCCGACGGACTTCCAAACTAACAGACTTGGCCCCATGCGAACGGACTAAGTCCGTTTGAAAGTCCGTTCGTTTTGAACGTGATGATGTCCGACGGGACTAAAAAAGGAAGTTCAATAGGCAGTAGCCAATGGCTTCCCTTGCATCATATTTTCTTATATATCAATCTTCTTATAGCCTAGACCAGTGATGGCGATCCTTGGCACCCCAGATGTTTTGGAACTACATTTCCCATGATGCTCAACTACACTGCAGAGTACAAGAGCATCATGGGAAATGTAGTTCCAAAACATCTGGGATGCCAAGGTTCGCCATCACTGGCCTAGGCCATCTTTATGTAGAGCAACTATTTTTTTTTTTTTTTTCAGATCCTCAGAGAGTTCTTTACCATGAGGTGCCATGTTGTACTTCCAGTGACCAGTATGAGAGAGTGAGAGCGATAACACCAAATTTAACACACCTGCTCCCCATTCACACCTGAGACCTTGTAACACTAATGAGTCACATGACACTGGGGAGGGAAAATGGCTAATTGGGCCCAATTTGGAGATTTTCCCTTAGGGGGTGTACTGACTTTTGTTGCCAGCGGTTTAGACATTAATGGCTGTGTGTTGAGTTATTTCGAGGGGACAGGAAATTTACACTGTTATACAAGCTGTACACTCACTACTTTACATTGTAGACAAGTGTCATTTCTTCAGTGTTGTCACATGAAAAGAGAGAAGAAAAGATTTACACAAATGTGACTGGGGGTGTACTTACTTTTGTGGGATACTGTAATATAATATCATATAATATACTATAAATATAATACAAAATAATATTATGGTATAATAAAACAATACACTATAATATAATAAAGAGTATAACTAACAAAATATGAATAATAATTATATAGTATAATATAGTAATAATAATGTAGTATAGTACAATACAATATAATATATTAAATACATATAATATAACATAATAATATAATAATAATAATATAGTATAATAATATAATATAAACATAATGTAATATAATAATACAATACACTATAAAATAATATCATATAATATATGATATAATATAATGTAAAAAAATTGTATAATATAATATTGTGGTATAATAAAATAATACAATATAAAAAAGTATATAACAAAATATTAATAATAATATAGTATAATAACATAATAATAATGTAGTATAATACAATATAATAAATTAAATACATATAATATAACACCATAATAATAATAATAAAGTAATATAATAATATAAAATAATGTAATATAATAATACAATACACTATAATAAAATTAAATATAATAATAATATAGTAAAAAAAAATACAATACAATATTAATATAGTATAATAATAACAATGTAATATAATAATACAATATAATAAAATACAATATAATATCATATATTATAGTATAATATAATATTGTGGTATAATAAACCAATATAATATAATATAATAAAGTATATAACAAAATATTAATAATATAGTATAATAATATAATAATAATATAGTATAATATAATATAATAAATGAAATACATATAATATAACACCATAATAATAATAATAATAATAATAATGTAGTATAATAATATAAAATAAAAATAATGCTATATAATAATATTATATTATATATATTATATTATATAATATATTATATATATATATATTATATATAACACTATAAAAAAATGTAATACAATATAATAATGATATAGTAAAATAATACAATACAACAATAATATTGTATAATAATGATAATAATGTAGTAAAATAATACAAAACAATATAATAAAATACAATTCATATAATGTATATTTTTTTTTATTCTAAGAGCTTTCTTTGAAATACACAAATACAACAAAATGCCCAGGTGAAGGTGGATCAATAAACAGAACAACATAAGATTCCCATCTGGGTGCAGATTGGTGAACAAAACATCAAGCAATCCATAAAATGATCATTCAGATTACAGGGTGATAGACCAGGAGGTGGAGTTGAAAATATTGATTTGGGGTCAGATTAAGTAACAGTCAGTAGTGATGGACGAACGTTTCGCCCGGCGGTCGTTTCGCGGCGAATTTCCGACATTCGCGGTCCGCACGTTCGAACGCCTTTTTCCGTCGTTCGCCGCGGCGGACTTACGTGTTTAATGTATACAAGAACTTTAACCTTTGGTGACACGTTTATCATGTGATACAGGACAGCCAATTGAGACATGACAGCACATGGACACTTGGACATTCCCCCTAACCTATAAATACACCCGATCCGGTGGCCATTTTACATTCTTTCTTCTGTTACGATAGGGACAGGTTCCTGTGTGGAGTAGGGAGAGATAAACCACTAGCTATTTGGTACACAAAAGTTCTTTTCAGGACTGGTATAGGTGTTAGGTGTTGATAGGTTTGCTGTGCTGCTGATTCTTGCAGCAGCCTGAGTGTCTTTTGTTAGTTTAGAGAAAGGGAAAGGACGGTGTATGCTACAGGGACAGCCAGATTAGTCTTTCATCATCATCATCATCATCATCATCATTAGCTGTTACTATCAAGGTCCACAAAAGAGCTGTTCCAGTAACCACTAATCGTTCTCTTTTTTTGCCAATTTGTATAGGGACAGGAAGGAAGCAGTGTTGTCAGGCAGTGAGGGTAATTTTAAAGACTTGCTGTTATTATTAGTTCCACAAAGGTTCTTTTCAGGACTGGTATCAGTGGTACAGTAATAGGCTTGTACATGTATAATATTCTTTCTTCCAAATATAGAAAGGATATTATACTTGACTGCTGCCCTTCTGCTGCAGTCTGCTAAACATTCACAACTCACTTGTTCCACAAAAGTTCTTATAAGGACTGGTAACTTGGTATAGGGTGCTACGGTACATAGGCTTGAGTGCGGTACAGTCTGCTGTTCTGTAAGGACCGCTATCGGTCCACAATAGATAGGGTTGACGTGCACCACTGCTGACCGCTGCCCTATACTGCAGCAGTCCTTCAGCGGTATAGGGACTGACGTACAGTCTGCTAAACACTAATACACAACCTGCTTGGTCCACAAAAGTTCTTATAAGGACTGGTAACTTGGTATAGGGTGCTACGGTACATAGGCTTGAGTGCGGTACAGTCTGCTGTTCTGTAAGGACCGCTATAGGTCCACAATAGATAGGGTTGACGTGCACCACTGCTGACCGCTCACCTATACTGCAGCAGTCCTTCAGCGGTATAGGGACTGACGTACAGTCTGCTAATCACTAACACACAACCTGCTTGTTCCACAAAAGTTCTTATAAGGACTGGTAACTTGGTATAGGGTGCTACGGTACATAGGCTTGAGTGCGGTACAGTCTGCTGTTCTGTAAGGACCGCTATCGGTCCACAATAGATAGGGTTGACGTGCACCACTGCTGACCGCTGCCCTATACTGCAGCAGTCCTTCAGCGGTATAGGGACTGACGTACAGTCTGCTAAACACTAATACACAACCTGCTTGGTCCACAAAAGTTCTTATAAGGACTGGTAACTTGGTATAGGGTGCTACGGTACATAGGCTTGAGTGCGGTACAGTCTGCTGTTCTGTAAGGACCGCTATAGGTCCACAATAGATAGGGTTGACGTGCACCACTGCTGACCGCTCACCTATACTGCAGCAGTCCTTCAGCGGTATAGGGACTGACGTACAGTCTGCTAATCACTAACACACAACCTGCTTGTTCCACAAAAGTTCTTATAAGGACTGGTAACTTGGTATAGGGTGCTACGGTACATAGGCTTGAGTGCGTTACAGTCTGCTGTTCTGTAAGGACCGCTATCGGTCCACAATAGATAGGGTTGACGTGCACCACTGCTGACCGCTGCCCTATACTGCAGCAGTCCTTCAGCGGTATAGGGACTGACGTACAGTCTGCTAAACACTAATACACAACCTGCTTGGTCCACAAAAGTTCTTATAAGGACTGGTAACTTGGTATAGGGTGCTACGGTACATAGGCTTGAGTGCGGTACAGTCTGCTGTTCTGTAAGGACCGCTATCGGTCCACAATAGATAGGGTTGACGTGCACCACTGCTGACCGCTCACCTATACTGCAGCAGTCCTTCAGCGGTATAGGGACTGACGTACAGTCTGCTAATCACTAACACACAACCTGCTTGTTCCACAAAAGTTCTTATAAGGACTGGTAACTTGGTATAGGGTGCTACGGTACATAGGCTTGAGTGCGGTACAGTCTGCTGTTCTGTAAGGACCGCTATAGGTCCACAATAGATAGGGTTGACGTGCACCACTGCTGACCGCTCACCTATACTGCAGCAGTCCTTCAGCGGTATAGGGACTGACGTACAGTCTGCTAATCACTAACACACAACCTGCTTGTTCCACAAAAGTTCTTATAAGGACTGGTAACTTGGTATAGGGTGCTACGGTACATAGGCTTGAGTGCGGTACAGTCTGCTGTTCTGTAAGGACCGCTATCGGTCCACAATAGATAGGGTTGACGTGCACCACTGCTGACCGCTGCCCTATACTGCAGCAGTCCTTCAGCGGTATAGGGACTGACGTACAGTCTGCTAAACACTAACACACAACCTGCTTGGTCCACAAAAGTTCTTATAAGGACTGGTAACTTGGTATAGGGTGCTACGGTACATAGGCTTGAGTGCGGTACAGTCTGCTGTTCTGTAAGGACCGCTATAGGTCCACAATAGATAGGGTTGACGTGCACCACTGCTGACCGCTCACCTATACTGCAGCAGTCCTTCAGCGGTATAGGGACTAAGAGTTTTGTCACAGGGTCATTTAAAAAATGACAGGCAGAGGAAGAGGCAGGCCCTTCCGCAGGGGTGGTAGGGGTAGGGCAGGAGCAACAGGCTTGAGCCAAAGTGGGAAGTTGCAGAAGGTGCGTTCAATTACTTTAAAGGATGCACCAGACTTGGTTGAGTGGCTCGCTCAGCCTTACTCTTCTGCACCCTCCTCATCCTCTCGATCTGCACCCTCTTCTTCACTCTCTGCTATGTGCACCCCCAAAGACACTACCACCAACAACACGACCACCACCACCACCACCACATACCTTCCGCTTGAGTCACTGGAATTATTTTCCGATCCATATCAAGAGGACATTTCTGATGCGCAGCCACTCTTGGTATTGGATCAGGAAGAGGAGGTAGCAACAAGCGCTACTCAGCAGTCTGACGCCAGTACCCAGATCAGCCCAAGGAGGAGGTTGGTCCCCGGTGTTGCTGCCTACTCCGAGATCTCTACTTATAGCGGTGGGGAAGGTGACGTTGATGATGACGTGTCTAGTGATGTCACGTGGGTGCCCACAAGAGAGGAAGAGGAGGGGAGTTCAGAGGGAGATATGGACCAGCAGATAGGGAGGAGAAGCAGCAATGACTTACATTGCACAGCAGGGACAAAGCAGACTGCAAATGTATCAGGAGCGAGTCATCGACCATGTACGGTCACATCTGGCGCTCCCAGGACACCGGCACATGGCTCCGCAGTGTGGGCTTTTTTTAACGTGTCCGCTGCTGACAATAGCGTTGCCATCTGCAATCTTTGCAGTCAACGCGTTAGTCGCGGTAAGCCCAATACTCACCTAGGGACGACCGCCTTAAGAAGGCACATGAGCAGCCATCACCGAGCCCAGTGGGAGCAACGGAACACACAAAGCCACACTGCAGGCTCTCACCGTCCAGCCTCGTCTTCTACTTCTCCTTCTCCTCTCTCCTCACAATTGTCCTCCACTCCACCTTCCATCACGCCAAGCTCACATTTTTCTGCAAAAAGGCAGGCTTCCGTGGGCCTAATGTTTGAGCGTAAAAAAATGATGATGCCGGATAACCCTCTTGCCCAACGGTTGGCGGCTGGCTTGTCAGAACTCATAGCCCGCCAACTACTGCCATATAAACTGGTGGACTCGGAGGCCTTTCGCAAATTTGTGGCCATTGGAACACCACAATGGAAGGTCCCAGGAAGGAAGTATTTCTCAGAGAAGGGCATCCCAGAGCTATATGGCCATGTTCAGCGGCAAGTGAATGTATCTCTGGCACACAGTGTCGGTGCCAAGATACATCTGACCACAGACACGTGGTCTAGCAAACACGGGCAGGGAAGGTATATCAGTTTTACTGCCCACTGGGTGAACCTTCTGACGGCCGTCAAGCATGTAACCCGTGGCACCCGTGTAGATTTGGTTTTACCGCCACGGATTGCATGCAGGCCTGACTCTTCTTCTCCTCCTCCTACTCCATCCTCCTCCCTCTCCTCCTCAGCTGCCTCCTCCTTTTCCGCTGCTAGCGTCTCTTCCACTGCACCGCCCAAGCTCCCCAGAACCTATTCCACATGCCAGGTGAGACGTTGCCATGCCGTGCTGCGTCTGTTGTGCCTGGAAGCAAAGAGCCACACTGGCCCGGCACTCCTTTCAGCTTTGCGTTCACAGGCAGATGAGTGGCTAACACCGCTCAATTTGACAGTTGGTAAAGTGGTGTGTGACAACGGTGCCAATCTGCTTAGCGCATTGAAACAGGGCAAAATCACGCACGTGCCGTGCATGGCACACGTCTTAAACTTGGTCGTGCAGCGATTCCTTGTCAAATACCCTGGGGTCCAGGACATCTTGCGGCAGGCAAGGAAAATCTCGGCCCATTTCAGAAGATCTTACACGGCCATGGCTCGCCTTGCTGACATTCAGCGGCGACACCATCTGCCGGTCAGACGTCTTATTTGCGATTGCCCGACGCGATGGAACTCAACCTTCTATATGCTTGATAGGCTGCTCCAGCAGAAACGTGCAGTTAACGTCTACCTGTATGAACTCTGCGAAAGAAACGGTTCTGGGGAGCTGGGTTTTTTTTCACCGCGCCAGTGGCTGCTCATGCGCGACACATGCAGACTTCTGCGGCCATTTGAGGAGATCACCAAACTGGTCAGTCGCAGCCATGGCGCCATCAGTGACATGGTACCTTATGCCTTCTTTCTGGAGCGTGCATTGCGTCGTGTCATTGATCAGGCTGTGGAGGAGCAGGAGCGGGAAGATGAGGAAGTCGCAATGCTGGATGAATTCCCAGGGGGGGCTACTCTATCTGAGACAAGTCAACAACAGGAGTCTGATGAGGAGTCAGAGGAGGATGGTGCCGGGGCGGATGAGCAGGAGCAAGAAGAGCATGCTTTAAACCTTTCTGGGATCCCTGTTGTGCGAGGATGGGGAGAGGAGAATGAAGAGGACGACATTATCCTGGATGATGAGCAGGAGCCAGGCCACCACACCGCTTCCACTTTAGTGCAAATGGGGGCCTTCATGCTCCAGTGTTTTAATAGGGACCCCCGTATAAAAAGCATGAGGGTCAAGGACCAGTACTGGGTGGCAACGTACTTAGACCCCCGGTACAAACACAAAATAGCGGAAATGTTACCGCCGTCGCAGAGGGCTGTCAGAATGCAGCACTTCCAGGCCTTGCTTCGAGAAATGCTGCATTCTGCTTTTGCGTGCGCTGGCAGAGGAGCAATTCCCACTCCCAGAGAAGGATTTGCGGGTACCAATCCAACAGCGCCTGCAAGAAGAGGCCGGTTTGAAGATGTGTTGGTGACTTCGGATATGAGGTCATTCTTTCAGCCGACCCATCGACAGGTGTCATCCGGATCCAGCATCAGGGAACGCCTAGACCGTCAGGTGTCCGACTACATTGGGTTAACGGCCGATGTGGACGCTCTGAGGAGTGATGAACCCCTAGACTACTGGGTGGGCAGGCTTGACCTCTGGCCAGAGCTTGCCCAATTTGCAATCGAACTGTTGGCTTGCCCCTCATCCAGTGTCCTGTCCGAAAGGACGTTCAGCGCAGCAGGGGGGATTGTGACCGATAAGCGTACTCGCCTAGCTCACCACAGTGTTAACTACCTCACATTTCTAAAAATGAATGAGGCATGGATCTCGGAGGAATTCAACACATGTGACCAGTAGACCATGTATATGTCTATAAACTATTTTTTTAATCAAGCACACAGACCTTCTTAATTCATTTGGCTCACTTCCTTGACCCAAAAAAGCACACCGTACTATATGCCCCTACCCTCCTCTTTGAAGAGGTTGAGCGGTGTCATATTTCTACTGGGGCTGCTTATGATATCCCTGTGCTGTGCTGACTTCCTCCTGGGGGTTCTTATTATGAAGGGATCACACTATCCCTGTGCTGTGCTGACTTCCTCCTGGGGGTTCTTATTATGAGGGGATCACACCATCCCTGTGCTGTGCTGACTTCCTCCTGGGGCTGCTTACGGTGCTGCTGTCAGTGCTGTATGTCACGGTGCTGCTGTCAGCGCTGTATGTCACGGTGCTGCTGTCAGCGCTGTATGTCACGGTGCTGCTGTCAGCGGTGTATGTCACGGTGCTGCTGTCAGCGCTGTATGTGACGGTGCTGCTGTCAGCGCTGTATGTCACGGTGCTGCTGTCAGCGCTGTATGTCACGGTGCTGCTGTCAGCGCTGTATGTCACGGTGCTGCTGTCAGCGCTGTATGTCACGGTGCTGCTGTCAGCGCTGTATGTCACGGTGCTGCTGTCAGCGCTGTATGTCACGGTGCTGCTGTCAGCGCTGTATGTCACGGTGCTGCTGTCAGATGCCTCTATCACGGTGCATGTGTCATTCCGGTATGTCACGCTGCTGGTGATCATCTCCTGCACCCTCTTCTTTGCCTACCCTGGTCCCTGACCTTCCCTCTCCTCCATTGCCTTCATTAGCTCCATAGTCCTGAATTGTTAGAACAATTTCCCAAATAAAATAAAAATGCTTGTAGTTATCGATCCCAAATTCACCTCATACATGTATTATGTCATTGTCCAGATGGTGGGACTACGTTTTACCCCCTAATAATTACCACGTGGCCGCAAATTCGACATGAAGGTTTGCAAAGTTCGCCTCCCATTGAAGTCAATGGGGCCCGCGGCGAACGTTCGGTTTCGCGAACGTTTGGGTCCGTTCGCATTTCGCGTTCGCGAAACGTCCCGTCGGAAGTTCGTCCATCACTAACAGTCAGCATGGTATTAGTATAATATAAAATATTAATAGTATAATATTATAATACTAATGTAGCATAATAATACAATATAATATAATAGAATAATAATAATAATAATAATAATAATAATATAGAAAGACAGAATAGGTGTATTCAATGTACAAACATCCTCGGAAGAGGATTTGGGGCGCAGGATCTGATCTGTGGCCCCTCTGTGTCAGGATCTGATCTGTGGCCCCTCTGTGTGGGACAATCCCGGTGAATTCCCCGCACTCTTGAGAAGGAAGGCGCGGAGCGGACAGTCGCCTCATCTGGTATTTTCTGTCCTCTGGCAGTTTCCAATTACAAAACAAAACAGATTTGAATGCTGTACTTTCCGGGTGTTTGTTTCCTGATTGGTTACATTTCATCCCCTTCGTGAGCAGAAATCACTGAAACCGAGATCTACATCAGCAGTTTCAGTTTTTCACCAACAATGTCCACAGCGTGTCCTCTACATACATAGCATGTCCTCTACATACATAGCATGTCCTCTACATACATAGCATGTCCTCTACATACACAGCATGTCCTCTACATACACAGCGTGTCCTCTACATACACAGCATGTCCTCTACATACATAGCGTGTCCTCTACATACACAGCGTGTCCTCTACATACACAGCATGTCCTCTACATACATAGCGTGTCCTCTACATACACAGTGTGTCCTCTACATACATAGCGTGTCCTCTACATACACAGCGTGTCCTCTACATACACAGCATGTCCTCTACATACATAGCGTGTCCTCTACATACACAGCGTGTCCTCTACATACATAGCGTGTCCTCTACATACACAGCGTGTCCTCTACATACATAGCATGTCCTCTACATACACAGCGTGTCCTCTACATACACAGCATGTCCTCTACATACATAGCGTGTCCTCTACATACACAGCGTGTCCTCTACATACACAGCATGTCCTCTACATACATAGCGTGTCCTCTACATACACAGCGTGTCCTCTACATACATAGCGTGTCCTCTACATACACAGCGTGTCCTCTACATACACAGCATGTCCTCTACATACATAGCGTGTCCTCTACATACACAGCGTGTCCTCTACATACATAGCGTGTCCTCTACATACATAGCATGTCCTCTACATACATAGCGTGTCCTCTACATACACAGCGTGTCCTCTACATACACAGCATGTCCTCTACATACATAGCGTGTCCTCTACATACACAGCGTGTCCTCTACATACACAGCGTGTCCTCTACATACACAGCGTGTCCTCTACATGCATAGCATGTCCTCTACATACACAGCATGTCCTCTACATACATAGCATGTCCTCTACATACACAGCATGTCCTCTACATACATAGCGTGTCCTCTACATACACAGCGTGTCCTCTACATACACAGCGTGTCCTCTACATACACAGCGTGTCCTCTACATACACAGCGTGTCCTCTACCTGCATAGCATGTCCTCTACATACACACCATGTCCTCTACATACATAGCATGTCCTCTACATACACAGCATGTCCTCTACATACACAGCGTGTCCTCTACATACACAGCGTGTCCTCTACATACACAGCGTGTCCTCTACATGCATAGCATGTCCTCTACATACACAGCATGTCCTCTACATATATAGCATGTCCTCTACATACACAGCATGTCCTCTACATACACAGCGTGTCCTCTACATACATAGCATGTCCTCTACATTAGTGATGGCCGAACGGTTCGCCCGGCGGTCGTTTCGCGGCGAATTTCCGACATTCGCGGTCCGCACGTTCGAACGCCTTTTTCCGTCGTTCGCCGCGGCGGACTTACGTGTTTAATGTATACAAGAACTTTAACCTTTGGTGACACGTTTATCATGTGATACAGGACAGCCAATTGAGACATGACAGCACATGGACACTTGTACATTCCCCCTAACCTATAAATACACCCGATCCGGTGGCCATTTTACATTCTTTCTTCTGTTACGATAGGGACAGGTTCCTGTGTGGAGTAGGGAGAGATAAACCACTAGCTATTTGGTACACAAAAGTTCTTTTCAGGACTGGTATAGGTGTTAGGTGTTGATAGGTTTGCTGTGCTGCTGATTCTTGCAGCAGCCTGAGTGTCTTTTGTTAGTTTAGAGAAAGGGAAAGGACGGTGTATGCTACAGGGACAGCCAGATTAGTCTTTCATCATCATCATCATCATCATCATCATTAGCTGTTACTATCAAGGTCCACAAAAGAGCTGTTCCAGTAACCACTAATCGTTCTCTTTTTTTGCCAATTTGTATAGGGACAGGAAGGAAGCAGTGTTGTCAGGCAGTGAGGGTAATTTTAAAGACTTGCTGTTATTATTAGTTCCACAAAGGTTCTTTTCAGGACTGGTATCAGTGGTACAGTAATAGGCTTGTACATGTATAATATTCTTTCTTCCAAATATAGAAAGGATATTATACTTGACTGCTGCCCTTCTGCTGCAGTCTGCTAAACATTCACAACTCACTTGTTCCACAAAAGTTCTTATAAGGACTGGTAACTTGGTATAGGGTGCTACGGTACATAGGCTTGAGTGCGGTACAGTCTGCTGTTCTGTAAGGACCGCTATCGGTCCACAATAGATAGGGTTGACGTGCACCACTGCTGACCGCTGCCCTATACTGCAGCAGTCCTTCAGCGGTATAGGGACTGACGTACAGTCTGCTAAACACTAATACACAACCTGCTTGGTCCACAAAAGTTCTTATAAGGACTGGTAACTTGGTATAGGGTGCTACGGTACATAGGCTTGAGTGCGGTACAGTCTGCTGTTCTGTAAGGACCGCTATCGGTCCACAATAGATAGGGTTGACGTGCACCACTGCTGACCGCTGCCCTATACTGCAGCAGTCCTTCAGCGGTATAGGGACTGACGTACAGTCTGCTAAACACTAATACACAACCTGCTTGGTCCACAAAAGTTCTTATAAGGACTGGTAACTTGGTATAGGGTGCTACGGTACATAGGCTTGAGTGCGGTACAGTCTGCTGTTCTGTAAGGACCGCTATCGGTCCACAATAGATAGGGTTGACGTGCACCACTGCTGACCGCTCACCTATACTGCAGCAGTCCTTCAGCGGTATAGGGACTGACGTACAGTCTGCTAAACACTAATACACAACCTGCTTGGTCCACAAAAGTTCTTATAAGGACTGGTAACTTGGTATAGGGTGCTACGGTACATAGGCTTGAGTGCGGTACAGTCTGCTGTTCTGTAAGGACCGCTATCGGTCCACAATAGATAGGGTTGACGTGCACCACTGCTGACCGCTCACCTATACTGCAGCAGTCCTTCAGCGGTATAGGGACTGACGTACAGTCTGCTAAACACTAATACACAACCTGCTTGGTCCACAAAAGTTCTTATAAGGACTGGTAACTTGGTATAGGGTGCTACGGTACATAGGCTTGAGTGCGGTACAGTCTGCTGTTCTGTAAGGACCGCTATCGGTCCACAATAGATAGGGTTGACGTGCACCACTGCTGACCGCTCACCTATACTGCAGCAGTCCTTCAGCGGTATAGGGACTGACGTACAGTCTGCTAAACACTAATACACAACCTGCTTGGTCCACAAAAGTTCTTATAAGGACTGGTAACTTGGTATAGGGTGCTACGGTACATAGGCTTGAGTGCGGTACAGTCTGCTGTTCTGTAAGGACCGCTATCGGTCCACAATAGATAGGGTTGACGTGCACCACTGCTGACCGCTCACCTATACTGCAGCAGTCCTTCAGCGGTATAGGGACTGACGTACAGTCTGCTAAACACTAATACACAACCTGCTTGGTCCACAAAAGTTCTTATAAGGACTGGTAACTTGGTATAGGGTGCTACGGTACATAGGCTTGAGTGCGGTACAGTCTGCTGTTCTGTAAGGACCGCTATCGGTCCACAATAGATAGGGTTGACGTGCACCACTGCTGACCGCTCACCTATACTGCAGCAGTCCTTCAGCGGTATAGGGACTGACGTACAGTCTGCTAAACACTAATACACAACCTGCTTGGTCCACAAAAGTTCTTATAAGGACTGGTAACTTGGTATAGGGTGCTACGGTACATAGGCTTGAGTGCGGTACAGTCTGCTGTTCTGTAAGGACCGCTATCGGTCCACAATAGATAGGGTTGACGTGCACCACTGCTGACCGCTGCCCTATACTGCAGCAGTCCTTCAGCGGTATAGGGACTGACGTACAGTCTGCTAATCACTAACACACAACCTGCTTGTTCCACAAAAGTTCTTATAAGGACTGGTAACTTGGTATAGGGTGCTACGGTACATAGGCTTGAGTGCGGTACAGTCTGCTGTTCTGTAAGGACCGCTATCGGTCCACAATAGATAGGGTTGACGTGCACCACTGCTGACCGCTCACCTATACTGCAGCAGTCCTTCAGCGGTATAGGGACTGACGTACAGTCTGCTAAACACTAATACACAACCTGCTTGGTCCACAAAAGTTCTTATAAGGACTGGTAACTTGGTATAGGGTGCTACGGTACATAGGCTTGAGTGCGGTACAGTCTGCTGTTCTGTAAGGACCGCTATCGGTCCACAATAGATAGGGTTGACGTGCACCACTGCTGACCGCTCACCTATACTGCAGCAGTCCTTCAGCGGTATAGGGACTGACGTACAGTCTGCTAAACACTAATACACAACCTGCTTGGTCCACAAAAGTTCTTATAAGGACTGGTAACTTGGTATAGGGTGCTACGGTACATAGGCTTGAGTGCGGTACAGTCTGCTGTTCTGTAAGGACCGCTATCGGTCCACAATAGATAGGGTTGACGTGCACCACTGCTGACCGCTCACCTATACTGCAGCAGTCCTTCAGCGGTATAGGGACTGACGTACAGTCTGCTAAACACTAATACACAACCTGCTTGGTCCACAAAAGTTCTTATAAGGACTGGTAACTTGGTATAGGGTGCTACGGTACATAGGCTTGAGTGCGGTACAGTCTGCTGTTCTGTAAGGACCGCTATCGGTCCACAATAGATAGGGTTGACGTGCACCACTGCTGACCGCTCACCTATACTGCAGCAGTCCTTCAGCGGTATAGGGACTGACGTACAGTCTGCTAAACACTAATACACAACCTGCTTGGTCCACAAAAGTTCTTATAAGGACTGGTAACTTGGTATAGGGTGCTACGGTACATAGGCTTGAGTGCGGTACAGTCTGCTGTTCTGTAAGGACCGCTATCGGTCCACAATAGATAGGGTTGACGTGCACCACTGCTGACCGCTCACCTATACTGCAGCAGTCCTTCAGCGGTATAGGGACTGACGTACAGTCTGCTAAACACTAATACACAACCTGCTTGGTCCACAAAAGTTCTTATAAGGACTGGTAACTTGGTATAGGGTGCTACGGTACATAGGCTTGAGTGCGGTACAGTCTGCTGTTCTGTAAGGACCGCTATCGGTCCACAATAGATAGGGTTGACGTGCACCACTGCTGACCGCTGCCCTATACTGCAGCAGTCCTTCAGCGGTATAGGGACTGACGTACAGTCTGCTAATCACTAACACACAACCTGCTTGTTCCACAAAAGTTCTTATAAGGACTGGTAACTTGGTATAGGGTGCTACGGTACATAGGCTTGAGTGCGGTACAGTCTGCTGTTCTGTAAGGACCGCTATCGGTCCACAATAGATAGGGTTGACGTGCACCACTGCTGACCGCTCACCTATACTGCAGCAGTCCTTCAGCGGTATAGGGACTGACGTACAGTCTGCTAAACACTAATACACAACCTGCTTGGTCCACAAAAGTTCTTATAAGGACTGGTAACTTGGTATAGGGTGCTACGGTACATAGGCTTGAGTGCGGTACAGTCTGCTGTTCTGTAAGGACCGCTATCGGTCCACAATAGATAGGGTTGACGTGCACCACTGCTGACCGCTCACCTATACTGCAGCAGTCCTTCAGCGGTATAGGGACTGACGTACAGTCTGCTAAACACTAATACACAACCTGCTTGGTCCACAAAAGTTCTTATAAGGACTGGTAACTTGGTATAGGGTGCTACGGTACATAGGCTTGAGTGCGGTACAGTCTGCTGTTCTGTAAGGACCGCTATCGGTCCACAATAGATAGGGTTGACGTGCACCACTGCTGACCGCTGCCCTATACTGCAGCAGTCCTTCAGCGGTATAGGGACTGACGTACAGTCTGCTAATCACTAACACACAACCTGCTTGTTCCACAAAAGTTCTTATAAGGACTGGTAACTTGGTATAGGGTGCTACGGTACATAGGCTTGAGTGCGGTACAGTCTGCTGTTCTGTAAGGACCGCTATCGGTCCACAATAGATAGGGTTGACGTGCACCACTGCTGACCGCTCACCTATACTGCAGCAGTCCTTCAGCGGTATAGGGACTAAGAGTTTTGTCACAGGGTCATTTAAAAAATGACATGCAGAGGAAGAGGCAGGCCCTTCCGCAGGGGTGGTAGGGGTAGGGCAGGAGCAACAGGCTTGAGCCAAAGTGGGAAGTTGCAGAAGGTGCGTTCAATTACTTTAAAGGATGCACCAGACTTGGTTGAGTGGCTCGCTCAGCCTTACTCTTCTGCACCCTCCTCATCCTCTCGATCTGCACCCTCTTCTTCACTCTCTGCTATGTGCACCCCCAAAGACACTACCACCAACAACACGACCACCACCACCACCACCACATACCTTCCGCTTGAGTCACTGGAATTATTTTCCGATCCATATCAAGAGGACATTTCTGATGCGCAGCCACTCTTGGTATTGGATCAGGAAGAGGAGGTAGCAACAAGCGCTACTCAGCAGTCTGACGCCAGTACCCAGATCAGCCCAAGGAGGAGGTTGGTCCCCGGTGTTGCTGCCTACTCCGAGATCTCTACTTATAGCGGTGGGGAAGGTGACGTTGATGATGACGTGTCTAGTGATGTCACGTGGGTGCCCACAAGAGAGGAAGAGGAGGGGAGTTCAGAGGGAGATATGGACCAGCAGATAGGGAGGAGAAGCAGCAATGACTTACATTGCACAGCAGGGACAAAGCAGACTGCAAATGTATCAGGAGCGAGTCATCGACCATGTACGGTCACATCTGGCGCTCCCAGGACACCGGCACATGGCTCCGCAGTGTGGGCTTTTTTTAACGTGTCCGCTGCTGACAATAGCGTTGCCATCTGCAATCTTTGCAGTCAACGCGTTAGTCGCGGTAAGCCCAATACTCACCTAGGGACGACCGCCTTAAGAAGGCACATGAGCAGCCATCACCGAGCCCAGTGGGAGCAACGGAACACACAAAGCCACACTGCAGGCTCTCACCGTCCAGCCTCGTCTTCTACTTCTCCTTCTCCTCTCTCCTCACAATTGTCCTCCACTCCACCTTCCATCACGCCAAGCTCACATTTTTCTGCAAAAAGGCAGGCTTCCGTGGGCCTAATGTTTGAGCGTAAAAAAATGATGATGCCGGATAACCCTCTTGCCCAACGGTTGGCGGCTGGCTTGTCAGAACTCATAGCCCGCCAACTACTGCCATATAAACTGGTGGACTCGGAGGCCTTTCGCAAATTTGTGGCCATTGGAACACCACAATGGAAGGTCCCAGGAAGGAAGTATTTCTCAGAGAAGGGCATCCCAGAGCTATATGGCCATGTTCAGCGGCAAGTGAATGTATCTCTGGCACACAGTGTCGGTGCCAAGATACATCTGACCACAGACACGTGGTCTAGCAAACACGGGCAGGGAAGGTATATCACTTTTACTGCCCACTGGGTGAACC
Organism: Lithobates pipiens; assembly: GCF_037356315.1. Taxonomy (NCBI): domain Eukaryota; kingdom Metazoa; phylum Chordata; class Amphibia; order Anura; family Ranidae; genus Lithobates; species Lithobates pipiens. Next base: position 2,325,609 of record NW_027507789.1, read on the forward strand.
TTCTGACGGCCGTCAAGCATGTAACCCGTGGCACCCGTGTAGATTTGGTTTTACCGCCACGGATTGCATGCAGGCCTGACTCTTCTTCTCCTCCTCCTACTCCATCCTCCTCCCTCTCCTCCTCAGCTGCCTCCTCCTTTTCCGCTGCTAGCGTCTCTTCCACTGCACCGCCCAAGCTCCCCAGAACCTATTCCACATGCCAGGTGAGACGTTGCCATGCCGTGCTGCGTCTGTTGTGCCTGGAAGCAAAGAGCCACACTGGCCCGGCACTCCTTTCAGCTTTGCGTTCACAGGCAGATGAGTGGCTAACACCGCTCAATTTGACAGTTGGTAAAGTGGTGTGTGACAACGGTGCCAATCTGCTTAGCGCATTGAAACAGGGCAAAATCACGCACGTGCCGTGCATGGCACACGTCTTAAACTTGGTCGTGCAGCGATTCCTTGTCAAATACCCTGGGGTCCAGGACATCTTGCGGCAGGCAAGGAAAATCTCGGCCCATTTCAGAAGATCTTACACGGCCATGGCTCGCCTTGCTGACATTCAGCGGCGACACCATCTGCCGGTCAGACGTCTTATTTGCGATTGCCCGACGCGATGGAACTCAACCTTCTATATGCTTGATAGGCTGCTCCAGCAGAAACGTGCAGTTAACGTCTACCTGTATGAACTCTGCGAAAGAAACGGTTCTGGGGAGCTGGGTTTTTTTTCACCGCGCCAGTGGCTGCTCATGCGCGACACATGCAGACTTCTGCGGCCATTTGAGGAGATCACCAAACTGGTCAGTCGCAGCCATGGCGCCATCAGTGACATGGTACCTTATGCCTTCTTTCTGGAGCGTGCATTGCGTCGTGTCATTGATCAGGCTGTGGAGGAGCAGGAGCGGGAAGATGAGGAAGTCGCAATGCTGGATGAATTCCCAGGGGGGGCTACTCTATCTGAGACAAGTCAACAACAGGAGTCTGATGAGGAGTCAGAGGAGGATGGTGCCGGGGCGGATGAGCAGGAGCAAGAAGAGCATGCTTTAAACCTTTCTGGGATCCCTGTTGTGCGAGGATGGGGAGAGGAGAATGAAGAGGACGACATTATCCTGGATGATGAGCAGGAGCCAGGCCACCACACCGCTTCCACTTTAGTGCAAATGGGGGCCTTCATGCTCCAGTGTTTTAATAGGGACCCCCGTATAAAAAGCATGAGGGTCAAGGACCAGTACTGGGTGGCAACGTACTTAGACCCCCGGTACAAACACAAAATGGCGGAAATGTTACCGCCGTCGCAGAGGGCTGTCAGAATGCAGCACTTCCAGGCCTTGCTTCGAGAAATGCTGCATTCTGCTTTTGCGTGCGCTGGCAGAGGAGCAATTCCCACTCCCAGAGAAGGATTTGCGGGTACCAATCCAACAGCGCCTGCAAGAAGAGGCCGGTTTGAAGATGTGTTGGTGACTTCGGATATGAGGTCATTCTTTCAGCCGACCCATCGACAGGTGTCATCCGGATCCAGCATCAGGGAACGCCTAGACCGTCAGGTGTCCGACTACATTGGGTTAACGGCCGATGTGGACGCTCTGAGGAGTGATGAACCCCTAGACTACTGGGTGGGCAGGCTTGACCTCTGGCCAGAGCTTGCCCAATTTGCAATCGAACTGTTGGCTTGCCCCTCATCCAGTGTCCTGTCCGAAAGGACGTTCAGCGCAGCAGGGGGGATTGTGACCGATAAGCGTACTCGCCTAGCTCACCACAGTGTTAACTACCTCACATTTCTAAAAATGAATGAGGCATGGATCTCGGAGGAATTCAACACATGTGACCAGTAGACCATGTATATGTCTATAAACTATTTTTTTAATCAAGCACACAGACCTTCTTAATTCATTTGGCTCACTTCCTTGACCCAAAAAAGCACACCGTACTATATGCCCCTACCCTCCTCTTTGAAGAGGTTGAGCGGTGTCATATTTCTACTGGGGCTGCTTATGATATCCCTGTGCTGTGCTGACTTCCTCCTGGGGGTTCTTATTATGAAGGGATCACACTATCCCTGTGCTGTGCTGACTTCCTCCTGGGGGTTCTTATTATGAGGGGATCACACCATCCCTGTGCTGTGCTGACTTCCTCCTGGGGCTGCTTACGGTGCTGCTGTCAGTGCTGTATGTCACGGTGCTGCTGTCAGCGCTGTATGTCACGGTGCTGCTGTCAGCGCTGTATGTCACGGTGCTGCTGTCAGCGCTGTATGTCACGGTGCTGCTGTCAGCGCTGTATGTCACGGTGCTGCTGTCAGCGCTGTATGTCACGGTGCTGCTGTCAGCGATGTATGTCACGGTGCTGCTGTCAGCGCTGTATGTCACGGTGCTGCTGTCAGCGCTGTATGTCACGGTGCTGCTGTCAGCGCTGTATGTCACGGTGCTGCTGTCAGTGCTCTGTATTACGGTGCTGCTGTCAGATGCCTCTATCACGGTGCATGTGTCATTCCGGTATGTCACGCTGCTGGTGATCATCTCCTGCACCCTCTTCTTTGCCTACCCTGGTCCCTGACCTTCCCTCTCCTCCATTGCCTTCATTAGCTCCATAGTCCTGAATTGTTAGAACAATTTCCCAAATAAAATAAAAATGCTTGTAGTTATCGATCCCAAATTCACCTCATACATGTATTATGTCATTGTCCAGATGGTGGGACTACGTTTTACCCCCTAATAATTACCACGTGGCCGCAAATTCGACATGAAGGTTTGCAAAGTTCGCCTCCCATTGAAGTCAATGGGGCCCGCGGCGAACGGTCGGTTTCGCGAACGTTTGGGTCCGTTCGCATTTCGCGTTCGCGAAACGTCCCGTCGGAAGTTCGTCCATCACTACTCTACATACACAGCATGTCCTCTACATACATAGCATGTCCTCTACATACATAACAGCCATGGCCAAAGGTTTGGAGTAAGACACAAATATTAATTGTTACAAAGTCCGCTGCCTCAGTTTTTATGATTTGCATTTACTCCAGGGCACCACCAGTGTAGAGGGGTGGATGGGGGCACAACCAGTGCAGAGGGGTGTATGGGGGCACCACCTGTGCAGAGGGGTGTATGGGGGCACCACCTGTGCAGAGGGGTGGATGGGGGCACAACCAGTGCAGAGAGGTGGATGGGGGCACCACCTGTGCAGAGGGGTGGATGGGGGCACAACCAGTCCAGAGAGGTGTATGGGGGCACCACCAGTGTAGAGGGGTGGATGGGGGCACAACCAGTGCAGAGGGGTGTATGGGGGCACCACCTGTGCAGAGGGGTGGATGGGGGCACAACCAGTGCAGAGAGGTGGATGGGGGCACCACCAGTGCAGAGGGGTGTATGGGGGCACCACCTGTGCAGAGGGGTGGATGGGGCTCCACCAGTTCAGAACTTGCTCAGGAATGGCAGCAGGCGGGTGTGAGTACATCGGCACGCACAGTGAGGAGAAGACTTCTGGAGGAGGATCTGGTGCCAAGAAGGGCAGCAAAGAAGCCGCTTCTCTCCAGGAAAAACATCCGGGACAGACTGACATTCTACAAAAGGTCCAGGGATTGGACTGCTGGGGACCGGGGAAAGTCATTTCCTCTGATGAAGCCCCTTTTCTGGTTGTTTGGGGCATCCAGAAAAAAAACTTGTCCGGAGAAGAAAAGGTGAACGCTGCCCATCAGTCCTGTGTCATGCCTCCTGAGACCATTGATGTGTGGGGGTTGCTTCTCAGCCGGGGGGGGGGGGGGGGCTCACAATTTCGCCTAAGAACACCATGAATAAAGAATGGCACAAAAACATCCTCTGAGGGAAACCTCTCCCAACCATCCAGGAAGAGTTTGGTGAGGAGCGATGCCTTTTATGCCTTTTATGCCTGTTCCAGCATGATGGACCAGCTCGCCATAAGGCAAAAGTCATAACTAAGTGGCTTGGGGAACAAAACATGGAAATTTTGGATCCACGGCCAGGAAACTCCCCAGACCTTAATCCCATTGAGAACTTGTGGTCAATCCTCAAGAGGAGGGTGAACAACCCCCCCCCCCCAATTCTGACAAACTCCAAGCATTGATTATGGAAGAATGGGGGGGGGGCATCAGTCGGGGTGTGACCCAGAATGACAGCGCCACGGGGAGAATTACAGAGAAAAAGAAGGGTCACCACCCCAAATATTCACTCTTTGCATAAACTTCATGTCAGTAAAAGACTCTGACACACATGGAATGCTTGTCATTATACTTCCGTATCCCATAGCAACATCTGACAAAAAGATCTACAAACACTGCAGCGGCAGACTTTGTGAAAATTAATATAATTTAAAAAAATGCTTATGTACATGGGAGGAGCCTGTGATAATTATGTACATGGGAGGAGCCTGTGATACTTATGTACATGGGAGGAGCCTGTGATAATTATGTACATGGGAGGAGCCTGTGATAATTATGTACATGGGAGGAGCCTGTGATAATTATGTACATGGGAGGAGCCTGTGATATTTATGTACATGGGAGGAGCCTGTGATATTTATGTACATGGGAGGAGCCTGTGATAATTATGTACATGGGAGGAGCCTGTGATACTTATGTACATGGGAGGAGCCTGTGATACTTATGTACATGGGAGGAGCCTGTGATACTTATGTACATGGGAGGAGCCTGTGATACTTATGTACATGGGAGGAGCCTGTGATAGTTATGTACATGGGAGGAGCCTGTGATACTTATGTACATGGGAGGAGCCTGTGATACTTATGTACATGGGAGGAGTCTGTGATACTTATGTACATGGGAGGAGCCTGTGATAGTTATGTACATGGGAGGAGCCTGTGATACTTATGTACATGGGAGGAGCCTGTGATACTTATGTACATGGGAGGAGTCTGTGATACTTATGAACGTGGGAGGAGCCTGTGATACTTATGTAAATGGGAGGAGCCTGTGATACTTCTGTACATGGGAGGAGCCTGTGATAGTTATGTACATGGGAGGAGCCTGTGATACTTATGTACATGGGAGGAGCCTGTGATACTTATGTACATGGGAGGAGCCTGTGAAACTTATGTACATGGGAGGAGCCTGTGATACTTATGTTTATGGGATTTTTTCCATTTTTTAAATAAATTTACAAAGGTTTCAAACAAACTTTTTTCACGTTGTCATTATGGGGGATTTTTTTCCATTTTGGATTAAGGCTGTAATATAAAAAAATATGGAAAAAATGAAGCGCTGTGAATACTTCCCGGAAGCGATGTATAATAATTGATCTATATAGAGAGATATAGATGGGGGGGATGTTAATCATTATATTTATATCTTGTTATTGAGATTAAACACATTTATACATAATGTCTCTATTATGACCTGTAATAATCAATTTAGCCACTAGATGTCAATGTTTACCTGTTAAACAATTTGTACTTGAAGTTATCAACTTCAAAGGGCATATAATTCATGCTACTATGTGTAACTAAATATATAAAATTTGTTTAAACAGCCACATACTGTTATACACTATATTACCAAAAGTATTGGGACGCCTGCCTTTACACACACATGAACTTTAATGGCATCCCAGTCTTAGTCCGGAGGGTTCAATATTGAGTTGGCCCTTTGCAGCTATAACAGCTTCACCTCTTCTGGGAAGGCCGTCCACAAGGTTTAGGAGGGTGTCTATGGGAATGCTTGACCATTCTTCCAGAAGAGCATTTGTGAGGTCAGGCACTGATGTTGGATGAGAAGGCCTGGCTCGCAGTCTCCACTAGGGTTGCCGCCTCATCCCTTTAAACCCGAACACATATTAATTACACGGGTTCTGAGGCTAATTTAATTCAGATAAGTCACCAAGTGAGTTTAATTACCACCATAATCAGCCACAGAACCTGTGTAATTCAAATGCCTTCAGATTTAAAGGGATGAGGTGGCAACCATAGTCTCCGCTCTAATTTATCCCAAAGGTGTTCTATGGGGTTGAGGTCAGGACTCTGTGCAGGCCAGTCAAGTTCCTCCACCCCAAACTCGCTCATCCATGTCTTTATGGACCTTGCTTTGTGCACTGGTGGGCAGTCATGTTGGAACACAAAGTTGCACAAAGTTGCAAACATGAAATTGTCCAAAATGTCTTGGTATGCCAATGCCTTAACAGTTCCCTTCACTGGAATTTAAGGGGCCAAACCCAACCCCTGAAAAACAACCCCACACCATAATCCACCCTCCACCATAATCCCCCCTCCCCCCTCCACACCATAATCCCCCCTCCACCAAATTATTTGGACCAGTGCACAAAGCAAGGTCCATAAACACATGGGTGAGCCAGTTTGGGGCAGAGGCTTGACTGGCTGATGGTCAGCTTGTCAGATATACACCCCCTCCCCCCCAAGGGCACTGACATATGATGTATGGCTGTTGCAATAAAATAGTTCATATACAAAACTTTAACATTAATACCAGTGTGCTAAGTGCACCTCTGTGGTTGCCAGAAATTGGGGTTCAAAAGATACTTAAAAAAAAAAGTCAGATGTTTTACACCCACGAGTCATTAGGGAATTTAGTTCTCCTATAGCAAATTCGCTGTTCCTAATTTTTAAAAGACCCCTTTTTAACTGTATGGTAAGGACCAATTGGCATAAAGTCTGGTTTTGAAGAAGCTCTGTGTTGGGTGTGAAACGCGTCACCTCCTGGGTCCTGTACCTTGTCCTTGCGGTTGTCCATTGTCATGTTTTGGAATTAAACGCGTTGGATTTATTTTTTAGTGTGCAGCCGTTTTCTTCTTCGGTGGCGAAATGTGGTATTGCACCCAGCATCATTCAGACTGCAGGGATTGCTCACCTGGAGCGGAGTTTCCTTCTGTGAACTGTTGGCATAAAGTGAATGTGGTACCAGTATTCAAAAAAGGATCAACATGTCTGCCCGATAACTACAGATCAGACAGCCTAACATTAATAGTATGTAATGTTTTGGAGGGAATTGTAAGGGATTATATTAAAAAGCACTTGTCTGCAGTAATGCAAGCGCCTCGAAAACCAGACCCCCACTGAAGATAATAGAGTACCGATGGAGCTTCACCAGCTTCTTCCATGGCCACAGCAGCCAGGCAAAGTGTCAGCAGAAATCTTCATCCCTTCCAGGTTCTTACGAGCTGTGGGAGATCAGCAAATGGACGTTCGCTGGTGTCCCTCCCCCCTACCTGGTGATACCAGCAATGCATGTCCCAGGTCCACAGGGGAGCCAGCAAAGTCTGGGAAATATGGTGGGGGCAAATGTACTGGGGGTCCATGGAAGCAATGGGGCAACTGTAGAGTTGCCGATCACTTCCACCTGAAAGCTGATGACCCGATGATGGTCAGTTCGCCAGATATACACCCCCCTCTCCCAATGGCACTGACATATGACATACGCCTATGACATGATACCAGTTATGCACGTCCCAGGTCCACAGGTGAGACGGCAAAGCCTGGGAAACATGGTGGGGACAATTGAACATGGGGTTCATGGAAGCAACGCAGCAACTGTAATGTCACCCAGTCACTTCCACTTGCAAGCTGGCAGTCAGTTTGTCATATTTACGCCCCTCCCCCATGGCATTGACATACGACTTTTTTTTCTATTGAAAAAGCCCATGGCGTGCAAAACACACCCAAAAAACTTCCACCCGGTGCATAAAAAAGTGCACACACATAAAGAGTGAAACACTAAAAAGTGCAGACGGGTGCCTGATGTCCTCCAAAAGAAGGACCATACCCTGATCCCCCGGGGCGTTAGGCTCCAGACGGGGACTGAGGTACCAGACTCAACACGTGGTCCCCGGACGAAACCGGAAGACCTCCTTTCCCCGGGAGGACTGCCGAAACAGAGCCTCCTAGGTACTTGGTACTATGGGGGCTTCCCCGAAGGTAGGCTCCCCCAATGGAGGTTGGACCAAGCCAGAAGGCCTATGTCCGCTCTCCCAAAGACTTTCAGGATTGGTCCGAGGACCGACACCCTACTCATCACACGTGCAGTGACAAACCGTGACAAACACACAAAAATAAAATAAATAAAAAGTGAGGAAGGGATAGTGAAGAGGAGAGTGAAAAGTGACCATTGTGCAATACAATGACCGGCCCTCCGGCCAGGAATCAAAAATTCCTCTGGTCCTAGCCAAAAGGCCCCGCCCTAGAGGCAGGTGTAAAAAAAAGCGTGTTACGGTGACGTGACCTAGGTGCCGAATATCAAGGTGCAGACGCACAGTGAAATAAGGCACCCCTGGACTGCCACTCCAGGGGCACATCACCATGGGCTTTCCAACAAAAGCATCCCCGACAGCCCAGCCCAGACCACGACAGCCCCCACCACAGCCAGAAAGGCATGGAGATCAGCGAGCTTAGTGAGACCCTTTGCCATCAGGTCAAACCCTCACTCCCATCACTCCCACCTAATTACATTCGAAAGGTACAGGCCGCCCCCCTGCTGGAACAGGAGAGCTAAGCGTTCCCTCCCGAAAAACTGACTGGGGCTAAAGCTGCCACAATCCAAGCCGGTCTGCCAGGGTCCCCTCCCCTGGCGCCGACCAGTGGTTCTCCGCCCCCATCAGAAGGCTTCCCGGTCCGGATACGAACCGTTCCAGGTCACCTTTACACCAACAGGCTTTGCATAGCAACCGCCACCCCTGCTCCACCTCGCCGTAGAACAGGGACGGTAAACAAGCGCCACCTATTGGTAACTAATAAGAACAGATTTTTTTTTTGAAAAAGCCCATGGCGTGCAAAACACACCCAAAAAACTTCCACCCGGTGCATAAAAAAAGTGCACACACATAAAGAGTGAAACACTAAAAAGTGCAGACGGGTGCCTGATGTCCTCCAGAAGAAGGACCATACCCTGATCCCCCGGGGCGTTAGGCTCCAGACAGGGACTGAGGTACCAGACTCAACAAGTGGTCTCCCAGGCAAAACCAGGAGACCTCCTTTCCCCGGGAGGACTGCCAAAACAGAACCTCCTAGGTACTAGGTACTATGGGGGCTTCCCCGAAGGTAGGCCCCCCCTCATGGAGATTGGACCAAGCCAGAAGGCCTATGTCCGCTCTCCCGCAAGACGTTCAGGATTGGTCCGAGGACCGACACCCTACTCATCACACGTGCAGTGACAAACCGTGACAAGACACACAAAAATAAAAAGTGAGGAAAGGGATAGTGAAGAGGAGAGTGAAAGGTGGCCATTGTGCAATACAATGACCGGCCCTCCGGCCAGGAATCAAAAATTCCTCTGGTCCTAGCCAAAAGGCCGGGCCCTAGAGGCAGGTGTAAAAAAGCGTGTATCTGGTGACGTGACCTAGGTGCCTAAATCAAAGTGCTGACGCACAGTGAAAGAAGGCACCCCTGGACTGCCACTCCAGGGGCACATCACCATGGGATTTTCAACAGAAGCGTCCCTGGCCCCCAGCCCAGACCACGACAGCCCCCACCCCTAATCAGGAAGGTATGGAGATCCAGGAGCTTAGTGAGACCCTTTACCATCAGGTCACACCCTCACTCCCATCACTCCCACCTAATTACATTCGGGACGTACTGGCCGCTCCCCCCCAAGGGGAAAGGGGGAACAAGCGTTCCAATCCCGAAAAACTGACCGGAGCTAAAGCTGCCACAATCCAGGCCAGAAGGCCAGGGTCCCCTCCCCTGGCTTCGACCAGTGGTTCTCCATCCCCATCAGAAGGCTTCCCTTTCGGCTACGAACCGCTCCAGGTCACCTTTACACCAGCAGGCTTTGCATAGCAACCGCCACCCCTGCTCCACCTCGCCGTAGAGCAGGGACGGAAGCAAGCGCCACCTCCTGGTAACTGATAAGAACAGATCCTACACTTGATCTTAGCCAAAAGGGCATTGACATACGACTGTTGCAATAAAACTGTGACGTTAATACCAGTGACAAAACCCAGGGTTCAAAAGATACAGGAAAAACTAAGTGAGGATAAATCACCTGAAACAGATGGCTTTACACCCATGAGTCCTTAGGGAGCCTAGTTCTGTTATAGTCAAACAGCTGTTCTCATTTTTTTTTAAGGACCCTTTATTGAATGGAATGGTGTTAACTGATTGGCAATATTCAAAAAAAGCTTTAAGATGTCAACCAGGTAGTTTCAGACCAGTCAGCCTGACATCAACAGTATGTAATATTTACATATTATAATGTTTAACCACTTCACACCCGGGCCAATTCTGACATTTCTCTCCTACATGTAAAATCCATAATTTTTTTGCTAGAAAATTACATAGAACCCCCAAACCTTATAAGTGGGTTTTTAGAGAATACAATGAACTTTTTATCTCGCACGGTATTTGCGCAGCAATTTTTAAAACATGTTTTTTTCCAGAAAAAAACAAAACAGAAAAGTTAGCTAAATTTTTTTGCGTAATGTGAAAGAGGAAGATACGCCGAGTAAACAGATACCCAACATGTCACGCTTCAAAATTGCACGCGCTCGTGGAATGGCGCCAAACTTTGGTACTTAAAAATCTCCATAGGCGACGCTTTAAATTTTACTGGTTACATGTTTTGCGTTACAGAGGAGGTCTAGGACTTGAATCATTGCTCTCGCTCTAACGTTCGCGGCGATACCTCACATGTGTGGTTTGTACACGGTTTTCATATGTGGGTGGGACTTACGTATGCGTTCGCTTCTGCGTACGAGCTCACGGGGACAGGGGCGCTTTACATTTTTATTTTTTATTTTATTGTTAATTTTACTTTTATTTTTTTAGTTTGACAAAAAAAAAATTTGATCACTTTTATTCCTATTACAAGGAAAACATCCCTTATAATAGGAATATGGCGTGATTGGACCTCTTTACAGTGAGATATGGGGGGTCAATAAGACCCCATATCTCACCTCTAGGCTGGGAAGCCTAAAATAAAAATAAAAAATATGAAAAAATGATCACGGCTTCCTAGCCGAGGTGGCGGCGTTTTTTTGGAATGCAGAGGCCGGGTGTGATGTCATAACATCGCGCCCAGCCTCCGAACGATCATAGAGACTCCGGGGACCAATTGGTCTGCCGGAAATCTCTATGATCACCGCCCGGGGCCGGCGGATCCTGTCTCCGACTCACCGATGGAAGAGGTGAGTCAGTAGAAACATTGGAGGGAGGCGGGAGGGGGGGGAGGTGTCCCCTCCCGCCCCCGTAAGAACGATCAAGCAACGGAACAGCCGCTATGATCATTCTTATGGTGTAAGTAATGGCTGGCTGAAAAGGGCAATATATGATTGATGTCTGTAGCTGCAGGCATCATTCAGGTATAACCAGGGCCGTCTTTAAGGCAGGGCAAAAGGGGCAGCTGCCCTGGGTCCTGTCATTGTTGTGGGGCCCAAAGCAGCTGCCTCATACTTGCCAACTATCCAGGTTTAAATTCCCTCGTCCCTTGAAGTTTTAGTCCTGTGCTGTGTCCCGATATCTCAGTGTGCAGTGCTGGTACTAATGCTGCCCAGCTCTGCCCTATGTGTACAGATGACTCACCTGCAGACCCTGTGTTTACATGTAAATAACCAGCATTCGTATGTAAATAGCGGCAACAATACTAAGTAAATAGCTGCGGCTGGCGGCATTGATATGAAAATAAAGGCGGCATTCCTATGTATATCATGCTCCCCTGCTGTGAGGAGGTGATGTGCTGTAACCTCTAGCAACTAATCAGTGAGCCGTAATGTGTGCTGTAACCTCTAGCAACTAGTCAGTGAGCAGTAATGATATGCTGTAACTGCTGGCAACCAATCGCAATTGCTGCCTGATCTGATACGGAAAACTGATTTTTAGTCTAGCTGCTATTTATTGTATGTCTCAGAGCAGGTGGAGAGGGAAATTGCATGGGGGGGGGGGGGCCCAAGAAATTTTTTGCCCAGGGTCCAATCAATATTAACCGGTTCCCGACCAGCGCACGACAATGTACGTCGACAGAATGGCACAGGCAGGCATATTGGCGTACAGGTAAGTCCAATCTTCAATGCCGCCCTGCCATTGGGCTGGTCGGGACCCCCGTGAGTCCGGTCGCGGGACCCGCGGACTCGATCCCTGTGGGCATACCCGCGATCGTCTCATGGGACGGCCGAATGGAGGAAATGCCTTGTAAACAGCATTTCCCCATTCTGCCTAGCAACTAGTGACGCTGATCTCTGCTCCATGTGATTGGAGCAGAGATCAGCGTTCACTAAATGAAAGCCCAACCCCCCCACAGTTAGTAACACACCCCTAGGAACACTTAACCCCTACACTGCCACCCACTGGTTAAACCCCTTCACTGCCAGTGTCATTTACACAGGAATCACTGCATTTGTATAGCACTGATTGCTGTATAAATGACAATGGTCCCAAAAATGTGTCAAAAATGTCCGATGTGTCCGCCATAATGTCACAGTCACACAAAAAATCGCTGATCATCGCCATTACTAGTAAAAAAAAAATAATAAAAAATTATTAATAAAAATGCTATAAAACTATCCCCTATTTTGTAAACGCTATAACTTTTGCGCAAACCAATCAATAAAAATTTTTTACCAAAAATATGTAGAAGAATACGTATCGGCCTAAACTGAGGGAAAAAAATGTTTTTTTATATATTTTGGGGGGATATTTATTATAACAAAAAGTAAAAAATAATGCGTTTTTTTCAAAATTGTCGCTCTATTTTTGTTTATAGCGCAAAAAAAAAAAAACGCAGGGGTGATCAAATACCACCAAAAGAAAGCTCTATTTGTCGGAAAAAAAGGACGTCAATTTTGTTTGGGAGCCACGTCGCACGACCGCGGCAATTGTCAGTTAAAGCGACGCAGTGCCGAATCGCAAAAAGTGGTCTGGTCTTTGACCAGCAAAATGGTCCGGTCTGCAAGTGGTTAAAGTGGAAGTAAACCCTCCTATCGTTTTCAGCCATGGAAGCTGCCATTTTTGACCCCGTTTAATCTTCAACTGCTATGGTGCTGCACATGTGATCAGTTATGACACCAGCCATTGGATGGTTTGACAGCTTGACTGGGAGCACAACCAATGTGCAGTTAGCATTCCTGGCATGCCGGGAATGTAACTGTTTTTTGAAACTGTTAAATTGATGGGTTTACTTCCACTTTAAAGACGGCCCTGGGTTAGGGTTGCCACCTGTCCAGGATTCACCCGGACAGTTCGGGTTTGGAATCATGTGTCCAGGTTTTGGACTGTCTGAAACCCGGACACATTATTTAGACTGGACTATGGCTAGGGTTACTGACTGCAGTTGCTGTTGTCTAAGCTGAGAGTGCCTGTTACATTCTTTCACACTGCCCAAAGCCAACACTAACAACCCCCCCCCCCCCAACACATACAGAGGGCAGAGGAGAGAGGGCTCAAACTGCATCTCTCCCCCCCCACCTCTCTTTGTCTGCCCACACTCCAATCCCTGGCACTGTGCCTCAGAAATGTGAAGTCCAGCAGCCTCAGATCCATCTGGATGAGAGGTGTTAACTGCCAAGGGGTGAGCTCACCATCCATCCATCCATCTGTCTGTGACCAAAGTCTTTCCCTTCTCTCTCTTGCCTCTGGGTACACTAAGGTAAATCAGGGTTCTCAGAGCACCCCTTACATCAGAGTTCCCCTTTACACCAGAGGCCACAGTGTTTCCCCTACATCAGAATCTTCTCCGTACATCAGAGTTCTCAGTGTACACCCTCAGTATTCCCAGAACATACCTTATGTTAGAGTCCCCAGAGTTCTCCCTTACAGTGAAAGGGAACTCTGAGTTCAGATGTAAAAGGGGAACTCTGTGGACTCTGATGTAAAGGGGGTCTCTTGTTATTAACTTCATATGATTAGAAATATTATTTAGTAGCAAAATATATGTATAGTTTATACTATAAAAAAAATTGCTGTGCGCCGCAAAAGTGTTCAGGTTTGACTTGAAGAAAAGGTGGCGACCCTACCCTGGGTATAACCCCCCCGGAAAGTCAAGGCCGTCCCAGGAAGGGGACGAAGTGGTTAAAGTAATATCACGATGTCTACCAGGCAACTACAGAGCAGTCAGCCTAACATCAATAGTATGTAATGATTTGGAGGGAATGGTAAGGAACTATATTAAAAAACAAATTGTCTCCACTGCTGTAATCTTATTAGAAGTAACAACAATCGCGGCTCTATGGAAGAACCTTCTTATCAGGCCAACCTGTGAATGTTCTTTGAGGAAACGAGCAATAATTTACACAGAGGAAGGCCAATTAATGTCGTTTATCTGGATTTTGCTCGAAGATTCGACACAAATGAAGGTCTTGTGCCGCGGAGTACTTTCCTCTACGGTTCCTGTAACCAGCTTTCTATCTATGTGCCTACAATGATAAATCGCTCTTTCTCCACGTGGTCCGGGGGGGGGGGGGGAGCGGGGTGCCCCGGGGGCTCTGTCTTGGGACCAATGTGTTCAGCTTGTTTATTAATGATATTGAGGTTGGAATTAATAGTTCAATTTTGGTGTTGGCTGAAGATACCAAACGACGCCGGTAATAAATTCAGTAGAGGGGATTGCAACCTTGAAAAAAAACCCCAGAGGGATGGGAAATGACATTGCAGATGAGGCTTAATACAGAAAATGTGTAAAGTCATTCGCCTGGGTGCTAAAAATACACGTGCAAAATACTTCTTAGAAGGGGCTCCTCTGTGGGAATCGGAAGATGGGACTGGGGGGGTCCTTGTAGATAAAAGGCTTAGCAATGCTAACAAAGCAGAATACGCTCAGTGCATTAAAAGAGGGAATTTTCTCAATCATTTTACTCCATTATAAGATATACGGGGTTCAGCTCATGACTGAGGTTCAGGTTTCGTGTCACCAATCCGTAGCGAGGTTGTCCTTGAACTAGAGAGAGCAGAAAGGAGCGATTACAACAATTACACCTCATACAGTGCCTTGAAAAAGTATTCATACCCCCTTGAAATTCCCCACATTTTGTTACAACCAAAAACCATAAATGTATTTTATTGGGATTTTATGTGATAAACCAACACAAAGTGTCACATAATTGTGAAGTGGAAGGAAAATGATAAATGATACAAATAAATATGTGAAAAGTGTGGGGGAGGGGCATTTGTGTGGCGCCCCCCGGAGTCAATACTTTGTAGAACCCCCTTTCTCTACAAGTCTTTTTGGGGGTGTCTCTACCAGCTTTGCCCATCTAGAGAGGACATTTCTGCCCATTCTTCTTCTTTGTAAAATATCTCAAGCTCTGTCAGATTGGATGGAGAGCGTCTGTGATCAGCAATTTTCAGATTCTCGATGGGATTTAGGTCTGGACTGTGACTGGGCCATTCTAACACATGAATATGCTTTGATGTAAACCATTCCATTGTAGCTCTGGCTGGATGTTTCGGGTCGTTGTCCTGCTGGAAGGGGAACCTCCGCCCCGGTCTCAAGTCTTTTCCCAACTTCTAAGATTGTCCTGTATTTGTCTCCATCCATCTTCCCATCAACTCTGACCAGCTTCCCTGTCCCTGCTGAAGAAAACCATCCCCACCACATGATGCTGCCACCACCATGTCTCACGGTGGGGATGGTGTGTTCGGGGGATGGGCGGTGTTAGTTTTCCCCACACATAGCGTTTTGCTTTTAGGCCATAAAGTTGAATTTTGGTCTCCTCTGACCAGATCACCTTCTTCCACATGTTTGCTGCCCCCTCCCCCACATGGCTTCTCACAAACTACAAACAGGACTTCTTATGACTTTCTTTCTCCAATGTCTTTCTTCTTGTCACTCTTCCATAAAGGGCAGATTTGTGGAGAGACGACTAATAGTTGTCCTGTGGACAGATTCTCCCCCCTGAGCTGTGGATCTCTGCAGCTCCTCCAGAGTTACCATGGACCTCTTGGCTCTTCTCTGATGAATGCTCTCCTTGCCCGGCCCGGTCAGTTTAGGTGGACGGCCATGTCTTGGTAGGTTTGCAGTTGTGCCCATACTCTTTCCATTTTCCGATGATGGATTGAACAGAGCTCCGTGAGATGGTCAAAGCTTGGGAGATTTTATTATAACCCAACCCTGCTTTATACTTCTCCACAACTTCATCTCTGACCTGTCTGGTGTGTTCCTTGGTCTTCATGATGCGGTTTGTTCACTAAGGTTCTCCAGCAAACCTCTGAGGGCTTCACAGAACAGCTGCATTTATACTGAGATTAAATGACACACAGGTGGACTCTATTTACTAATTAGGTGACTTCTGAAGGCGATTGGTTCCTCTAGATTTTAGTTAGGGGTATCGGAGTAAAGGGGGTGCCATACAAATGCCCCCCTCCCCCCACACTTTTCACATATTTATTTGTAATATACACTTTGTGTTGGTCTATCAGATAGAATCCCAATAAAATACATTTATATTTTTGGTTATAACATGACAAAATGTGGGGAATGTCAAAGGGTATGAATACTTTTGCAAGGCACCTTAACTTTATTTGTATATTTATTTATGTATCTTTTTTTTATTTGTGTATAAATAAATAAATAAATAAATAAATAAGGGGTATGAATACTTTTTCAAGGCACTGTACAGTATATATATATATATAAAATCAATCTGTATCTCTTTTTCTCTCACCCTGTCACTATCTATGGGGGGGGGGGGGTTGGTAGAGTGTAGGGAAGACGGTGAAACGTATCGGTGGTTGGTGATTTGCATGCCTTGCACACAGCGCGGTGCGGCTGCCATAACATTAATGTTAAATTATTAGAACAATTAAAGGCACGTCTATAACCGGGGGAGTAATATGTATGAATTACTGTTTAATTACTGTTATTTTATCCGCGTATAACTATGATTACCGGCCTGTGACATTTATGATTACCCTCTAGAAAGACGGAGCTTATAGATTATTACAGTAATCATATATATATATATATATATACACACAGTCATTACGGATGTAAACTTTCAGCGTCCTCAGCGCCCGGCTGCGGGTCGCACAGAACTGCTAGTTTGGTAAAGATGCAAATAAATTCAGTGTTTTTTTTGGGCTGTGTATATAAAGTCATTTAGAGAAAATTGATACAATATTTGATTTTCATACATTGCTGTGCGTGTCACGAGCCCTCAAGGCGACACCTAAGACCCCCTTCACGCGTTTTTCAGGCGCTTTAGCGCTAAAAGTAGCGCCTGTAAAGCGCCTGAAAAAAAGCCTCAGCTGCAAACCCACTGTAAAAGCCAGAGTGCTTCCACACGGGGGGCGCTGCGCTGGCAGGGCGTCACAAAAAGTCCAGATTCTTTGCAGCGCTATAGGAGCGGTGAATACCCCGCTCCTATAGCGCCCCTGCCTATTGAAATCAATGGGCAGCGCTGCCGTACCGCCAGCAAACCGCTGCTGCGGCCCCGTTTTGCAGGCGGTTTTAACCCTTTTTCGTCCGCCAGCGGAGGTTAAAACCGGCCCGCTAGCAGCCGAAATAGCGCTGCTAAAACGACAGTAAAGCGGCGCTAAAAATAGCGCCGCTTTACCGCTGACACCCGGGCGCTTTCAGTGTGAAAGGGCTCCTACATGTGGAAATTGCAGCCGAACCAAGTCAGCCAGATGACAGCTGGAAGACCTGAAGAAACCCGGGGTAAGAGAATTTTGTTGGCTGCAGATGAACAGCAGCTGATCCGAGTAACAACAATTTACTTACCACTGGACATGTGCACCGCTGAAAAATGTGTTCATTTTTTTTTTTTTTGGGTCATTCATTCTGAATTCATAAATTCGAAAATTCGTAAATTTGAAAATTCGGAAATTCAAAAATTCATAATTTCGAGGATTCGAAAATTTGGAAATTCGTAAAATTGTAAATTCGAAAATTTGAAAATCCAAAAATAAATAAGAAAGAAAATCCAAAAGTTTGAAAGAATAACTAACTAACTAATAAAAACTATTAAATTATAAGTTACAAATTATCCAATATAATGAATTCCACATCTAAACAAATGGATTAGAACAAATTAATAATAAATAATAATAAAAAGTTTTTATTATTAATATTGTTATTTATTATTATTATTATTATTATTATTATTATTGTTATTGTTATTATTATTATTATTATTATTATTAATTTGTTACGTTCCATTCATTTAGATATGGCATTCATTATTGAATTTGTAAATTTGCAAATTCAAAAATCCAAAAATAAATAAGGAAGAAAATCCAAAAGTTTGAAAGAATAACTAACTAACTAACTAATAATAACTATTAAATTATAGATATTGGAATTTCCTTTCAAATTTGGCTGTTAGTCAATGTAACGAATACGAATTTATCCGAAGTTACGAATTATCCGATATAATGAATGCCGCATCTAAACGAATGGAACAGAACAAATTAATAATAAAAAGTTTTTATTATTGTTATTTATTATTATTATTATTATTATTATTATTATTATTATTAATAATAATTTGTTACTTTCCATTCATTTAGATATGGCATTCATTATTAAATTTGTAAATTCGCAAATTCGTAAATCAGAAAACCCGAAAATGTGAAAATCTGAAATAACAACTAATAACGTGCAAAACCAACTGCGCAGAGCAGGTAAGTACAACATGTTTGTTCATTTTTTTTTTTTTTAAATAGTTGCCTTTAATTTCGCTTTAAAAATCACCAAAGCCGAAACAATAATTGTAATCTACTTTTAATCCAAAGCATTTTTCCCAAATTGCTAGAAAAGAAACTGTAAATTTGTTTCGTCCTTCCTGGAGGTGAAGGCATGAAGTGCGCAGCAAAAGGGCACCCCAAACCAGATGACAGCCGTCATAGAGAGCTATAGAAGTGCAATCAGAGGTGCAACTGCACTTCAACACCGAAAAATACAACCTGCCTTCATCTCCAGATCCCTGCGAAGTTCAATGAAGACATTGGAGGTGGAGATACGAAGATGGATGATGAGAAAAAAAAAGGCTTATGCACTAGCCTGCTCAGTGCCCTACTGCCTGTCCTGCTGTCACTCCGCAGCGCAGGACAGGACACTGTAGTTGGTTAGGTGGGGGGGGGGGGGGGGGGGGTTACAGATATAGTGAGTGCAGGCTCCTGGGGAGAGCAGATATAGTGAGTGCAGGCTCCTGGGGAGAGCAGATATAGTGAGTGCAGAGTCCTGGGGGGACCAGATATAGTGAATGCAGGCTCCTGGGCAGACCAGATATAGTGACTGCAAGCTCCTGGGGAGATCAGATATAGTGAGTGCAGGCTCCTGGGGAGATCAGATATAGTGAGTGCAGAGTCCTGGGGAGAGCAGATATAGTGAATGCAGAGTCCTGGGAAGATCAGATATAGTGAGTGCAGGCTCCTGGGGTGATCAGATATAGTGAGTGCAGGCTCCTGGGGAGATCAGATATAGTGAATGCAGAGTCCTGGGGAGATCAGATATAGTGAATGCAGGCTCCTGGGGAGATCAGATATAGTGAATGCAGGCTCCTGGGGAGATCAGATATAGTGAATGCAGGCTCCTGGGGAGATCAGATATAGTGAATGCAGGCTCCTGGGGAGATCAGATATAGTGAATGCAGGCTCCTGGGGAGATCAGATATAGTGAATGCAGGCTCCTGGGGAGAGCAGATATAGTGAATGCAGGCTCCTGGGGAGAGCGGATATAGTGAGTGCAGGCTCCTGGGGAGAGCAGATATAGTGAGTGCAGGCTCCTGGGGAGAGCAGATATAGTGAGTGCAGAGTCCTGGGGGGACCAGATATAGTGAATGCAGGCTCCTGGGCAGACCAGATATAGTGACTGCAAGCTCCTGGGGAGATCAGATATAGTGAGTGCAGGCTCCTGGGGAGAGCAGATATAGTGAGTGCAGGCTCCTGGGGAGAGCAGATATAGTGAATGCAGAGTCCTGGAAAGATCAGATATAGTGAGTGCAGGCTCCTGGGGAGATCAGATATAGTGAATGCAGAGTCCTGGGGAGATCAGATATAGTGAATGCAGGCTCCTGGGGAGATCAGATATAGTGAATGCAGGCTCCTGGGGAGATCAGATATAGTGAATGCAGGCTCCTGGGGAGAGCGGATATAGTGAGTGCAGGCTCCTGGGGAGAGCAGATATAGTGAGTGCAGGCTCCTGGGGGGAGCAGATATAGTGAATGCAGGCTCCTGGGGAGATCAGATATAGTGAATGCAGAGTCCTGGGGAGATCAGATATAGTGAATGCAGGCTCCTGGGGAGAGCGGATATAGTGAGTGCAGGCTCCTGGGGAGAGCGGATATAGTGAGTGCAGGCTCCTGGGGAGAGCAGATATAGTGAATGCAGGCTCCTGGGGAGAGCAGATATAGTGAATGCAGGCTCCTGGGGAGAGCGGATATAGTGAGTGCAGGCTCCTGGGGAGAGCAGATATAGTGAGTGCAGGCTCCTGGGGAGAGCGGATATAGTGAGTGCAGGCTCCTGGGGAGAGCAGATATAGTGAGTGCAGGCTCCTGGGGTGATCAGATATAGTGAATGCAGGTTCCTGGGCAGACCAGATATAGTGACTGCAAGCTCCTGGGGAGATCAGATAAAGTGAGTGCAGGCTCCTGGGGAGATCATATATAGTGAACGCAGGCTCCTGGGGAGATCAGATATAGTGAGTGCAGGCTCCTGGGGAGATGAGATATAGTGAGTGCAGGCTCCTGGGGAGACCAGATATAGTGACTGCAAGCTCCTGGGGAGAGCAGATAAAGTGAGTGCGGGCTGCTGGAGAGATTATAGTGAATGCAGGCTCCTGGGGAGATCTGACATAGTGAATGCAGGCTCCTGGGGAGATCATATATAGTGAATGCAGGGTCCTGGAGAGACCAGATTTAGTGAATGCAGGCTCCTGGGGAGATCAGATATAGTGAGTGCAGGCTCCTGGAGAGACCAGATATAGTGAATGCAGGCTCCTGGAGAGACCAGATATAGTGAATGCAGGCTCCTGGGGAGATCTGATATAGTGAGTGCAAGCTCCTGGGGAGAGCAGATATAGTGAATGCAGGCTCCTGGGGGGATCAGATATAGTGAGTGCAGGCTCCTGTGGGGGGAGCAGATATAGTGAATGCAGGCTCCTGGGGAGATCAGATATAGTGAGTGCAGGCTCCTGGAGAGACCAGATATAGTGAATGCAGGCTCCTGGAGAGACCAGATATAGTGAATGCAGGCTCCTGGGGAGATCTGATATAGTGAGTGCAAGCTCCTGGGGAGAGCAGATATAGTGAATGCAGGCTCCTGGGGAGATCAGATATAGTGAATGCAGGGTCCTGGGGAGGTCTGATATAGTGAGTGCAAGCTCCTGGGGAGAGCAGATATAGTGACTGCAAGCTCCTGGGGAGAGCAGATATGGTGAGTGCAGGCTCCTGGAGAGATTATAGTGAATGCAGGCTCCTGGGGAGACCAGATATAGTGACTGCAGGCTCCTGGAGAGATCATATATAGTGAACGCAGGCTCCTGGGGAGATCAGATATAGTGAATGCAGGCTCCTGGGAGAGCAGATATAGTGAATGCAGGGTCCTGGGGAGAGCAGATATAGTGACTGCAGGGTCCTGGGGAGATCTGATATAGTGAGTGCAGGCTTCTGGGGAGAGCAGATATAGTGAATGCAGGCTCCTGGGGAGATCTGATATAGTGAGTGCAGGCTCCTGGGGAGATCTGATATAGTGAGTGCAAGCTCCTGGGGAGATCAGATATAGTGAGTGCAAGCTCCTGGGGAGATCAGATATAGTGAGTGCAGGGTCCTGTAGAGACCAGATATAGTGAATGCAGGCTCCTGGGGAGATCAGATATAGTGAATGCAGGCTCCTGGGGAGATCTGATATAGTGAATGCAGGCTCCTGGGAGATCAGATATAGTGAATGCAGGCTCCTGGGGAGATCAGATATAGTGAATGCAGAGTCCTGGGGAGATCAGATATAGTGAGTGCAGGCTCCTGGGTGGAGCAGATATAGTGACTGCAGGCTCCTGGAGAAACCAGATATAGTGAATGCAGGCTCCTGGGGAGATCAGATATAGTGAATGCAGGCTCCTGGGGAGATCAGATATAGTGAATGCAGGCTCCTGGGAGATCAGATATAGTGAATGCAGGCTCCTGGGGAGATCAGATATAGTGAATGCAGAGTCCTGGGGAGATCAGATATAGTGAGTGCAGGCTCCTGGGTGGAGCAGATATAGTGAATGCAGGCTCCTGGGAGATCAGATATAGTGAATGCAGGCTCCTGGGGAGATCAGATATAGTGAATGCAGGCTCCTGGGGAGATCAGATATAGTGAATGCAGGCTCCTGGGAGATCAGATATAGTGAATGCAGGCTCCTGGGGAGATCAGATATAGTGAATGCAGAGTCCTGGGGAGATCAGATATAGTGAGTGCAGGCTCCTGGGTGGAGCAGATATAGTGAATGCAGGCTCCTGGGAGATCAGATATAGTGAATGCAGGCTCCTGGGGAGATCAGATATAGTGAATGCAGGCTCCTGGGGAGATCAGATATAGTGAATGCAGGCTCCTGGGAGATCAGATATAGTGAATGCAGGCTCCTGGGGAGATCAGATATAGTGAATGCAGAGTCCTGGGGAGATCAGATATAGTGAGTGCAGGCTCCTGGGTGGAGCAGATATAGTGAATGCAGGCTCCTGGGAGATCAGATATAGTGAATGCAGAGTCCTGGGGAGATCAGATATAGTGAGTGCAGAATCCTGGGGAGATCAGATATAGTGAGTGCAGGCTCCTGGGGAGATCAGATATAGTGAGTGCAGGCTCCTGGGGAGAGCAGATATAGTGAGTGCAGGCTCCTGGTTGGAGCAGATATAGTGAATGCAGAGTCCTGGGGGGATCAGATATAGTGAGTGCAGGCTCCTGGGTGGAGCAGATATAGTGAATGCAGAGTCCTGGGGAGAGCAGATATAGTGAGTGCAGGCTCCTGGGGGGAGCAGATATAGTGAATGCAGAGTCCTGGGGGGATCAGATATAGTGAGTGCAGGCTCCTGGGGAGATCAGATATAGTGAATTGCAGGCTCCTGGGGAGAGCAGATATAGTGAGTGCAGGCTCCTGGGGAGATCAGATATAGTGAATGCAGGCTCCTGGGGAGAGCAGATATAGTGAGTGCAGGCTCCTGGGGAGACCAAATATAGTGACGCCTATAACAGGAAGTACCTGAAGGACATTCATGGCGGATCACCAAGGATTATTTTAATGAATGCTGTAAATTGACATGAACATGTTAAAGCTTTTATTAAATATTAATGATCAGGTGTTTAGTATATGTACTTGAACTCTACTGAAGACACTGGGAACCTGCATTGATCGGCATTGATCGGCATTGATCTGCATTGATCGGCATTGATCGGCATTGATCTGCAGACACGCCTTGCTCATTATGAGGGGTTCCCGCCATCCCTGTCCCGAGTTCCGGCGTTCTGCACACAATAAGTAATGAATGCTGAAGGGGCCACTTTTAGTCTTTGGTAGCAGGTTGATAATGTAATGCAGGAGAGAAGTTGGAAGGCGAGGACGGAGTGTTGTTACTCTGTAGCAGGAAGGGACTGAACAAGGCACAATTTATCGCTTTTCTTTTTTGAAGTGACCTGAAGATTCTAAAGTTTAAATGAGATTTCAGTGACATCTACTTTCATTCCTAGGAAACTGAAATCATTCTACAAAGCGTCCACTAGATGGCAGTGTGGGAACAGAACTTATAGGTGACATTTGTCTATTGCCTCTATAATATCTTTATTATTTTTATTAAAAGTACAAATCAGTTAATCAGTAAATAAATATTAATTTGTAGAGCCGCAAGGCAGCTGCAGTCTCTTTGTGTGTCTAGCTCCTGTCTATGAATTATTCTGGGAGGTCTGGATTAAGGCAGAGAAGTTAGACATCTTGCTTTGCTATTGTACCTCTGAGTAAGCTCTGCTCCCAATAAATTCTGTCCATTCCCCTGAAGAAGAAACATAAACATGAAGAGCGATCCGGATAGACGTGTCCAGAATGTTCTATCGCGACCTCAGGTGTCCCTAGGATGGAGCTGGAGGAAAGAGAGAGAGAGAGAGAGAGAGAGAGAGAGGGAGAGGGAGAAAGAGAGAGAGAGAGAGAGAGAGAGAGAGAGGGACAGAGAGAGAGAGAGAGAGAGAGAGAGAGAGAGACAGAGAGAGAGGGACAGAGAGAGAGAGGGACAGAGAGAGAGAAGGAGAGACAGAGAGAGAGAGAGAGAGGGAGAGGGAGAAAGAGAGAGAGAGAGACAGAGAGAGAGAGAGAGAGAGAGAGAGAGAGAGACAGAGAGAGAGGGACAGAGAGAGAGAGAGAGAGACAGAGAGAGAGGGACAGAGAGAGAGAGAGAGAGAGGGACAGAGAGAGAGAGAGAGAGAGAGAGAGAGAGAGAGACAGAGAGACAGAGAGAGAGAGAGAGAGAGAGAGAGAGAGAGAGAAAGAGGGACAGAGAGAGAGAGAGAGGGGGACACAGAGAGAGAGAGAGGGGACAGAGAGAGACAGAGAGAGAGAGAGAGAGAGAGGGGGACAGAGAGAGAGAGAGAGAGAGGGGGACAGAGAGAGAGAGAGAGGGACAGAGAGAGAGAGAGAGAGAGAGAGAGGGGGGGACAGACAGAGAGAGAGAGAGGGACAGAGAGAGAGAGAGAGAGAGAGAGGGAGAGGGAGAAAGAGAGAGAGAGAGAGGGACAGAGAGAGAGAGAGGGACAGAGAGAGAGAGATGGACAGAGAGAGAGAGAGAGAGAGAGAGAGAGAGAGAGAGAGAGATGGACAGAGAGAGAGAGAGAGATGGGCAATGGGGAAAGAGAGAGAGACGGGGGAGGGGGGAGAGAGAGAGAGAAATGGGCAATGGGGTGAGGGGGGAGAGAAGTGATCTAAGGACAGGCAGAGAGAAGACGACCCCCCCAGGTGTGAGCATTTATCTTCATTGGGAAGCTGAAAATGGGTGGAAGTGTGAAGAGCTACAGTGATGCCTCTGTCTCATCATCTCCACCTTTCTGCAACTTTTTTTTCTCTATTCTCTTCTTTTCTCCCCATTTCATTACCCCCCCCCCCTTTTGCCATTCCTCTCCCCCCTTTCCTTATTCCTCTCCCCCCCCCCACTTTTCCTTATTCTTCCCCCTCCCTTTTCTTATTCCTTTCTCCTTCCCTTTCCGTATTCCTCTCTCGCCCCTTTCCTTATCCCCCCCCCCTTTCCTTATTCGTTTCTCCCCATTTCTTTATTCCCCTCTCTCTATCCCCCTTTCCTGATTCTTCTCTCTCTCTCCACCCCTCTTTCCTTATTTCTCCCCCCTTTCCTTATTCCTCTCTCCCCCCCCCTTTTTTTCTTTCCTTTTCTCTCCCCTGTTTCTTCTTTTCCTTTCCTACTTTTCTCTTTCTTTCTTTTTTACCCCCTTACCCTCTCTTCTCCTCCTATTTATATAGAAAAGATACAGGTGGGACTTTATATGAGCCGTGACCATCCGGTACACCGAGCTCCATCCCCGATCTTTGGACAAAAAGGAGGGAAAAAGGGACAACGAGGGGGCAGCAGCGGGACTTTATATGAAGCAAGACATTGAGGGTCAATTAAATCAATCAATAAAATAATAATTTATTGGCGATGCACGGGGAGATAGTACAATAAATAAGTTATTAATCAATATTATAATACATAAAATAAAAAATATGATAATAACATAATCAAATTCATATTATATTAGCATTATTATATATAATTCATATTATAGTAACATAATTACACATAGTTAGTAACAGACCAATAGTACATCCCAAAGTGCATATACAGTAGAAACCAATAAAGTGAATTGATGATTTAAATAGATCAAACCCATGGGGAAATCTTGGTTATTGGGGCAAAATATCCACTGGTAAAAAGCTCGACGCGTTTCGTGGACTGTTTCCACTCATCAGGAGCTGCTATAAAAATTGGGGGTACCTGTGACAAATAATATATTGAGTATTAATAATCAATGGTTTTTTCACAAATAAAAAATAATAATTGTCATGTGCGTATGTATTCACCCCCTTTTGTTATGAAGTCCATAAAAAGCTCCGGTGGAACCAATTACCTTCAGAAGTCACATGATTAGTGAAATGATGTCACCTGTGTGCAATCTAAGTGTCACATGACCTGTCATTACATAGACACACCTTTGTGAAAGGCCCCAGAGGCGGCAACACCTAAGCAAGAGGCACCACTAACCAAACACTGCCATGAAGACCGAGGAACTCTCCAGACAAGTGAGGGACAATGTTGTTGAGAAGTACAAGTCAGGGTTGGGTTATAAAAAAATCTCCAAATCTTTGATGATCCCTAGGAGCACCATCAAATCTATCATAACCAAATGGAAAGAACATGGCACAACCGCAAACCTGCCAAGAGACGGGCGCACACCAAAACTCAGCGGGCAAGGAGGGCATTAATCAGAGAGGAGCACAGAGACCTAAGATAACCCTGGAGGAGCTACAGAGTTCCACAGCAGAGACTGGAGTATCTGTACATAGGAAGACAATAAGCCGTACGCTCCATAGAGTTGGGCTTTATGGCAGAGTGACCAGAAAAAAAAACATTACTTTCACCAAAAAACTAAATGGTGTGTTTTGAGTTTGGGAAAAGGCATGTGGGAGATTCCCAAAATGTATGGAGGAAGGTGATCTGGTCTGATGTATGGAGGAAGGTGATCTGCTCTGATGTATGGAGGAAGGTGATCTGCTCTGATGTATGGAGGAAGGTGATCTGCTCTGATGTATGGAGGAAGGTGATCTGCTCTGATGTACGGAGGAAGGTGATCTGGTCTGATGTATGGAGGAAGGTGATCTGCTCTGATGTATGGAGGAAGGTGATCTGCTCTGATGTATGGAGGAAGGTGATCTGGTCTGATGTATGGAGGAAGGTGATCTGGTCTGATGTATGGAGGAAGGTGATCTGCTCTGATGTATGGAGGAAGGTGATCTGGTCTGATGTATGGAGGAAGGTGATCTGGTCTGATGTATGGAGGAAGGTGATCTGGTCTGATGTACGGAGGAAGGTGATCTGGTCTGATGTATGGAGGAAGGTGATCTGGTCTGATGTATGGAGGAAGGTGATCTGGTCTGATGTATGGAGGAAGGTGATCTGGTCTGATGTATGGAGGAAGGTGATCTGGTCTGATGTATGGAGGAAGGTGATCTGGTCTGATGTATGGAGGAAGGTGATCTGCTCTGATGTATGGAGGAAGGTGATCTGCTCTGATGTATGGAGGGAGGTGATCTGGTCTGATGTATGGAGGAAGGTGATCTGGTCTGATGTATGGAGGAAGGTGATCTGCTCTGATGTATGGAGGAAGGTGATCTGGTCTGATGTATGGAGGAAGGTGATCTGGTCTGATGTATGGAGGAAGGTGATCTGGTCTGATGTATGGAGGAAGGTGATCTGCTCTAATGTACGGAGGAAGGTGATCTGGTCTGATGTATGTAGGAAGGTGATCTGCTCTGATGTATGGAGGAAGGTGATCTGGTCTGATGTATGGAGGAAGGTGATCTGGTCTGATGTATGGAGGAAGGTGATCTGCTCTGATGTATGGAGGAAGGTGATCTGGTCTGATGTATGGAGGAAGGTGATCTGTTCTGATGTATGGAGGAAGGTGATCTGCTCTGATGTACGGAGGAAGGTGATCTGGTCTGATGTATGGAGGAAGGTGATCTGGTCTGATGTATGGAAGAAGGTGATCTGGTCTGATGTATGGAGGAAGGTGATCTGCTCTGATGTATGGAGGAAGGTGATCTGCTCTGATGTATGGAGGAAGGTGATCTGCTCTGATGTACGGAGGAAGGTGATCTGCTCTGATGTATGGAGGAAGGTGATCTGGTCTGATGTATGGAGGAAGGGGATCTGCTCTGATGTATGGAGGAAGGTGATCTGGTCTGATGTATGGAGGAAGGTGATCTGGTGTGATGTATGGAGGAAGGTGATCTGGTCTGATGTATGGAGGAAGGTGATCTGCTCTGATGTATGGAGGAAGGTGATCTGGTCTGATGTATGGAGGAAGGTGATCTGGTCTGATGTATGGAGGAAGGTGATCTGGTCTGATGTATGGAGGAAGGTGATCTGGTCTGATGTATGGAGGAAGGTGATCTGCTCTGATGTACGGAGGAAGGTGATCTGCTCTGATGTATGGAGGAAGGTGATCTGGTCTGATGTATGGAGGAAGGTGATCTGGTCTGATTTATGGAAGAAGGTGATCTGCTCTGATGTATGGAAGAAGGTGATCTGCTCTGATGTATGGAGGAAGGTGATCTGCTCTGATGTACGGAGGAAGGTGATCTGCTCTGATGTATGGAGGAAGGTGATCTGGTCTGATGTACGGAGGAAGGTGATCTGCTCTGATGTATGGAGGAAGGTGATCTGCTCTGATGTATGGAAGAAGGTGATCTGCTCTGATGTATGGAGGAAGGGGATCTGCTCTGATGTACGGAGGAAGGTGATCTGCTCTGATGTATGGAGGAAGGTGATCTGGTCTGATGTATGGAGGAAGGTGATCTGCTCTGATGTACGGAGGAAGGTGATCTGCTCTGATGTATGGAGGAAGGTGATCTGGTCTGATGTATGGAGGAAGGTGATCTTCTCTGATTTATGGAGTAAGGTGATCTGCTCTGATGTACGGAGGAAGGTGATCTGCTCTGATGTATGGAGGAAGGTGATCTGCTCTGATGTATGGAGGAAGGTGATCTGGTCTGATGTATGGAGGAAGGTGATCTGGTCTGATGTATGGAGGAAGGTGATCTGCTCTGATGTATGGAGGAAGGTGATCTGCTCTGATGTATGGAGGAAGGTGATCTGCTCTGATGTATGGAGGAAGGTGATCTGGTCTGATGTATGGAGGAAGGTGATCTGGTCTGATGTATGGAGGAAGGTGATCTGCTCTGATGTATGAAGGAAGGTGATCTGGTCTGATGTATGGAGGAAGGTGATCTGCTCTGATGTATGGAGGAAGGTGATCTGGTCTGATGTATGGAGGAAGGTGATCTGGTCTGATGTATGGAGGAAGGTGATCTGGTCTGATGTATGGAGGAAGGTGATCTGGTCTGATGTATGGAGGAAGGTGATCTGGTCTGATGTATGGAGGAAGGTGATCTGGTCTGATGTATGGAGGAAGGTGATCTGCTCTGATGTATGGAGGAAGGTGATCTGGTCTGATGTATGGAGGAAGGTGATCTGGTCTGATGTATGGAGGAAGGTGATCTGCTCTGATGTATGGAGGAAGGTGATCTGCTCTGATGTATGGAGGAAGGTGATCTGGTCTGATGTATGGAGGAAGGTGCTCTGCTCTGATGTATGGAGGAAGGTGATCTGCTCTGATGTATGGGGGAATGTCATCTGGTCTGATGTATGGAGGAAGTTGATCTGCTCTGATGTATGGAGGAAGGTGCTCTGGTCTGATGTATGGAGGAAGGTGATCTGCTCT
This sequence comes from Lithobates pipiens, assembly GCF_037356315.1. Lineage (NCBI taxonomy): Eukaryota > Metazoa > Chordata > Amphibia > Anura > Ranidae > Lithobates > Lithobates pipiens. Next base: position 2,354,931 of record NW_027507789.1, read on the forward strand.
GATGTATGGAGGAAGGTGATCTGGTCTGATGTATGGAGGAAGGTGATCTGCTCTGATGTATGGAGGAAGGTGATCTGGTATGATGTATGGAGGAAGGTGATCTGCTCTGATGTATGGAGGAAGGTGATCTGGTATGATGTATGGAGGAAGGTGATCTGCTCTGATGTATGGAGGAAGGTGATCTGGTCTGATGTATGGAGGAAGGTGATCTGCTCTGATGTATGGAGGAAGCTGATCTGGTCTGATGTATGGAGGAAGGTGATCTGGTCTGATGTATGGAGGAAGGTGATCTGGTCTGATTTATGGAGGAAGGTGATCTGCTCTGATGTATGGAGGAAGGTGATCTGGTCTGATGTACGGAGGAAGGTGATCTGCTCTGATGTACGGAGGAAGGTGATCTGGTCTGATGTATGGAGGAAGGTGATCTGCTCTGATGTATGGAGGAAGGTGATCTGGTCTGATGTATGGAGGAAGGTGATCTGCTCTGATGTATGGAGGAAGGTGATCTGGTCTGATGTATGGAGGAAGGTGATCTGGTCTGATGTATGGAGGAAGGTGATCTGGTCTGATGTATAGAGGAAGGTGATCTGGTCTGATGTATGGAGGAAGGTGATCTGCTCTGATGTACGGAGGAAGGTGATCTGGTCTGATGTATGGAGGAAGGTGATCTGGTCTTATGAGACTAAAATTTAACTATTTGGCCATCAAAGAAAACACTATGTCTGGCGCAAACCCAACACATCACATCACCCAAAGAGCACAATCCCCACCGTGAAACATGGCGGTGGCAGCATCATGCTGTGGGGATGTTTTTCAGCAGTCCGGACTGGGAAACTGGTCAGAGTTGAGGGAAATTTGGATTGTGATAAATACAGGGATATTCTTGAGCAAAGCCTGTAGCCCTCTGTGTGTGATTTGAGGCTAGGACGGAGGTTCACCTTCCAGCAGGACTTTCCAATTTGTTAATTGATAAAAATAAAATATTAACACTTTATTGCTCAAAGCATTCTTCATTTACACGTTAAGTGCACCAACGCTCTTAAAGGGCCTCAACGACAGCCAGCATCAGAACATCTCAAAGGATTGCCCCTCCTGAAAAAAACTATTCTGCCAGCCCCCTTTGTTCTCCTGCCCCCTCCACTACCATACTCCTTGTCATTTGGACTGTGCATACCCTATCTAGTCTGTCTAGGACCAGCATGGCCACCATAAATGTGCTCTGGCAGCATAGTTCCAGCAGATTAAACTTTACTACCGCTGACTGCTTCATTCGAGGTGGCCTTGCTTTACATTGATCTGGATGCCAAATGTCACCTAATGCTTAATCCTTACAGTTAATCATTTGTATGTAAAATTGTGTTATTACCAATTGTGGTAATCCATTCATGCTTGCCTTGTTACCAACCTAAGTGGGTGACGATATATTAAGTTTGCCTTTACTACCTGGCTTGGTGTCTGTTTTCATTGATATACTGCAGCAATAGTATTGGGCACTAAGTATTACTTTCCATGATTTCCTGTGATATTTTATGTTTGTACACTCAACCTAGTGTGTTAGAGGGGCTGGGGTTCCTGAGAAGGTCCAGGTGAAGAACAGAGGACCCATTCTATCCATTGGCTCCCGAAGGGTGGGGGGGGGGTAGCACTACATTTTCTGTTCTCCTTCTTTGTCTGTCCACCTTCCTCCCTTCACTCCTTATTTCTCTTTTTTCCTCCGTCCCTCTGTCCATCCTTCCCTTCTCTTTACCTTTCTCTTTCTTCCTTCTTCCCTACCTTCTCACCTTCTTTCTTTCTTCCTCTCTCCCTTCTCGCCAGCTTTCCTTTTCTTGCTTCATCCTTCTCTTTTCTTCAACTTTCTCTTTCTTCCTTCCACATTTCTTTTCCTTTACTTCTCTCCTTTCTTTCCTTCTTTCTCTTTCTTCCTGCATATCTACCGTCTCTCCTTCTTAATCTTTCTTCCTTCCCTTCTCTGCTTCTTTCTTTTCCTTCCTCCCTCCCTCCTTTCTTTCCTCCCTTCTCTTTCTTCCTCCCTCCCTTCCTTCTCTCCAACTTTCTATTTCTTCCTTCTCTCCTTCTTTCTCTTTCTACTTTCCTCCCTCCCTACCTACCTTTTCTACTTCTTCCTTGCTCCCTCCTTTCTTTCCTCCCTTCTCTTTCTTCCTCCCTCCCTTCCTTCTCTCCAACTTTCTATTTCTTCCTTCTCTCCAACTATCTATTTCTTCCTTCTCTCCAACTTTCTATTTCTTCCTTCTCTCCAACTTTCTATTTCTACCTTCTTTACAACTATCTATTTCTTCCTTCTCTCCCTCTTTCTCTCTCTACTTTCCTCCCTCACTACCTACCTTTTCTACTTCTTCCTTCCTTCCTCCCTCCTTTCCTTCTCTTCTTCTTTCCCTTTCTTTCTTCTTTGCTTCCAGCGTTTTCTTTCCAGCTTTTTCCCTCTCTTCTCTCCAAATGTATCTTTCTTCCTTCATCCCTTACTTTCTCATCTTCTTTTCCTTCCCTTACTTCCTCTCCTCTGCTAACTCTCTTCCCTCCTTTCCCTGACACTCCTAAACCTCCTCTCCACATTCCCCTCTCTTCCCCTCTCATTCCCTTTCCTTCTCTCTCCTCTCTTTCTTTCTATCTCTCTGTTTCCCTATTTCTTTCTCCTTTTCTTTCTGTCCCCCTCTCCCACCTTTTTTTATTTCTCTCTCTTTTTTTATTTTTTTTAAATACAAAAGGAAACATTTTTGTCCTCCAGATATGCAGATTAAAGCTTATCTGATAGAAGGCGAGAAAAACTCAAAGTATCTGCGCAGATCCAATGACTGAACTTTTTTCTTCTATATGTAAATCGTATGCAATCATTTGCATCTCGGGATCCTTTCTTTTTTTTTTCTCTTTTAAAGTATTTACTTCAAAGATCAGATGCTGATGATACAAAAAGCGATTCCCATTATCATTACTGTGAGAATCACATTAAAGGCGGAAGCCCTCATGCAGCATTGTGTTTTCTCGGGGGAATATTAGCAATTGGCGGGTAAAATTTCCTTCTGTTATTTGAAGTTTCCTTGTAAGAACGGTGACCGAAGAAAGTCCCATCTAGCGGCACCTCCATCAGTTCATCAGTTGGCGTATTTGCGCTTTGTGTAAGTATTTTCCCTGCAATGTCCGGATCTTTGGCGGGAATAATACGCAGCGGAGAGATTTTGATTAAAATTATTTTGCTGCAGAATTGCTCAGGTGAAACCTGCTTGGAAAAAAAAAAAAAGTTTGGAATTCATTTTCATTTTTAACCCCTTCAGCTCTGGAAGATTTACCCCCCCCCCTTCTTGACCAGGTCATTTTGTGCGATACGGCACCGCCTTTAACTGACAACTGCGCAGTCGTGCAACAATGTACCCAAATAAAATTGAAGTCTTTTTTTCCCCTTTTTTTTGGTATTTGATCACCTCTGCGGTTTTTATTTTTTGCGCTATAAACAAAAAAACAACAACACAATTATGTAAAAAATAATATATATATATTTTTTACTTTCTGCTGTAAAATTTGCGCTATAAACAAAAAAAAGAACAAAATTATGTAAAAAATTAAATATATATATTTGTTACTTTCTGCTGTAATATTTGCGCTATAAACCAAAAAAGAACAACATTTTGTAAAAAATTATATATATATATATATATATATATATATATATATATATATATATATATATATATTTTTTTTTTTTTTTTACTTTCTGCTGTAAAACATCCAGTAAAAAAATGTAAAAAAATCTAATTTCTTCATCAATTTATCCTAATATGTATTCTGCTACATGGTTTTTGGTAAAAAGAAAATTCCCAATAAGCGTATATTAATTGGTTTGCGCAAAAGATATACAGTAGCGTCTGCAAACTATGGGATATTTTTTATTTGTTTGTTTTTATTTATTTATTTTTTACTAGTAACGGCGGCGATCAGCGAGGACTGCGATATTGCGGCGGACAAATCTGACACCAGTATCGGCTGCAGTAAATTATTTCTGTCTATTGGGAATTCTTCTTCTCCTTCTGTTTCATCAATTACCAAAGCCCCTATTGAAGAGCGCGTCTGAAAGCCCCCCAAAATGCGTTGGATTTTATCTCCTTTTTTGCACTCTTATTTCAGTGAAAAGTTCCAACAGTCCAGCGCTGAAACTGTTATTCATCCATGCAACACAACCCATATAGCTTTGTCCAACGCAACCCAGTCCTCCGATTGGGGAATCTCCAAAAGAACTATGAAAACACACTTAGGAGGGCGCACACACCTAATACATCACCAGCACCAACGTTTATTAAATCCAAAACACAAAAACATACAGGCATAAAAAAAGGAACAGGAGTATCAAACATAACTCCAGTGTTTCGGGGGGAAGGGCCCCTTCCTTCAGAGCTTTGAAAAAGGGATCCCATCCCCCGAAACACGCTAGCCTTCCGACTTTGGCATGCATGGTTAGATAACACAGACTACGGCTGAAATTGTTTCCTACAGTTGTCCCTTTTTATGCTTGCGAGTATGTTTTTGTCTATTGGATGTAATAAACGTTCATGTTGGTAATGCGCTAGGCGTTTGCACTCTTATAGCAGTAGTAAACTCTTCTATAGAATTGGCACCTATAGGTAAGCTTATAGTAAGTCTTAACTGTAAGTACAAAGAATTTTTTCCTAAATGTGCGCCCTTTAGGAGATGTTCACACCTGCTGTAGCTGACGCTCTGCATGCATAACAGACTGTGTACAGAGTGCCGTGAATGCAGAGCACCGCACTGCCATGATGACTCCTGCGCATGCATAGGAGTGACATTGTGGGCCAGCCAAATGCAGTGGTGACTGGTGCTCCGTTTTTTGGGGAGGCGGAAAACAAACCATCCCCCAATCCCCACCCCATTCGGTCAGTCTGTCACTCAAACCACCATCCCCCCATTGCTTGGTAAACCAAACACCACCCCCCATTGCTTGCCCGTCCACCCTCCAGCCTTGCACTTACCCCATCTAGGTTGTGGGCAGCTTTGACTTCCCCCTGTGCCTCTTCCTCCTTGGCAGCCAATAAGGTCGCTCCTCCTCTCGGCCAATCGGGTCTTAAGACTTGCTTGTTGATTGGCCGGGAAGAGAAGCAGGAAGACAATAGCGAATAATAATTTGCTATTGTCACACAACTGGCTGGGCTCGGGGCGCAGTGCTCTGCTCCTCGAGTCCACCCTTTTTTAAAGACAATTAGGGCCTCATTGAACCCATTGAAATCCATGTGTCCGGCGCCCTGCATGTAGATTAGGTGCGTTGATTGGGGGGGGTGGCGCCCCTAATGGAGTGGCCACCACTGTTGACCGAAGGGTGTGTACAGAGAATGAAGACCGTGTGAAGACGTGAGTGGCGGATAGTGAGAGTGCTGGAGGCTTTCTTTTTACAGGTAAGTCTGCCATAATGAGCATATATATATATATATATATATATATATAGCATAATATTAGCATATTATGACATAACACTGCAGGTGGCCATTTCAAATAAAAGTGGTAGACTTTACTACAGGTTTTAATATTTTTTTTTACTTTACAAACAATAAAACACTGGCAGAAGATCCAATCCTTCCCTATTCCTAGAGCTGCCCGATTAATCGTTAAAGAACCGAGATCGCAATTCAACCCCCCCCTCCCCCTCACAATCTTAAAACAGAATTTCCTCGATTCAGTGCAGAGAGTTCTCTGCTCACAACTGTAAAAAAAATAAAAAAAACAGGCAGCCCGCCAAGTTTATCACAATGTTGCTTAGGAAGAGATAAAAAGAAACATTGTAACGTTTGGTGCGTTTAGATGAAAGGGAAGAACTTCTGCAGATGTGGTCAGTTTAACCACTCAAAGAGGAACTGCAGCTTGCTCACATCATTTGTAATAAAAAAACATCTTTGCCATTCTGAAGCTTCCCTCCAACCACTTTGCATATTATTTTATATACACTGGGATTCTGTACTTGCCAAATACGCTGCAGAAATCTCCCTCCACTGAATCTGGCTGCAGCCATTTTAACTGTGGGCAGCTGAAGCTGCTGTCCGTTCACTTCCTGGATTTACACAGACACACAGAGGCACACCTCCAGCTCTGCAGCTCTCATTGGCCCTCTTATGACTCCTCCCCCCTCCCTTCCTGGCAAACTCTCAGGAGAGTGAGAGAGAGAGAGAGCTGTGCAGAATGTTATAAGCCTCGGCTAATGACCAGATGACAGGAAGTAGGCTGTATAAGGGATTTACTGGCAGAAAAAAAAAATGTTTTACTATCCGAAGATAAAACAACAACAACAAGAGCAGAAGATTTAATAGATAGAAAGATGGAAAAAAATGACTGAAGGTTCCACTTTAAAGACTAAAACCTCTTCTGACACTTGTTGCTTACAAGTTAAAAATCTGTATTTTTTGCTAGAAGATTACTTAGAACCCGTAAACATTTTTTTATATATATATATATATATATATATATATATATATATATATATATATATATATATATATAATTTTTTTTTCTTCAGCAGAGACCCTAGAGAATAAAATGGTGGTTGTTGCAATATTTTATTTTATTTTTATTTATTTTATTTTAATGTATTTGCGCAGTGGTCTTTCAAACGCAATTTTTTTTGGGGGAAAATACACTTTAAAGCGGTAGTAAACCCGCACATTTTTTTTTTTAAACCTGCAAAGCAAAAGGCATAATGAGCTAGTATGCACCGCATACTAGCTCATTATGAAATACTTACCTTAGAACGAGGCGCCGACATCTGGCCCGATCCACGCCGAGGGAGCTGACATGCTCCCTCGGCGTTTCTTCCGGGTATCGCGGCTCCGGCCACTCACAGCGCCGGAGCCGCGATACCGTCACTCCCGCGCATGCGCGCAGGAGATTTCATTTGCTGCCGGATTTTGACGGCGAGAAACCCCTTGTGCGCATGCGCCGCTGCAGTCAGCGGCGCATACCGAGGGGAATATCTCCTAAACCGTACAGGTTTAGGAGATATTTTTTTTACCTACAGGTAAGCCTTATTATAGGCCTTATTATAGGCTTTCCTGTAGGTAAAAGTTAAAAATGTGGGTATACAACCACTTTAATGAATAAAAAAAAAAATGAAACTGTAAAGAAGCCCAATTTTTGTCGTATAATGTAAATAAATGATGTTACGCCGCGAGAAGCGCGATCTTCTAAGCAGAAAAAAAAAATTGTGATTGCCCTTGTAGCCAGAACGGTGGAGCTCTACCTATCTCCATTGAAAAGGTAAACGTTAGCCATTGGTCAGATCGATAACGAATCTCGGAATTCAGCCTCTTCTCAGAATTTATTGCCTTATTTAGCCAATTACATCCCATTCTTTTTCTAGGTTTTCATGGTAAATGCTCAACCTCTCTGGGTAATTTCCATCCCATTATTATTCATTATACAAACTCCCAGAAATAACGGTAAATGAATATTTGATCTTGTTGAGGGGGAGGGGGAGGGGCGTCTGTTTGACTTTATTTTAGTTAATGGAAACAGTGTTTGGAAAGATTGAATTATATCTACAACTCGGATGAAAGGGATTTCCCCCGGGAGGTCATAGCTCCATATTCTTTGTGCCACTTTCTAAATGAAAAGGTCAGCACCGGGGGATTTATATTGACCTCCGCTTTAATTTTTGTCACAAGCTCTTGTAAATCACTTTTGCGCAAATCTATTTACATTTTCATATGGAAGTTGATTTGACCAATGTAAAAAAAAAAAAAGTTCTTTGGTGGGAAAATAAATCTATTGTAATTCTTTTTCTTTTCTTTTTCAATAAACATTACAAATTCAAGAGGGTTAAAGTCAGTGGCGAATGTGTTTTTTTTTTGTTGGGGGCGTGGCAAACAGCCACCCCCTTCTTGGTCGGCCGCTGGTACCCCCCCAGCCTAGTCCAACATTGCATGGGATTTGGATGGAACTGGAACCCAGTTGGAGATCAATCCTGATGTGGTTAGTGGCTGCCCCAGTTGAAGTCCATTGGGACGAAATGCGTCGGGCTGGCATTCATTGCTCTCCACATTGCTTTTTAACCTTGTGCCACTTTTTTCCACTTCTAAAGTGTCGCTTCAAGAGTGGATCCGTTAGTCCTTCACATTTATGAACATTTGCTTTAATGAGTTCACTATAGTGGTGAATTCACGTTTTTACAGTTTTTTCAGTCACTGGACTTTCAGTATACATCATTGTTTTTTGTTTATACATTTTTATGCACTGTATTATGCTGTTTCTGCCCTGTTTATGCCCCTTTAGTACAGATCAGACTGGGGTTCTCGGTCACCCTGTGCCCCTAATAGACACAGGGTAACTTACACATAGGAGGGGCTTTGGGAGCTGGACAAGGAGTCTCCAGAGCGCTCCACCTAATAGACACAGGGTGACTTACACATAGGAGGGGCTTTGGGAGCTGGACAAGGAGTCTCCAGAGCTCTCCAAGGTAAGCTGAGTTCCACATGCCCCTCCCCACCGCCCAAAGTGACTCCCGTCACAATGGTTTTACCCCCACAGAGCCCTGGTCTCACCATCATGGAGTCTGTCTGGGATGACATGAAGAGACAGAAGGATGTGAGGCAGCCGACATCCACAGAAGATCTCAGCTTGGTTCTCCAAGATGTACCTAGAACAACCTACCTGCCGTGTTCCTTCAACAACCGCGTGCAAGTCTACCTAGACAAGAAGAATTTATTCCGTTCCGAAGGCAAAGGGGGCGGTTACCCCAAATATTGATTGGATTCGAGTTTCCCATTCTGTTCACTTACTTTCCATTTTTTTTTTAATTGATAAAAATAATCCATTAAACACTTCTATTTCTGAAAGCATTCTTCATTTACAGCATTTTTTTTCCACGCCTGCCTAAAACTTTTGCACAGTAGTGTATATACTTGGATGCATTTTTTTTTTTTAAATACAAATGCATAATATATTTTTTAGATACATTTTTCATATCCACTATTTCATATATAAATGATACATTTAATAACCCTGTTGCACCCCATATATTAACCTTTATACACAGGTTTTTAAGTATCCTAAAGCTACAGTGTTTTGTACTTTATATACTTCTTGGCTTATCGTTTTATATCTAATATGCTTTTAGGATTCGTGCCAATCTTAACCAATTTTCTTGCTCATATTATATCCTATTTTTCATAACTGTTATGGAAGAGAAGTGCTATATGAAGTCTGCTTTTATTACATTTCAGCTCTATCGGAGACGAGGTTGGGGATAACCCCCTCCCCTCCCCCACCCCCCGTTCACATTGCCTGTCAACTCTTGATAGACGTTTTTTTACTGTGAAAAATATAAATAATATAAAGGATTGATCCCTGTGCCTTGCATAATGTGATTACTATCCAAAGTAGTTGTTTTTTTTTTCTCTATGGCAAAATTTGAGACTAATTTCAGTGAACGTGAACCTCACAACCTGCCCCACCCCCAATGACCGCCGGCTCGGGATGGATGTCTATTCCGATCTGAACAGTCCAATGCTGAGCACATTTCTGACGTTGTAAAGTGATGTCTGCATAAGAAAAAATAAAAAAAATAAATCTGCAACATTTGAATGTATTATTTTAATCAAATTCACGATTCGTCGGTCAGAGTTTAATCCGTCTAATAATAATACGGCGTCGGCTCTGCATACTTAATACATCTTGCTGAACCTGCACACGACTTTGAAGCTGGAATGTATTAACTCCGAGCCAACTTCATGATGAATATGTATGTTTGTCACCGATCTCTTCTGCCTGGCAAATAGCGGAAGTATATATATAAAACGCTAATAGGCAAATATGCCAACTGGAGTTGGTTTCTATAAAATGAAATTGCCATGGATTGCCGATTCTGCCGGGGCGACGAAGCAGCGGATCGAATTTGGCGTATGTTTGTTTACAATTTCCGATTAAAGTGGAAATCAACGGCACCTTAACCGCGTTCCACCCAAGCATCTCTCTCCTACATGTAAAAGCACTTACCCTGACATGTTCATGCCCCGACTTAATCGGGGTAGGCGGAACACTTTGGTGAGGGTGGGTTGGCCAGACCTCTTGACCTTTGACCTCTGTGGGACACGCCTGCTGACCTTTGACCTTTTGGGAGGTCCCTATTCCAATCCCTGAGTCCTAACCTTGTTCTTCTAGGGGAAACCCTAACCCTAACTCTAAACCCTATCTAACTCTAACCCTATCTAACTCTAACCCTAACTCTAACCCTATCTAACTCTAACCCTATCTAACTCTAACCCTAACTCTAACCCTATCTAACTCTAACCCTATCTAACTCTAACCCTAACTCTAACCCTAACCCTAACCCTAACCCTATCTAACTCTAACCCTATCTAACCCTAATCCCTAACCATAACCCTAACCCTATCTAACTCTAACCCTAACCCTAACTCTAACCCTAACTCTAACCCTATCTAACCTTAACCCTAACTCTAACCCTAACCCTAACTCTAATCCTATCTAACTCTAACCCTAACTTTAACCCTATCTAACTCTAACCCTAACCCTATCTAACTCTAACCCTAACCCTATACCCTAACTCTAACCCTATCTAACTCTAACCCTAACCCTAACCCTAACCCTAACTCTAACTCTAACCCTATCTAACTCTAACCCTAACCCTAACTCTAACCCTAACCCTAACTCTAACCCTATCTAACTCTAATCCCTAACCATAACCCTAATCCCTAACCATAACCCTAACCCTATCTAACTCTAACCCTAACCCTAACTCTAACCCTAACTCTAACCCTAACTCTAACCCTATCTAACCCTAACCCTAACTCTAACCCTAACTCTAACCCTAACTCTAACCCTATCTAACTCTAACCCTATCTAACCCTAACCCTAACCCTAACCCTAAGGCAAATATGCCAACTGGAGTTGGTTTGTATAAAATGAAATTGCCACGGATTGCCGATTCTGCCGGGGCGACGAAGCAGCGGATCGAATTTGGCGTATGTTTGTTTACAATTTCCGATTAAAGTGGAAATCAACGGCACCTTAACCGCGTTCCACCCAAGCATCTCTCTCCTACATGTAAAAGCACTTACCCTGACATGTTCATGCCCCGACTTAATCGGGGTAGGCGGAACACTTTGGTGAGGGTGGGTTGGCCAGACCTCTTGACCTTTGACCTCTGTGGGACACGCCTGCTGACCTTTGACCTTTTGGGAGGTCCCTATTCCAATCCCTGAGTCCTAACCTTGTTCTTCTAGGGGAAACCCTAACCCTAACTCTAAACCCTATCTAACTCTAACCCTATCTAACTCTAACCCTAACTCTAACCCTATCTAACTCTAACCCTATCTAACTCTAACCCTAACTCTAACCCTATCTAACTCTAACCCTATCTAACTCTAACCCTAACTCTAACCCTAACCCTAACCCTAACCCTATCTAACTCTAACCCTATCTAACCCTAATCCCTAACCATAACCCTAACCCTATCTAACTCTAACCCTAACCCTAACTCTAACCCTAACTCTAACCCTATCTAACCTTAACCCTAACTCTAACCCTAACCCTAACTCTAATCCTATCTAACTCTAACCCTAACTTTAACCCTATCTAACTCTAACCCTAACCCTATCTAACTCTAACCCTAACCCTATACCCTAACTCTAACCCTAACCCTAACCCTATACCCTAACCCCTAACTCTAACCCTAACCCTATCTAACTCTAACCCTAACTCTAACCCTAACTCTAACCCTATCTAACTCTAACCCTTACCCTATCTAACTCTAACCCTAACCCTAACACTAACCCTAACCCTATACCCTAACTCTAACCCTAACTCTAACCCTAACCCTAACCCTATACCCTAACCCCTAACTCTAACCCTAACCCTATCTAACTCTAACCCTAACTCTAACTCTAACCCTAACTCTAACCCTATCTAACTCTAAACCTAACCCTAACTCTAACCCTAACCCTATCTAACTCTAACCCTATACCCTAACCCCTAACTCAAACCCTAACCCTAACACTAAACCCTAACCCTAAACCCTAACCATAACTAACTCTAACTAACTTTAACCCTAACTCTAACCCTAACCCTATCTAACTCTAACCCTAACTCTAACCCTATCTAACTCTAACCCTATCTAACTCTAACCCTAACCCTAACTCTAACCCTAACTCTAACCCTATCTAACTCTTACCCTAACTCTAACCCTATCTAACTCTAACCCTAACTCTAACCCTATCTAACTCTAACCCTAACCCTATTTAACTCTAACCCTAACCCTTTACCCTAACTCTAACCCTATCTAACTCTAACCCTAACCCTATACCCTAACCCCTAACTCTAACCCTAACCCTATCTAACTCTAACCCTAACTCTAACTCTAACCCTAACTCTAACCCTATCTAACTCTAACCCTAACCCAAACTCTAACCCTAACCCTATCTAACTCTAACACGATACCCCAACCCCTAACTCTAACCCTAACCCTATCTAACTCTAACCCTAACTCTAAACCTAACCCTAACTCTAACCCTAACCCTATCTATCCCTATCCCTATACCCTAACCCTTAACTCAAACCCTAACCCTAACACTAAACCCTAACCCTAAACCATAACTAACTCTAACTAACTTTAACCCTAACTCTAACCCTAACCCTATCTAACTCTAACCCTAACTCTAACCCTAACCCTATCTAACTCTAACCCTAACTCTAACCCTAACCCTATCTAACTCTAACCCTAACTCTAACCCTAACCCTATCTAACTCTAACCCTAACTCTAACCCTATCTAACTCTAACCCTATCTAACCCTAATCCCTAACCATAACCCTAACCCTATCTAACTCTAACCCTAACCCTAACTCTAACCCTAACTCTAACCCTATCTAACCCTAACCCTAACTCTAACCCTAACCCTAACTCTAACCCTAACTCTAACCCTATCTAACTCTAACCCTATCTAACTCTAACCCTAACCCTATCTAACTCTAACCCTAACCCTAACCCTATACCCTAACTCTAACCCTATCTAACTCTAACCCTATACCCTAACCCCTAACTCAAACCCTAACCCTAACACTAAACCCTAACCCTAAACCCTAACCATAACTAACTCTAACTAACTTTAACCCTAACTCTAACCCTAACCCTATCTAACTCTAACCCTAACTCTAACCCTATCTAACTCTAACCCTATCTAACTCTAACTCTTACCCTAACTCTAACCCTATCTAACTCTAACCCTAACTCTAACCCTATCTAACTCTAACCCTAACCCTATTTAACTCTAACCCTAACCCTAACCCTTTACCCTAACTCTAACCCTATCTAACTCTAACCCTAACCCTATACCCTAACCCCTAACTCTAACCCTAACCCTATCTAACTCTAACCCTAACTCTAACTCTAACCCTAACTCTAACCCTATCTAACTCTAACCCTAACCCAAACTCTAACCCTAACCCTATCTAACTCTAACACGATACCCCAACCCCTAACTCTAACCCTAACCCTATCTAACTCTAACCCTAACTCTAAACCTAACCCTAACTCTAACCCTAACCCTATCTATCCCTATCCCTATACCCTAACCCTTAACTCAAACCCTAACCCTAACACTAAACCCTAACCCTAAACCATAACTAACTCTAACTAACTTTAACCCTAACTCTAACCCTAACCCTATCTAACTCTAACCCTAACTCTAACCCTAACCCTATCTAACTCTAACCCTAACTCTAACCCTAACCCTATCTAACTCTAACCCTAACTCTAACCCTAACCCTATCTAACTCTAACCCTAACTCTAACCCTATCTAACTCTAACCCTATCTAACCCTAATCCCTAACCATAACCCTAACCCTATCTAACTCTAACCCTAACCCTAACTCTAACCCTAACTCTAACCCTATCTAACCCTAACCCTAACTCTAACCCTAACTCTAACCCTATCTAACTCTAACCCTATCTAACTCTAACCCTAACCCTATCTAACTCTAACCCTAACCCTAACCCTATACCCTAACTCTAACCCTATCTAACTCTAACCCTAACCCTAACCCTATACCCTAACCCCTAACTCTAACCCTAACCCTATCTAACTCTAACCCTAACTCTAACCCTAACTCTAACCCTATCTAACTCTAACCCTTACCCTATCTAACTCTAACCCTAACCCTAACCCTATACCCTAACTCTAACCCTAACTCTAACCCTAACCCTAACCCTATACCCTAACCCCTAACTCTAACCCTAACCCTATCTAACTCTAACCCTAACTCTAACTCTAACCCTAACTCTAACCCTATCTAACTCTAAACCTAACCCTAACTCTAACCCTAACCCTATACCCTAACCCCTAACTCAAACCCTAACCCTAACACTAAACCCTAACCCTAAACCCTAACCATAACTAACTCTAACTAACTTTAACCCTAACTCTAACCCTAACCCTATCTAACTCTAACCCTAACTCTAACCCTATCTAACTCTAACCCTATCTAACTCTAACCCTAACCCTAACTCTAACCCTATCTAACTCTTACCCTAACTCTAACCCTATCTAACTCTAACCCTAACTCTAACCCTATCTAACTCTAACCCTAACCCTATTTAACTCTAACCCTAACCCTAACCCTTTACCCTAACTCTAACCCTATCTAACTCTAACCCTAACCCTATACCCTAACCCCTAACTCTAACCCTAACCCTATCTAACGCTAACCCTAACTCTAACAGTAACCCTAACTCTAACCCTATCTAACTCTAACCCTAACCCAAACTCTAACCCTAACCCTATCTAACTCTAACACGATACCCCAACCCCTAACTCTAACCCTAACCCTATCTAACTCTAACCCTAACTCTAAACCTAACCCTAACTCTAACCCTATCTAACCCTATCCCTATACCCTAACCCTTAACTCAAACCCTAACCCTAACACTAAACCCTAACCCTAAACCATAACTAACTCTAACTAACTTTAACCCTAACTCTAACCCTAACCCTATCTAACTCTAACCCTAACTCTAACCCTAACCCTATCTAACTCTAACCCTAACTCTAACCCTAACCCTATCTAACTCTAACCCTAACTCTAACCCTAACCCTATCTAACTCTAACCCTAACTCTAACCCTATCTAACTCTAACCCTATCTAACCCTAATCCCTAACCATAACCCTAACCCTATCTAACTCTAACCCTAACCCTAACTCTAACCCTAACTCTAACCCTATCTAACCCTAACCCTAACCCTAACTCTAACCCTAACCCTAACTCTAACCCTAACTCTAACCCTATCTAACTCTAACCCTAACTCTAACCCTATCTAACTCTAACCCTATCTAACTCTAACCCTAACCCTATCTAACTCTAACCCTAACCCTAACCCTATACCCTAACTCTAACCCTATCTAACTCTAACCTTAACCCTAACCCTATACCCTAACCCCTAACTCTAACCCTAACCCTATCTAACTCTAACCCTAACTCTAACCCTATCTAACTCTAACCCTTACCCTATCTAACTCTAACCCTAACCCTAACCCTATACCCTAACTCTAACCCTAACTCTAACCCTAACCCTAACCCTATACCCTAACCCCTAACTCTAACCCTAACCCTATCTAACTCTAACCCTAACTCTAACTCTAACCCTAACTCTAACCCTATCTAACTCTAAACCTAACCCTAACTCTAACCCTAACCCTATCTAACTCTAACCCTAACCCTATACCCTAACCCCTAACTCAAATCCTAACCCTAACACTAAACCCTAACCATAACTAACTCTAACTAACTTTAACCCTAACTCTAACCCTAACCCTATCTAACTCTAACCCTAACTCTAACCCTATCTAACTCTAACCCTAACCCTATTTAACTCTAACCCTAACCCTAACCCTATACCCTAACTCTAACCATATCTAACTCTAACCCTAACCCTAACCCTATACCCTAACTCTAACCCTATCTATCTCTAACCCTAACCCTATACCCTAACCCCTAACTCTAACCCTAACCCTATCTAACTCTAACCCTAACTCTAACTCTAACCCTAACTCTAACCCTATCTAACTCTAACCCTAACCCAAACTCTAACCCTAACCCTATCTAACTCTAACACGATACCCCAACCCCTAACTCTAACCCTAACCCTATCTAACTCTAATCCTAACTCTAAACCTAACCCTAACTCTAACCCTAACCCTATCTAACCCTATCCCTATACCATAACCCTTAACTCAAACCCTAACCCTAACACTAAACCCTAACCCTAAACCATAACTAACTTTAACTAACTTTAACCCTAACTCTAACCCTAACCCTATCTAACTCTAACCCTAACTCTAACCCTAACCCTATCTAACTCTAACCCTAACTCTAACCCTAACCCTATCTAACTCTAACCCTAACTCTAACCCTAACCCTATCTAACTCTAACCCTAACTCTAACCCTATCTAACTCTAACCCTAAGCCTAACTCTAACCTTAGCCCTAACCCCTAACCCTAACCCTCTAACCCTAACCCCTAACCCCAACTAACTTTTGACCTATGAACTTTAAAGCTAACTCTAAGTGTATCTCCACTTTATGACTTCCCCACCCTAAAACCCCTACCTTTCCCAGATCCCGCTCAGTGTGTCGGAAAAAAGGGTGAAAACATTTTTTTTTTCTTGCTAGAAATTAATCAGAACCCCAAACATTTTATTTATATATAGATAGATAGAGGGTTCTTCTCCAGCAGAAATATACTAAATGAAAAATGCAGATCCACCTGGCTCTTAAGGATCACTCAGCTTTGGGCGCAGTAGCTTGCAGCGCAGGCCCACTCCTGGCCCCTAGGAGGCGGTCTCCTGACACTCCAGGCTTTCACACCCCTCCAAGACTCGCGGTCCCCTCGGGTCCCCAGGACTCTCTCTTCCAGTTGTCTCAGCTATGGTCTCCCCGAATCTCACAGCTGGCCCAACTCTCTCAGTCCACCGACCTGGAACCTCTCCCACATGGAGTGCCGTCTCAAGGATATTGCCTGGGTTCTTAAAGGGTAGCACACCCTCCCCCCTGGCTGCAGCGACTGCTCCAACACCAACTCGCCTGAGCTCTGCTCAGATCTGCCTTATAACTGACATATAATCACACACACAGAGGTTGGACTTGATGGACTTGTGTCTGTTTTCAACCTCACCTACTATGTAACTATGAAAAATAGAACCGAGATCTCTGGTCTCCAATCAGAGATGTCTAAAGGGTGTGAGCAGGGGGCCTATCACGGTGCACGTACATCTATTAAATCAATATGAAAAAAAAGCAATATTCCATAAAAATTTATTTATTAAAAATACAAAATGTTACAGCTTTGGGTAAATATCACATTTTCATAGGGGAAGGTGAGGTAATTCGACTAGTTTCGCTTCTCAGCTTCTTCAGGATATTACCTACATCTAAAAGATACATCAATTTAATAGTAAATATAAAAACGAGAAGAGCCATAATCACATAGCAATGCATATAACAAATCAATAAAGGAGACAATTTTATAATATATAGTGAGAGTGTGATCTTACCTCTCTAACCCTACCCCTACGTCAACCAAAGCCCCGATTGGGGGAGGCAAAGAAGCCTTTCCCGGGGACTGGGAGGGGGATTTTACCCCAAATGCCAACCTATATCCAAACAAGGTATTCTTAATTGTTTTTGTTTTTTGTATTATAAGACAAAAAGAAAAAGGGGGAAATTTTATTTTGGGATCGGCTTCCCTATTTCTTTTTGTCTCATCACTTTTATTTTGCACCCACCTCTAATTCTTTTTCCCTTTCTATTTTAACAAAAAACAAAAACAATTAAGAATACCTTGTTTGGATATAGGTTGGCATTTGGGGTAAAATCCCCCTCCCAGTCGCCGGGAAAGGCTTCTTTTCCTCCCCCAATCGGGGCTTTGGTTGACGTAGGGGTAGGGTTAGAGAGGTAAGATCACACTCTCACTATATATTATAAAATTGTCTCCTTTATTGATTTGTTATATGCATTGCTATGTGATTATGGCTCTTCTCGTTTTTATATTTACTATTAAATTGATGTATCTTTTAGATGTAGGTAATATCCTGAAGAAGCTGAGAAGCGAAACTAGTCGAATTACCTCACCTTCCCCTATGAAAATGTGATATTTACCCGAAGCTGTAACATTTTGTATTTTTAATAAATCATTTTTTATGGAATATTGCTTTATTCATATTGATTTAATAGATGTACGTGCCCCGTGAAGTGATAGTCCCCCTCCTCACACCCTTTAGACATCTCTGATTGGAGACCAGAGATCTCGGTTCTATTTTTCCAGTCTATCTAATTGGGATGAGGGTGCACATTGATATTTGATATTTTATTTTATATATGCTTTCTTTATCAGAGGCCACCCATTATCTATTATGTAACTATGTAACATGTAACCAAATTTTTTTGCAAAATATAAAAGATGGTCTTACACAGAGTAAATAGATACCTAACCTCTCATAAATTAAAATTACACGCGCTCGTGGAATGGTTCCAAACTACGGTTCCTTAAAAATCTCTATAGGCGATGCTTTAATTTTTTTTTACAGGTTACTAGTTTAGAGTTGCAGAGAAGGACTAGTACTAGAATTATTGCTCTCGCCCTAACGATCGCAGCGATGCCTCGCATGTGTGGTTTGAATGCCATTTACATACGTGACCTACGACCTACCCATGAGTTCTGTGCTTCTGTGTGCGAGCACAATGGAACAGGGGTGTTCTAAAAAAAGAAATAATGTATTGTTTATTTTTTATTTTGACGCTTTCCCTTTCATTTTTCATTTTTTGATCACTTTTATTCCTATTATAAGGAATGTAAACATCCATTGTAATAGGAATAGGCATGACAGGTCTTCTTTGTGGAAAGATCTAGGGGCCCAAAAGCCCCCACATCTCTCCTCTATGCTGGAAAGCCTGAGATAAAAAAAAACATCGATCTTACACTTTCCAGCTAAAAAAAAAATGGATATCTGCCAGAGCCAGAAGTGAATGGCCGCAGAAGGTCATAGAGATGGCTGGGGGCACCTGGTCCACAGCAGGCTCTATGGCAAACCACAGCCACCAGTGGATTTATTCTCCGGATCCCTGATGACATTGGAGAGACCAGAGAAGCACCGGAGGATGGCAAGAAGGGGGGTGGGGTTGGGGGGTGGGATGAGGGATGTCCCCTGCAAAAGTAATCAAGCAGCTTAACAGCCGCTATGATGGCTTTTACATTGCAGGGAATCACCAGCTGTAAAAAAATGATGATGCCTGTAGCTTCAACCCTAACCCTATCTAACTCTAACCCTAACCCTATCTAACTCTAACCCTAACCCTACCTCAACCCTAACTCTAACCCTAACCCTAACTGTAACCCTATCTAACTCTAACCCTAACCCTAGCTAACTCTAACCCTAACCCTAACCCTCAACCCTAACCCTAACCCTAACTGTAACCCTATCTAACTCTAACCCTAACCCTATCTAACTCTAACCCTATCTAACTCTAACCCTATCTAACTCTAACCCTAACTCTAGCCCTAACCCTAACTCTAACCCTATCTAACTCTAACCCTAACCCTAACCCTAACTCTAACCCTAATTCTAACCCTATCTAACTCTAACCCTATCTAACTCTAACCCTAACTCTAGCCCTAACCCTAACTCGAACCCTATCTAACTCTAACCCTAACCCTAACTCTACCCCTAACTCTAACCCTATCTAACTCTAAACCTAACTCTAACTCTAACCCTATATAACTCTAACCCTAACTCTAACCCTATCTAACTCTAACCCTATCTAACTCTAAACCTAACCCTAACTCTAACCCTATATAACTCTAACCCTAACTCTAACCCTATCTAACTCTAACCCTATCTAACTCTAAACCTAACCCTAACTCTAACCCTATATAACTCTAACCCTAACTCTAACCCTATCTAACTCTAACCCTATCTAACTCTAACCCTAACTCTAACCCTAACCCTATCTAACTCTAACCCCTAACTCTAACACTAACTCAAACCTTAACCCTAACACTAAACCCTAACTAACTCTAACTAACTCTAACCCTAACTCTAACGCTAACCCTAACCCTATATCCTAACCCTTAACTCTAACCCTAATCCCTAACTCTAACCCTAACCCCTAACTCTCTAACCCTATCCCTAAACCCTAACCCTAACCCTATATAACTCTAACCCTAACCCTAGCTAACGCTAACCCTAACTCTAACCCTAACCCTATCTAACTCTAACCCTAAGCCTAACTCTAACCTTAGCCCTAACCCCTAACCCTAACCCTAAACCCTAACCCTCTAACCCCTAACCCCAACTAACCTTTGACCTATGAACTTTAAACCTAACTCTAAGTGTATCTCCACTTTATGACTTCCCCACCCTAAAACCCCTACCTTTCCCAGATCCCGCTCGGTTTGTCGGAAAAAAGGGTAAAAACGTTTTTTTTGCTAGAAATTAATCAGAACCCCAAACATTTTATTTATATATAGATAGATAGGTTCGAACCCATGAGTTCTGTGCTTCTGTGTGCGAGCACAAGGGAACAGGGGTGTTGTAAAAAAAAAAAAATGTATTGTTTATTTTTTATTTTGACACTTTCCCTTTCATTTTTCGATCACTTTGATTCCTATTATAAGGAATGTAAACATCCATTGTAATAGGAATAGGCATGACAGGTCTTCTTTGTGGAAAGATCTAGGGGTCCAAAAGCCCCCACATCTCTCCTCTATGCTGGAAAGCCTGAGAAAAAAAAAAAAAAACATTGATCTTACACTTTCCAGCTAAAAAAAAAAATGGACATCTGCCCGAGCCAGAAGTGAATGGCCGCCGAAGGTCATAGAGATGGCTGGGGGCACCTGGTCCACAGCCAGCTCTATGGGAAACAGCAGCCACCGGTGGATTTATTCTCCGGATCCCCGATCACATTGGAGAGACCAGAGAAGCACCGGAGGATGGCAAGAAGCGGGGTGGGGTGGGGGGTGGGACGAGGGATGTCCCCTGCAAAAGTAATCAAGCAGCTTAACAGCCGCTATGATTGCTTTTACATTGCAGGGAATCACCAGTTGGAAAAAAATGATGATGCCTGTAGCTAAAACCATCAATCACCCAGATATCTCCACTTCAAGTCCCCGACGTCCTATGACATCCACCCAGGGGAAGTGGTGAACTCATTGCTCAGCTGTTCATGGATGAGGGTGCATTGCAGTAATGTGCATTCAAAAATATTGGATCAGGATCTGTTCCCAATATGCACATTACAGTACCAACATCCCAGAAAGATTAATAGATATAGAAAAAACTTGGAGGTACGGGACTTTTAAGGTACCAATACATAAAGATATCACATTACAACCCATTAAAACAAATATTATATTTATTAGAACAAATGATTAAAGCAGACATAGAATGAAAAGAAAAGGAGAAGGGGGAAGAAGAGAAAAACCTACACACAAAAGACCTCAAGGAAAAGTGTTGGTTCTATTGGACCTTTTAGGCAAAATTAAATATATTATAAAAGGAAAAATAGGAAAAAAGATATATTCAAAAATATTTATTTATAAAAAAAGAATGAAAATGTAAAAAAAAATAAAAAAAGAGTAAAAGCATATCAAGTGCTGCTTTATATCCTGTCTGTGTTAGTACATTCTAGACAATATCCATATCCATTTACGTTAGTTATATATACCCAAAGGGTGACAAGTTGTACATTAATATTCTCAGATAAAAAAGGAAATACACTAGACAAGGTATCAATTACAGAACTAGATCTCAGATATATTCTGGTGCTCTACATGTTTCGCGTTTTGGGCAACGCTTCTTCAGGAGCTTTAGCAATTTTATTTCTTCATGGGTGCACCCCAAGAGAAATATGCAGAAAGGAGAAGAGAAACAAGAGGAAAATATTTTTACAGGTAGATAAAACGATTTTCACTTCGACACCACACTTTCATATATATAAGAGCCTGCGGTTAGCATGAGGGCTTCGGGTACTTTGTAGTGTGGGGCAGCAAAAAAGGGGGTGATATTACACCATATTCTCTTGAGTTTAAATGGCCAGTTTCTATAGTTTCTCCAAGCAGATAAACTGAAGGCGACCTATCCCAGATAGTTCAAGGTTTGGAGGGGAACCTTATAACCCCTATAGTGTTTCGCTTTGTCAGGAAGTAGGACCGCTGTGTTATAAGGACGTGGCAATTGTTTTTTTTACTTTTGAGTGTATCCACAGAGACTGCCCTGTGATAGATACACACCTTTATTTATTAGACATAGAATGAACACATAAAAGAAATATTATATGCTCCGTCCCGATCTTTTCGACATGTTTCGCCGATGTGGCTTCTTCAGGAAAAGGGGACACGATATATTCGATTAGAGTAAAGAGAAATATGTCACACTCTAAATATACATAACAGAAGAAAAAATAAAATAAAATAAAAAAGTCTAAAATGCAGTAATGTGCAGTAAAGTGATGGTTTTATTGCATGCAACCTTAACGATGAAGATGTAAATGGAACTAAAGCTCTGAGGCTGGCCTCCCACCTATGCAATGTAGTAATGCGCATTTTTGTAATTCACATTAACGCACGGCGTGTGTCATGTTGCATTATTTAAAAAGCCACTTCCGTGTGCATGGGCTGCCAGTTCAAATGCGCAACAGCAAGCCACAATGCACATGATACAGGCCTAATTTTTTTCATGCATTAGGGTATGTTGACAGTCCATTCAAAATGAACAGGCTCTCTCTTAACGCAGCAGGACTCCATGCACAAAAATGCTTGTGGTGCAGCTTTATGGGAAAAACAATTGTAAGGGGGCTGTCAAAGGACGGGTGAAAATGTTCCCTGTAACGTGCTGACACACAAATGCCTGGGATAATGCACCGCATACTGGAGGAGGAGGCAGAGGGGGGGGGGGGAAGCTATTAATTAACCTTCTGTCAGTGAGAGAAGAGGAATACGGGTGGAGAATCCTTTGGGGGAAGGTCGGCTGGAGGTTCAATCTATTAGTTTCTTATGACCCTAATGGGAAGTTAATAGGCCTAGCCTAAGTGGGCAGGAACTTTATGTTGAAAAATGACATTGGCTGCCTTGAGCTGTCACTTTACATTGATTGTAGATTATACGCTCAACAAGCAAGGCCTCTAACAATATAATTTTTCTGAAGGGCCAACTCAACTGAAAAACGTTGCTTCAGGTTTAAGTGTTTAATCGCCCATTGCCATGTCAAGACCTCCTAGAGCATCGTGCACCTCCATCCCAGCCATCAGGGACATATGGACATATATTTTTTCAGACTCTCCAAAGAATTCCTAGAGCATTGTGGATCTCCACCCCAACCTTTAGGGACATATTGAAAGGGTAAATTTCTTCAGACTCTGCCAAGATCTCCTAGAGCATTGTGGACCTCCATCCCGTCCATAAGGGACATACTGAAAGGGTATGTTTCCTCAGACTCTCCAAAGAATTCCTAGAGCATTGTGGATCTCCACCCCAACCTTCAGGGACATATTGAATGTTTAAAGTTCTTCAGACTCTCCCAAGACCTCCTAGAGCACTGTGGACCTCCATCCTGCCCATCAGGGGCATACTGAAGGGGTACATTTCTTCAGACTCTCCCAAGACATCCTAGAGCATTGTGGACCTCCATCCTGTCCATCAGGGACATATTGAAGGGGTACATTTCTTCAGACTCTGCCAAGACCTCCTAGAGCATTGTGGACCTCCATCCTGTCCATCAGGGACATACTGAAAGGGTATATTTCCTCAGACTCTCCAAAGAATTCCTAGAGCATTGTGGATCTCCACCCCAACCTTCAGGTACATGTTGAATGTTTAAAGTTCTTCAGACTCTCCCAAGACCTCCTAGAGCATTGTGGACCTCCATCCTGTCCATCAGGGACATATTGAAGGGGTACATTTCTTCAGACTCTCCCAAGACCTCCTAGAGCATTGTGGACCTTAACCCCAACCTTCGGGCACATATTGAAGTTGTCGTCCTTTTACAGGCTCACTGCCCAGTTGTTGCTTTATTAAACATTATGAATACATTGGGGAACTCTCTCAGAGTCAATCTCAACAGTGGCACCTCCGAAAGAAGCCAGCGTATAATGTAACTTGACAACATACAACTGAATACTTCTTTGGGTTGGAGTCATCCTTTTCGAGAAGACCTTCAGATAAACACTGGTCTATGGAGAAATAAATCAGGGAACCCTCTCAGGGTGGATCTGGACAATGGTACCTCTGGAAGAAGCCAGTGTATAATTTCGCTTGAGGGACGTGTAGGTGATCTATTACTATCTAAACGCCCCCCCCACGGCAGTTTCAAAACTACATTAAGGTGAGAGTCATCCAAGCTCACTAAGAGTCAAGCCTGCAAGCAAACACCCCGAGGGAGCATGACTCTACACGAAAAGAGTCAACCAAAAGCGACTCTTGGGGTCAATAGTCAATTTTATCAGCACGGTTGCTTCAAATTCTTTGCTTGATGTGCGTTTGCTTCAAAAGGTCATGTCGGCCCTACACACGCGTTCGTCAGAAACCCTCAACAGTGGCACCTCTGAAAGAAGCCAGCATATAGTTTAACTTGACAACATACAACTAAATACTTCTTTGGGTTGCAGACATCCTTTTCAAGAAGACCTTCAGATAAACACTGGTCTATGGAGAAATAAATCAGGGGACTCTCTCAGGGTGGATCTCGACAATGGTACCTCTGGAAGAAGCCAGTGTATAATCTAGCTTGACTACATACAACTGTTAAATTGAATGGGACTTTGGAGGCACCAAAGGGCACTTTGAATTTGGACAATGGTATTGACTTAAAAATAATTTTATTGATACAAACATTTTAAAATTCATGTAAAATTGAAGCATGATGCATACAACAAAGTAAGCAATAAATGTCAAATCAAAGAATTGCACATGATATCATTCCTCAAATTAATACTGCGACACAACAATACCCCTACGTGTTTCAACTAAAACAGTCTTCTTCAGGGGGATCTTTATTGAGGAGTACATTGAATGGATACTAAAAGGCAAATGTCAATCAGAGACACATTTTTCAAAATCATGTTCAAATATGTACATTAAACATTGAAAGTGTGAGTATATCTTACGCAATGTAATTGGAAGAATCACATATAGTCACCAGTTCCAGCTCCAAGAGAATATGAGAGTCAAGAGGCCATTCAAGAGAAGGCTACCTAATGTGTAATGGAGATTGAATCAATATCTCATTAGTAAACAGTTGCACATCAAGATGTATCAAGATGTACAGCTAGGTTTTTTTTTGGAAGAAATACTTACTTATTGATCCACAAGGGTCTAATAAGACCCAAAGCGTGAGGCCCAAACTTTTACAGAGCAGAGGGCTGTATTTTAATAGGTATCAACTGATTTCTCTTGGGACTTTTTCTTACACAGGTTTTTTGCCAATTCAAGATCCTTCCACTGATCAATAAAATCCCTATACCTCTGTTTGATTATACCCAGTTAGCGAGTCTTGACAATTGGAGCCACAGTGTTTTTTCCACTCTGCTCTGTAAAAGTTTGTGCCTTACGTTTTGGACCCTTGGGGATCAATAGGTAAGCATTTCTTCCAAAAAAAACCTAGCTGTATATCTTGATACTTTATGTGCAACTTTTTACCAATTTTGGGCTCCACAGCCCCTCACATGGGTGCTGTTATACATGAGATATAAATTTAATCTCCATTACACATTAGGTAGCCCTTCTCTTGAATGGCCTCTTGACTCTCAGATTCTCTTGGAGCTGGAACTGGTGTCCATATGTGATTCTTCCAATTACATTGTGTAAGATATACTCACACTTTCAATGTTTAATGTACCTATTTGAACATAATTTTGCAAAACATGTCTCTGACATTTGCCTTTTAGCATCCATTCAATGTACTCCTCAACAAAGAACCCCCTGAAGAAGACTGTTTTAGTTGAAACACGTAGGGGTATTGGTGTTGTGTCACAGTATTATTTTGAGGAATATCATGTGCAATTCTTTGATTTGATATGTATTGCTTACTTTGTTGTATGCATCATGCTTCAATTTTACTTGAATTTTAAAATGTTTGTATCAATAAAATTCTTTTAATTCAATACCATTTTCCAAAATTCAAAGTGTCCTTTGGTGCCTCCAAAGTCCCATCCAATTTTTCTTTTTTGCTCCAATATTCATTGGGATGTGGCACCCCCTTGACATTCCGATAGCCTAGGCCTTTCTGATAGAATACTTCTTTCTACATACAAGTGTTACATAACTCTTTTGGGTTGGAGTCATCCTTTCAAGACCTTCAGATAAACACTTGTCTATGGAGAATAAATCAAGGACACTCTTTCAGAGTGCATCTTGACGATGGTACCTCTGGAGTAAGCCAGCGTATAATTTAACTTGACTACAATATTACTAATATATCCCTCTTTGGTTTGGAGTCATTCTTTCAAGACCCTCAGATAAACACTTGTCAATGGAGAAAAAAAATTGAAGAACATTTGGTTCAATCTCGATAAATGGCACCTCTGGAATAAGCCAGCGTATAATTAAACACATCCTTTTAAGACCCTCAGATAAACACTTGTCTATGGAGAAAAAAAAACTGGGGAACTCACTTAGGGTTAATCTCAACAATGGTGCCTCCAGCAGGTGTATAATTTAACCTGACTACATATAACGAATGCATCCCTCTTTGGGTTGGAGTCATCCTTTTGAGAAGACCATCAGATAAACAGTGGTCTATGGAGAATAAATCAGGGAACTTCTTTAGGGTGGATCTTGACAGTAGCACCTCTGGAAGAGCGAAGAAGCCAACATAGAATTCAGCTTAACTATATGCAACTCTTATATCCTTCTTTGCGTCGGGGTCATCTTTGAAATAAGACCTTCAGATAAAGACTCGTTCTTAGTTTATAGTTATATACCGCTCTCCTGCCCTGTTTCTCTGGACTTCTCTCGGATCGATGGATCGAACTCTTGGCTGTTCAAGGTTTACTGAACGGGTAAGCTATGTGGCAAGATTTGGCTTGTTGACCTGTGGGAACGAAATAACTTCTTGGCCTGCCCAGAGAGTTTCCCATATTTGGTCAATGCAGAGCCGTCTTTTTTTTTTTTATAAAATCGTTTTTACTGAATTTTCATCAGCACATCAATTGCCCACGCAGGGGCCAAACAGTACCCACGCAGGGGAAAACCTTTAAATGCAGCAACAGGCCACATATGGACACAGTCTCTTAACATATGGTCTGTCACTTATGCAGCAACGGCCGCATCAGGACAGGTCAAAACAATACAACGTTAACTAGCTAACCCCCAATGTGGGGAGAGGTTATTGCAGGAGGTGTTGTGCTAAGTGCTATACGTACACAATAAAATAGCATAGGAGCATTTGGGCAGCCTAACAGCCCACTATGACCTCAATGAAGGATTATGGGTCAATCACTACATCAGTTGCCGTAGTGGTAGCATCCAACCAACAGGTCCACACCTTGTCAAACTTTTGTGGGCAACCCCTGCTCGAGTAGGTGGCCTTATAAAGGGGCAAACTAGCGTTCACCAGGTTCTTCCAAAATTTGATAGAAGGGGGGGACGATTGCTTCCAGGTCATGGTGATGGCCTTTCGTGCATAGTACAATAACAAAGATATAAGCGTTTTCCTAGCTCTGAGGATCGACATTTGTTCCACGAGCCCCAGCAGACAGTATTTAGGGTCACAAGGGATACTGATCTTAGTAGTCCTGCCTATCACCAGGAGAACCTCCTTCCAGTAGCATTCAATCGCTGGACAAGTCCAGAAAATGTGAAGGAAGTCTCCTGGCCGATAGGAGCATCGCCAGCATGCTGAAGAATGCGTCAGCGACATCTGATGTAATCTGTGAGGCGTGTAATGGGCTCTATAAACAATTTTGTATTGGACCAATTTGTCCCTGGCTGATACCAAAGGGGAGAATGGAAAATCCCAAACCTCCCTCCAGTCATCGCCATCCAACTCCGGTATGTCCTCCACCCATTTCCTGCGGAGGGAGGACAACTCGGGGACGGCAGCAACCAGCAGGGACCTATAAATCTGAGACATGGGTTTCTCCAGGTCCTCAACCCGAAGGATGGATTCAAGCTCAGAGTATTCTAGCACATGCAGAGCCGTCTTTAAGGCAGGGCAAAAGGGGCAGCTGCCCTGGGCCCTGTCATTGTTGTGGGGCCCAAAGCAGCTGCCTCCTACTTTCCAACTATCCCAGTTTAAATTCCCTTGTCACTTGAAGTTTTAGTCCTGTGCCGTGTCCCGATATCTCAGTGCGAAGAGCTGCTACTAATGCTGCTCAGCTCTGCCCTATTGTTGTGTACAGATGACCCACATGCAGGCCCTGTGTTTACATGTAAATAGATTGTATTCATGTGTAAATAGCAGCGGCATTACTAAGTAAATAGCTGCGGCCGACGGCATTGATATGTAAATAAAGGCGGCATTCATATGTATATCATGTTCCCCTGCAGTGAGGAGATGATGTGCTGTAACCTATAGCAACCAATCAGCGAGCCGTAATGTGTGCTGTAACCTCTAGCAACCAGTCAGTAAGCAGTGAGAGTGAAATTGCATGGGAGGGGGGCCCAAGAATTTTTTTTGCCCAGGGTCCAATCAATATTAAAGATGGCCCTGGGTCAATGACATCATCCAGCATCCCTTGCTTTCATTTAGGGGCGGTATCACTACCATCACTAAATGCCAGCTTTCCAGCTCGCTTGGTGGGCAACCCGGGTGATGTCATTGACCAAATATGGTCATGCTGACCTTAGCTGAACAGTGACCTCAGCCAGCGATTACAGACCGTTTGTTCACATGTGTAAGGGTCTTCAAGATTCCAGTAAGTCACCCCTGAGGACGATCACATCCACTGGGCCAGAGATGCGGGGGATGAGGCCCCATCAACATGCCTTGCCAGCAGGAACCCCTAGCTAGGAACCCTTCTCATATGGAGGGCATGTAGACTGGTATGGCTTAGAAGAAGGGGCACATGCTTGTTATACTTCCCTTTCTAGGCTTTTTTTTTTCTTCTTTTCTGTTATTTTGCTTCAAGTTCACCTCTAAATCCATACCGGACCCTTATCATAGGGGTTTGATATAGATTTGTGGGGAGGAACTCACCGAACTAAACCAGGCCAAATGCCCTGCAGAAGAAAACAAACAAAAAGTGAGGACTCCCTCAAAATCATAGATAGGGGATGCAAAATTCATACCAGCCCTCTATCCAGGCACAAAGCCTGGCTGGCCAGGAACAATGCCACACCACATTCCCTCAACATAAGGAGGATACCTTGCATGGGGGACAAGGGCCTTCTCCACACATCCCTGGCCTGGTGGATCTAGGGGTCTGTGGGGTAGACTTATTGGAGTCTGAAAGCTCCTTTAAGACTAAAGGAGACCCCAAATATATGCCCCCTACCGTGTATAAATAAGTTATTAAAAAAAAGAAAATCATGACATGACAACATCCTTTACATAAAAGAAGAAAAATGCCTCATGGTGTAAATCCATCATCGAGCAATGTGGATCCATCATCAGACATGATCAATGACGCCCCGACAACCGTCTGACACAAACACGGCGACACGCGCCCCGTGATCCTCTCCCGCTACACCCTCCCATCAAAGGCAGCTGAATGTCAAAACTGGCGGGTGATGCTGGCTGATGTCTGTACAGTGATCCCTGAATTCCTCTTTATCTCAGCAGCATCACACGAGGGTCCTCCAGGCATCCTCCGGGAATTATATCCAGAGGGGAAATATGTAGAATTCCTGGAAAAAGATAAATACGGGGCTTAAAAACTCAGTGCTACAAAATGAGGGTGGATGAAGGTTCACGTCTAAAGGGTCTGATACAAAACAGACCAGCAGCATTACATTAGAGGCGGCCAAGAAAAAAAGGGTCACGGGACAGTGGACGTGTGTTTTACTCGTTAGTGTAAAGAGTTACAAATCGGCCACTTATTGGGATCAAAATAATTATTTTTCCCTCTGGTAATGATACAATGTAATAGTTTTAAGAGAGAAAGGGAGATATGGGGGGGGGGGGGGGGGGCTCAAGTGCAACCTCCAACATCACCAAAAGGTTGCACATAAAATTTAGACACACTGGTCCAATCATTTGGTGGAGGGGGGATTATGGTGTGGGGGGAGAGGGGGGATTATGGTGTGGGGGGGAGGGGGGATTATGGTGTGGGGTTGTTTTTCAGGGGTTGGGTTTGGCCCCTTATCTACAGTGAAGGGAACTCTTAAAGAGGAAGTAAACCCTGATGAGTTTACTTCCTCTTTGATTCCCTGCAAAGGTAAAGCATAATGGACTACTATGCATCGCATCGCATCCCATTATGTGTCCCTTACCTGACACAGGAGCCAGCAAAGTCACCGCTGTCCCCTGTAGTTCCGAGTGTCCATCTTCTTGGTGGGTCTCCGTGGGTCTCGCTGCTCCAGCGCTGTGATTCGCCGGAGCAGCGATGACGTCACTCCCGCGCATGCGCACGGGAGCCGAGACTCGCGGCATATCGCCACGATCTGTGGCTTACCAGTGCGCCTGCGCGCCGCTGTCTTCAGGTAAATATCTCCTAAACCGTGTAGGTTTAGGAGATATTTCTTGGACCTACAGGTAAGACTTAATCTAGGCTCACCTGTAGGTCAAAGTGGTTTGTAAGGGTTTACAGCCACTTTAAGGCGTCAGCATACCAAGACATTTTGGACAACTTCATGCTCCCAACTTTGTGGGAACTGTGCAGGCCAGTCAAGTTCCTCCACCCCAAACTCGCTGATCCATGTCTTTATGGACCTTGTTTTGTGCACCAATTCAAACCATTTGATGGAGGGGGGATTAAGGCGTGGGCTTGTTTTTCAGGGGTTGGGCTTGGCCCCTTAGTTCCAGTGAAGGGAACGCTTAAGGTGTCAGCATACCAAGACATTTTGGATAATTTCATGCTCCCAGCTTTGTGGGAACAGTTTGGGGACGGCCTCTTCCTGTTCCAACATGACTGCCCACCAGAGCACAAAGCAAGGTCCATAAAGACATGGATGAGCGAGTTTGGGGGCAGAGGAACTTGACTGGCCTTACCTCAACACCTTTGGGATGAATTAGAACAGAGACTGCGAGCCAGGCCTTCTCATCCAACATCAGTGCATGACCTCACAAATGCTCTTCTGGAAGAATGGTAAAACATTCCCATAGACACCCTCCTAAACCTTGTGGACGGCCTTCCCAGAAGAGGTGAAGCTGTTATAGCTGCAAAGGGCCAACTCAATATTCAACCCTCGGGACTAAGACTGAGAGGCCATTAAAGGTCATGTGTGTGTAAAGGCAGGTGTCCCAATACTTTTGGTAATATAGCCTATGTTGCAATCTTAAAAGAACCTACAGGTTGTATTAAATGACTTTACATCTATTCAAACCTAAGACCAAGCCACTTCAATTCTCCTTTTCGGGAGGTACAGACGAGGACAGGGCCCTCCTGAGACTTCGCACTCAGCGGATTTATTCATCACGACGTTCTGATTTAGAGAAAATAAATTGTGGACTTTCACCGACACGGACTCCAAACCTACAGATGTCCCTCAACCTTCACCGCAGCTGGCAGATAGTGGATAAAATCGCATCCTTTGATGGAATAGTTAATCCTCCGCCCGCCATCTTCTCCCGTGACGGTAGACGTGTTAGTCCGTGTGCGGCGGCCAGGAAACAATTCGCATTCAATGGAGCAGCACCGGCGAGATCATCATCCATCATGTGCAACGCAACCTACAAAGAGGCGACTTATCGCGGCGCCCGACTCCGCGCATCATTCCTCGCACTCCGGGGAGGTCAGCCGCTCCACATCCATCGCCGATCCACATCCATCGCCGCTCCACATCCATCGCCGCTCCACATCCATCGCCGCATCCATTTCCTCCATAATGGTAAAATAGTGACAATAAAAGCTACACCAAAGAGGCAGCAAACTCCATCACTTCCAGCCTGTTCAGAACCGAAAATGATTTGTTAGCTACAAATAAGTGACGGGATGGAGGTACAGCGCCTGGAAAAAGTATTCATACCCACATTTTCTCATGTTACAACCAAAAACATAAATGTATTTTATTGGGATTTTATGTGATGGACCAACACAAAGTGTCACATAATTGTGAAGTGGAAGGAAAATGATAAATGATACAAATAAATATGTGAAAAGTGAGGGGGAGGGGCATTTGTATGGCGCCCCCTTTACTCTGATATCCCTAAATAGAATCTAGAGGAACCAATTTCCTTCAGAAGTCACCTAATTAGTAAATAGTCCTCCTGTGTGTCATTTAATATCAGTATAAATGCAGCTGTTCTGTGAAGCCCTCGGAGGTTTGTTAGAGAACCTTAGTGAACAAACAGCATCATGAAGGCCAAGGAACACAGCAGACAGGTCAGGGGTGAAGTTGTGGAGAAGTATAAAGCAGGGTTGGGTTATAATAAAATCTCCCAAGCTTTGACCATCTCACGGAGCTCTGTTCAATCCATCATCGGAAAATGGAAAGAGTATGGGCACAACTGCAAACCTACCAAGACATGGCCGTCCACCTAAACTGACCGGGCCGGGCAAGGAGAGCATTCATCAGAGAAGAGCCAAGAGGTCCATGGTAACTCTGGAGGAGCTGCAGAGATCCACAGCTCAGGGGGGAGAATCTGTCCACAGGACAACTATTAGTCGTCTCTCCACAAATCTGCCCTTTATGGAAGAGTGACAAGAAGAAAGACATTGGAGAAAGAAAGTCATAAGAAGTCCTGTTTGTAGTTTGTGAGAAGCCATGTGGGGGAGGGGGCAGCAAACATGTGGAAGAAGGTGATCTGGTCAGAGGAGACCAAAATTCTACTTTATGGCCTAAAAGCAAAACGCTATGTGTGGGGAAAACTAACACCGCCCATCCCCCGAACACACCATCCCCACCGTGAGACATGGTGGTGGAAGCATCATGTGGTGGGGATGGTTTTCTTCAGCAGGGACAGGGAAGCTGGTCAGAGTTGATGGGAAGATGGATGGAGACAAATACAGGACAATCTTAGAAGAAAACCTGTTAGAGTCGGCAAAAGACTTGAGACCGGGGAGGAGGTTCCCCTTCCAGCAGGACAACGACCCGAAACATCCAGCCAGAGCTACAATGGAATGGTTTACATCAAAGCATATTCATGTGTTAGAATGGCCCAGTCACAGGCCAGACCTAAATCCCATTGAGAATCTGTGGCAAGACTTGAAAATTGCTGATCACAGACGCTCTCCATCCAATCTGACAGAGCTTGAGATATTTTACAAAGAAGAAGAATGGGCAGAAATGTCCTCTCTAGATGGGCAAAGCTGGTAGAGACACCCCCAAAAACATTTGTAGAGAAAGGGGGTTCTACAAAGTATTGACTCCGGGGGGCGCCATACAAATGCCCCTCCCCCACACTTTTCACATATTTATTTGTATCATTTATCATTTTCCTTCCACTTCACAATTATGTGACACTTTGTGTTGGTCCATCACATAAAATCCCAATAAAATACATTTATGGTTTTTTGGTTGTAACAAAATGTGGGGAATCTCAAGGGGTATGAATACTTTTTCCAGGCCCTGTACCTGGGATCAATACGGGAACTTTATCAAAGTTCAGATGATGAATCCAAACCAAATCAATGAGAGCCGAAGCCTAGAATTCAGTAATTGGCATTTTCTAGGCTAATAAGCAGGTGATCGCCAATCAGATGGCATTGTGGGCAGGGAGCAGCAAATTTTAATGAAGCTTAAAGGGGCGGCATTGAAAATGCAAAATTCCTCCGGAAGGTTTTACCCCCTTCATGACCAGGCCATTTTTATTTTTGTTGGCACTGCGCTACATTACCCGGCGATTACGCGGTCATGCGACGCTGTACACAAATGAAACTGATATCATTTGATCACCTCTGAATGTATTTGATCACTTCTGCGTTTTTTTATTTTTATTTTTTATTATTATTTAACTGCATCCCAACTGTATAACACGGATTCTGCGCTGGATCGCTTACTACGGCACTGCGTCATTTTAACTGACCATTGCGCGGTCGTGCGACGCTGCACCCATACAAAATTTGCGTCCTTTTTTTCTTTTGGTGGTATTTGACCACCTCTGCTGTTTTTATTTTTTTGTGCTAGAAAAAAAAAAGCAACAATTTTGAAAAAACAAAAACAAAATTTTTTTACTTTTTGCTGTAATAAATATCCCCAAAAAAAAAAAATATTCATCAGTTCAGGTCAATATATATATTCCTCTGTATTTTTTGGTAAAAAAAAAATTGCAATAAGCGTATATTGATTGGTTTGCGCAGAAGTTATCACGTCTACAAAATAGGGGATAGATTTATCGCATTTTTATTATTTACTTATTTTTTACTAGTAATGGCGGCAATCTGCGATTTTTAGCGGGACTGCGACATTGTGGCGGATAGTAAGCACTGTGAATGTGAATGTGAAACGCGTCAACGTGTTTTGGCTCTGTATTACTTTGCTGTGACATGTACAGTGTGATCCTGATGTTCTAATAAAGGCACGAGAAATCTTATTTGGAGTGCGGCTGTCCAGAATTTTATACTCACCTTGAATTGCGGCGGACCAATCGGACGCTTTTTTGGGACCGGTGACCATTTATGGAGCGGTCAGAGCTAAAAAAAAGCCCCCGATTACTGTATAAATGTCACTGGCAGGGAAGGGGTTAACACTAGGGGGGCGATCAAGGGGTTGAGTGCCCCATAAGGAGGTGTTTCTAACTGTGGGGGGGGGGGGGTGGGACTGACTGGAGGAGGAGAGAGAAGAGCGATCGCTGTTCCTAATTACTAGGAACAACAGATATGTCTATCCCCCGACCGAACGGGGATCTGTCTGTTTACATTGACAGATCCCTGTTCTGGCATTCCGAGGAGCGATCGCGGGTGGCCAGCGGAGATCGCGAGCGCCGGCCACAAGCATCGGCTCTGGGGCGTCATGTGGCCGGCTTGTTCGCGTGCCGCCTATAGCCCTGAAAGCAGCTGCCGTACAGCTACGGCGGTTCGCGTGAAGGAGCTAACCTGCCGCTGTATAAGGACGGCGGCTGGTCGGCAAGTAGTTAAAGAGGAACTAAAACTCAGCGATTTAACAGTTTCACAAAACAGTTACATTCCCAGCACGTGCCGGAAATGCTAACTGTCACATCCGGTTGGGTTCTCAACCAAACTGTCAAACCATCAAATGGCCGGTGTCATCTGATCACATGTATCAAGGCAGTTGAAGATCAAGCAGGAGCCAAGATGGGGGCTTCCTAGGCTGAAAATGATAGGAAGGTTATCTACTAACAATTTGACGATACTTTTTAAGATACTTGAAATGTTACAATTTAATTTTCTAAACAGCAAACCTATACCCCTGAGGAAGACCGTGACCATGTGGGTCGAAACGCGTCTCTAATATGCCTCTCTAATATGAGATGCTGTATATAATCTTGTGTTTGCGCTTTCTGTATTTGGAATGGTATCATATCACCTTACCAGAGCTTATATTTAACTGCTATATGTCCATGTTATGCCAAATTTTCAATAAAGGATTTTCTTTTAACTTAATTCCCTGATGTCATTAACCTTTCCCATACTGTATACATTTGGGGTGTGCAGCACCAATATCCCTCGCATCATGTGTTTTTCCCATGCATGATAGGAAGGTTTCAGTATTAAACCCATTTATTTATTTGCATTAGTCCCCCCGGGGCAGCGATCAGCCCCCAATGACTTTTTTTTTGGACAGCCCCCGGCCTATTAGCCCAGAAAACGGTCGCAATTGATTTGAAAGATTTGACTCCCAATAGGGTTCGGATCTTCAGCACGGTTCCCCCGATCCTCCCGCAGACTGAACTAGGGGTATGTCGGTCCCATCACCCCCCCGTCCAGACAAGGAAAAGACATGCAGCGCACCGAGCTGACATGGAGGAATAGGAGTCACACAGCAGAGAGACATGGAGGGATGACACAGCCCAGGGGGTGCGATAGGAGGGGGGAGGGGGGGATAACATTATTATCTCTGGACCTCATTTAATAACTTGTCACTATATTCAGTCAGATCATTTATTACACTGAGGGTGACCTCTTCCTTCTTCACCCCGAGCTGCACACGAGTAACCCGCCACATGCAGAAGGTTTACATGTGGAGGTCACGCCAAGGGTGATCCTCCCGGCCCACGACCCCTTTATTATCATCCGTAACATACAAGTTCTGCACTTTTCATTGATTTTTAATTATATTTATAGAACCCTAAATAAAATATACTGCCCCACACAAAATAAAATATATTACCCCCCACCCCTCCGTCTTTGGGGCTCATTCACACTACGCATGCGCACCGGGGTGCATTACGAATGCGAGGTGCCCTGTGTTACACCACATTTCAGGGGTTGCTTTTTTCTATTTTTCTCCCTCCACTAAATACAATTCTTATGTACGCTGCACAAAAACGCAACCTGTCCCCCCCTTCTTCACCGCACGCCAAGCAGCTTGGTGGTGTGAACCCAAGACATGGGACATAAGGGAAAGGGTGGCTTAGCGTGTCTGCCTTGTGACACTGGGATCCTCTGATCAGATCACAACCAGGACACTGCATGGAGTCTGCACATCTTCCCTGTGCTTGTGTGGCCTTCTTCCCACACTCCAGAGACATGGCTGTACAGTAATCGGCCCCAGTATGTGAGTGAGGAACACGAGACAAACTTGTGTCTGTTCAGAACCAGGTCCAAAGGATTGTATTTCCATGTTCTGTGTACTATGGGGAGAGCAGATATAGTGAATGCAGGCTCCTGGGGAGATCAGATATAGTGAATGCAGGGTCCTGGGGAGAGCAAATATAGTGAGTGCAGAGTCCTGGGGAGATCAGATATAGTGAGTGCAGGCTCCTGGGGGGATCAGATATAGTGAATGCAGACTCCTGGGGAGACCAGATATAGTGAATGCAGGCTCCTGGGGAGATCAGATATAGTGAGTGCAGGCTCCTGGGGGGATCAGATATAGTGAATGCAGACTCCTGGGGAGACCAGATATAGTGAATGCAGGCTCCTGGGGGGATCAGATATAGTGAATGCAGGCTCCTGGGGGGACAAGATATAGTGAATGCAGGCTCCTGGGGAGATCAGATATAGTGAGTGCAGAGTCCTGGGGAGATCAGATATAGTGAGTGCAGAGTCCTGGGGAGATCAGATATAGTGAATGCAGAGTCCTGGGGAGATCAGATATAGTGAGTGCAGAGTCCTGGGGAGATCAGATATAGTGAGTGCAGGCTCCTGGGGAGATCAGATATAGTGAGTGCAGGCTCCTGGGGAGATCAGATATAGTGAGTGCAGAGTCCTGGGGAGATCAGATATAGTGAGTGCAGGCTCCTGGGGAGATCAGATATAGTGAGTGCAGGCTCCTGGGGAGATCAGATATAGTGAATGCAGGCTCCTGAGGAGATCAGATATAGTGAATGCAGGCTCCTGGGGAGATCAGATATAGTGAATGCAGGGTCCTGGGGAGAGCAGATATAGTGAATGCAGGCTCCTGGGGAGATCAGATATAGTGAATGCAGAGTCCTGGGGAGATCAGATATAGTGAGTGCAGAGTCCTGGGGAGATCAGATATAGTGAGTGCAGGCTCCTGGGGAGATCAGATATAGTGAGTGCAGGCTCCTGGGGAGATCAGATATAGTGAATGCAGGCTCCTGAGGAGATCAGATATAGTGAGTGCAGGCTCCTGGGGAGATCAGATATAGTGAATGCAGGCTCCTGGGGAGATCAGATATAGTGAATGCAGGGTCCTGGGGAGAGCAGATATAGTGAATGCAGGCTCTTGGGGAGATCAGATATAGTGAATGCAGAGTTCTGGGGAGATCAGATATAGTGAATGCAGGCTCCTGGGGAGACCAGATATAGTGAATGCAGGGTCCTGGGGAGAGCAGATATAGTGAATGCAGGCTCCTGGGGAGATCAGATATAGTGAATGCAGAGTCCTGGGGAGATCAGATATAGTGAGTGCAGGCTCCTGGGGAGATCAGATATAGTGAATGCAGGCTCCTGGGGAGATCAGATATAGTGAATGCAGAGTCCTGGGGAGATCAGATATAGTGAATGCAGGCTCCTGGGGGGATCATATATAGTGAGTGCAGGCTCCTGGGGAGATCAGATATAGTGAGTGCAGGCTCCTGGGGAGAGCAGATATAGTGAGTGCAGGCTCCTGGGGGGAGCAGATATAGTGAATGCAGGCTCCTGGGAGGAGCTGATATAGTGAATGCAGGCTCCTGGGGAGAGCAGATATAGTGAGTGCAGGCTCCTGGGAGGAGCTGATATAGTGAATGCAGGCTCCTGGGAGGAGCAGATATAGTGAGTGCAGGCTCCTGGGGGGAGCAGATATAGTGAGTGCAGGCTCCTGGGGGGAGCAGATATAGTGAGTGCAGGCTCCTGGGGAGATCAGATTTAGTGAATGCAGGCTCCTGGGGGGAGCAGATATAGTGAGTGCAGGCTCCTGGGGGGAGCAGATATAGTGAGTGCAGGCTCCTGGGGGGATCAGATATAGTGAGTGCAGGCTCCTGGGGGGATCAGATATAGTGAGTGCAGGCTCCTGGGGGGATCAGATATAGTGAGTGCAGGCTCCTGGGGGGATCAGATATAGTGAATGCAGGCTCCTGGGAGGAGCTGATATAGTGAGTGCAGGCTCCTGGGGGGAGCAGATATAGTGAGTGCAGGCTCCTGGGGGGAGCAGATATAGTGAGTGCAGGCTCCTGGGGGGAGCAGATATAGTGAGTGCAGGCTCCTGGGGGGAGCAGATATAGTGAGTGCAGGCTCCTGGGGGGAGCAGATATAGTGAGTGCAGGCTCCTGGGGGGAGCAGATATAGTGAGTGCAGGCTCCTGGGGGGAGCAGATATAGTGAGTGCAGGCTCCTGGGGAGAGCATATATAGTGAGTGCAGGCTCCTGGGGAGAGCAGATATAGTGAATGCAGGCTCCTGGGGGGAGCAGATATAGTGAATGCAGGCTCCTGGGGGGAGCAGATATAGTGAGTGCAGGCTCCTGGGGGGAGCAGATATAGTGAGTGCAGGCTCCTGGGGGGAGCAGATATAGTGTGCATCAAACCTAAGTGTTCCGGTTGGGCCTGTGGAATGGCCCCGTTCACTTGAATAGTATTGCAGCCGAATGTGACTGGGGGGGTTGGGGGGGTTGGGGGGGGGGATGGGCGGGGTGACCTCAGCAAAGCATGTCTTCACCTCGGCACTCGGCAGCCCATTTTTATTGGCCCCAACCACAAGTGTAAATGAAGCCTTTCACCACTGAGGGATTAATGAGCTCCGATCGATTAATTAGCGAAGACGAAGTGTGGAGAGTTTGTTTTACACAAAGCAAGACGCCAACGCAGGAGCCGCAGACAAAGTCGCACAACGTCGCACAACATCGCACTGACCTTGTTAAACAACTGAAACAAAATAGATCGGAATTCTTTAGCGGCTCTCCGTCCATCGCGCCACTTGTAGTGGAAGAGCCGCATCAGCCGCCGCACCTGAAGGGTTAATGAAGTTCCTCTCACATTTGACAGATACAAGTGGAGGATTAATTAGGTTCATTAGGAGGGGAAACCACTGCAAAGCCATCACTCTGCATTGGAACGGGGAGTGCCTGGTGACAGCGAGGGGGGGGGGGGGAGGGGGTGTATCCATGCAGAGAGACGCAGATTATTTTTCTGCCTATATATGTACATACAGCTGTATATGAGCAGGCCAGGAAAAATCCAAACTCCTTCATTTTACCATCCCCCGTCCAGCTTGTGGTCATAACCGTTTTCCTAATTAATAGCTTTGAGGGTCGAATTCAGGTCCAGCTTCATAGATGTCAATGGGGGGGCATTTCTGGAGACAACCTATTGCCACTCAAACAGCATGAGATGCCACGTGCCGCTTCCCATGCCACAAATAGGATTCAAAACCTACAGGGGACAGAGGTGAAAAAACAAACGCAAAAAAAAAGAATATTTCTTTTTTCCTATGTGGGTGTTCACATATGTGTATTTTATAAATAAGATTTTTTATTTTATATTATTGCATCAAATATATCATTTTATAGAGTATCATTTTCCTGTATTTCCATCAGTACCTGGTTGATCCTGCCAGTCACCTTTCTACAGTGTTGTAAACTGATCACATAAAGCACAGGAGCTGGTCTATGTTAGTGTGGTCATTTTTCCTCCTTTGGCTGGACATGCAGAGGTGCAGGACACTGTGCAGACACACAGCATGCCTGTGTTGTGTAGTATGTTCAGCCACCACGCCCCCCTCCCAATCACAGCCTGCCTCTGCAACACGCCCCCTCCCAATCACAGCCTGCCTCTGGCACACCCCCCCTGCCAATTATAGCCTGTCTCCGGCATGGGGGGGTGGATTGTTCAAAGTGAGTAGGGGGGTGGGGTTGTACAGAGTTAAGATGTTGGGGGGAGCGGAGGGTTTAGAGGTGAAAGATGGGGAGTTGGGATAGGGAAGTGACATGTTGACGAGGGTAAAAAGGTGAACTGTGGATGGTGGATGGGAGGAGTGAATGCTAAGGTGAATTGTGGAATGTGTATGGGGGGGGGGGGGGGGGTACTGAATAAGGAGGGGAGATGAACTATGGATAGATACGGGGGCAGGGGGTTATGAACTGTCGACAGGGGTAGAGGGTGATCTGTGGATGGGGTTAGAGGGTGATCTGTGGATGGGGGTAGAGTGTGAGCTGTGGATGGGGGTAGAGGGTGAGCTATGGATGGGGGTAGAGGGTGAGCTGTGGATGGGGGTAGAGGGTGATCTGTGAATGGGGGTAGAGGGTGAGCTGTGGATGTGGGTAGAGGGTGATCTGTGGATGGGGGTAGAGGGTGAGCTATGGATGGGGGTAGAGGGTGATCTGTGGATGGTGGTAGAGGGTGAGCTGTGGATGGGGGTAGAGGGTGATCTGTGGACGGTGGGTAGAGTGTGAGCTGTGGAAGGGGGTAGAGGGTGATCTGTGGATGGGGGAAGAGGGTGAGCTATGGATGGGGGTAGAAGGTGAGCTGTTGATGGGGGTAGAGGGTGAGCTGTGGATGGGGGTAGAGGGTGATCTGTGGACGGGGGTAGAGGATGAGCTGTGGATGGGGGTTGAAGGTGAGCTGTGGATGGGGGTAGAGGGTGAGCTGTTGATGGGGGTAGAGGGTGATCTGTGGATGGGGGTAGAGTGTGAGCTGTGGATGGGGGTAGAGGGTGAGCTGTGGATGGGGGTAGAGGGTGATCTGTGGATGGGGGTAGAGGGTGATCTGTGGATGGGGGTAGAGGGTGAGCTGTTGATGGGGGTAGAGGGTGAGCTGTGGATGGGGGTAGAGGGTGATCTGTGGATGGGGGTAGAGGGTGAGCTGTTGATGGGGGTAGAGGGTGAGCTGTGGATGGGGGTAGAGGGTGATCTGTGGATGGGGGTAGAGGGTGAGCTGTTGATGGGGGTAGAGGGTGAGCTGTGGATGGGGGTAGAGGGTGATCTGTGGACGGGGGTAGAGGGTGATCTGTGGACGGGGGTAGAGGGTGATCTGTGGACGGGGGTAGAGGGTGTGCTGTGGATGGGGGTAGAGGCTGATCTGTGGATGGGGGTAGAAGGTGAGCTGTTGATGGGGGTAGAGGGTGAGCTGTGGATGGGGGTATAGGGCGAGGTGAGGATGGGGGTAGAGGGCGAGCTGAGGATGGGGGTAGAGGGTGAGCTGAGGATGGGGGTAGAGGGTGAGCTGTGGATGGGGGTAGAGGGTGTGCTGTGGATGGGGGTAGAAGGTGAGCTGTTGATGGGGGTAGAGGGTGAGCTGTGGATGGGGGTAGAGGGCGAGCTGAGGATGGGGGTAGAGGGTGAGCTGTGGATGGGGGTAGAGGGTGTGCTGTGGATGGGGGTAGAAGGTGAGCTGTTGATGGGGGTAGAGGGTGAGCTGTGGATGGGGGTAGAGGGCGAGCTGAGGATGGGGGTAGAGGGTGATCTGTGGATGGGGGTAGAGGGTGATCTGTGGATGGGGGTAGAGGGTGATCTGTGGATGGGGTTAGAGGGTGATCTGTGGATGGGGGTAGAGGGTGATCTGTGGATGGGGGTAGAGGGTGAGCTTTGGATGGGGGTAGAGGGTGATCTGTGGATGGGGGTAGAGGGTGAGCTGTGGATGGGGGTAGAGGGTGATCTGTGGATGGGGGTAGAGGGTGAGCTGTGGATGGGGGTAGAGGGTGATCTGTGGATGGGGGTAGAGGGTGAGCTGTGGATGGGGGTAGAAGGTGAGCTGTGGATGGGGGTAGAGGGTGATTTGTGGATGGGGATAGAAGGTGAGCTGTGGATGGGGGTAGAGGGTGATCTGTGGATGGGGGTAGAGGGTGATCTGTGGATGGGGGTAGAGGGTGAGCTGTGGATGGGGGTAGAGAGTGAGCTATGGATGGGGGTAGAGGGTGATCTGTGGATGGGGGTAGAGGGTGAGCTGTGGACGGTGGTAGAGGGTGATCTGTGGATGGGGGTAGAGGGTGATCTGTGGATGGGGGTAGAGGGTGATCTGTGGATGGGGGTAGAGGGTGATCTGTGGATGGGGGTAGAGGGTGATCTGTGGATGGGGGTAGAGGGTGATCTGTGGATGGGGGTAGAGAGTGAGCTATGGATGGGGGTAGAGGGTGATCTGTGGATGGGGGTAGAGGGTGAGCTGTGGACGGTGGTAGAGGGTGATCTGTGGACGGTGGTAGAGGGTGATCTGTGGATGGGGGTAGAGGGTGATCTGTGGATGGGGGTAGAGAGTGAGCTGTGGATGGGGGTAGAGGGTGATCTGTGGATGGGGATAGAAGGTGAGCTGTGGATGGGGGTAGAGGGTGATCTGTGGATGGGGGTAGAGGGTGAGCTGTGGATGGGGGTAGAGGGTGAGCTGTGGATGGGGGTAGAAGGTGAGCTGTGGATGGGGGTAGAGGGTGAGCTGTGGATGGGGGTAGAGGGTGATCTGTGGATGGGGGTAGAGGGTGAGCTGTGGATGGGGGTAGAGGGTGATCTGTGGATGGGGGTAGAGGGTGAGCTGTGGATGGGGGTAGAGGGTGAGCTGTGGATGGGGGTAGAGGGTGATCTGTGGATGGGGGTAGAGGGTGAGCTGTGGATGGGGGTAGAAGGTGAGCTGTGGATGGGGGTAGAGGGTGAGCTGTGGATGGGGGTAGAAGGTGAGCTGTGGATGGGGGTAGAGGGTGAGCTGTGGATGGGGGTAGAGGGTGAGCTGTGGATGGGGGTAGAAGGTGAGCTGTGGATGGGGGAAGAGGGTGAGCTATGGATGGGGGTAGAAGGTGAGCTGTTGATGGGGGTAGAGGGTGAGCTGTGGATGGGGGTAGAGGGTGATCTGTGGATGGGGGTAGAGGGTGAGCTGTGGATGGGGGTAGAAGGTGAGCTGTGGATGGGGGTAGAGGGTGAGCTGTGGATGGGGGTAGAGGGTGAGCTGTGGATGGGGGTAGAGGGTGATCTGTGGATGGGGGTAGAAGGTGAGCTGTGGATGGGGGTAGAGGGTGAGCTGTGGATGGGGGTAG
Organism: Lithobates pipiens; assembly: GCF_037356315.1. Classification (NCBI taxonomy): domain Eukaryota; kingdom Metazoa; phylum Chordata; class Amphibia; order Anura; family Ranidae; genus Lithobates; species Lithobates pipiens. Next base: position 2,398,549 of record NW_027507789.1, read on the forward strand.
AGGGTGAGCTGTGGATGGGGGTAGAGGGTAAGCTGTGGATGGGGGTAGAAGGTGAGCTGTGGATGGGGGTAGAAGGTGAGCTGTGGATGGGGGTAGAGGGTGAGCTGTGGATGGGGGTAGAGGGTGAGCTGTGGATGGGGGTAGAAGGTGAGCTGTGGATGGGGGTAGAGGGTGAGCTGTGGATGGGGGTAGAGGGTGATCTGTGGATGGGGGTAGAGGATGAGCTGTGGATGGGGGTAGAGGGTGAGCTGTGGATGGGGGTAGAAGGTGAGCTGTGGATGGGGGGTAGAGGGTGATCTGTGGATGGGGGTAGAGGGTGATCTGTGGATGGGGGTAGAGGGTGATCTGTGGATGGGGGTAGAGGGTGAACTGTGGATGGGGGTAGAGGGTGAGCTGTGGATGGGGGTAGAGGGTGAACTGTGGATGGGGGTAGAGGGTGAGCTGTGGATGGGGGTAGAAGGTGAGCTGTGGATGGGGGTAGAAGGTGAGCTGTGGATGGGGGTAGAGGGTGATCTGTGGATGGGGGTAGAGGGTGAGCTGTGGATGGGGGTAGAGGGTGAGCTGTGGATGGGGGTAGAGGGTGATCTGTGGATGGGGGTAGAAGGTGAGCTGTGGATGGGGGTAGAGGGTGATCTGTGGATGGGGGTAGAGGGTGAGCTGTGGATGGGGGTAGAAGGTGAGCTGTGGATGGGGGTAGAAGGTGAGCTGTGGATGGGGGTAGAGGGTGATCTGTGGATGGGGGTAGAGGGTGAGCTGTGGATGGGGGTAGAAGGTGAGCTGTGGATGGGGGTAGAAGGTGAGCTGTGGATGGGGGTAGAGGGTGATCTGTGGATGGGGGTAGAGGGTGAGCTGTGGATGGGGGTAGAGGGTGATCTGTGGATGGGGGTAGAAGGTGATCTGTGGATGGGGGTAGAAGGTGAGCTGTGGATGGGGGTAGAAGGTGAGCTGTGGATGGGGGTAGAGGGTGATCTGTGGATGGGGGTAGAGGGTGATCTGTGGATGGGGGTAGAGGGTGAGCTGTGGATGGGGGTAGAGGGTGATCTGTGGATGGGGGTAGAGGGTGAGCTGTGGATGGGGGTAGAGGGTGAGCTGTGGATGGGGGTAGAGGGTGATCTGTGGATGGGGGTAGAGGGTGATCTGTGGACGGTGGTAGAGGGTGAGCTGAGGATGGGGGTAGAGGGTGAGCTGTGGATGGGGGTAGAGGGTGAGCTGTGGATGGGGGTAGAGGGTGAGCTGTGGATGGGGGTAGAGGGTGATCTGTGGATGGGGGTAGAGGGTGATCTGTGGATGGGGGTAGAGTGTGAGCTGTGGATGGGGGTAGAGGGTGATCTGTGGATGGGGGTAGAGGGTGAGCTGTGGATGGGGGTAGAGGGTGAGCTGAGGATGGGGGTAGAGGGTGATCTGTGGATGGGGGTAGAGGGTGATCTGTGGATGGGGGTAGAGGGTGAGCTGTGGATGGGGGTAGAGGGTGAGCTGTGGATGGGGGTAGAAGGTGAGCTGTGGATGGGGGTAGAGGGTGATCTGTGGATGGGGGTAGAAGGTGAGCTGTGGATGGGGGTAGAGGGTGATCTGTGGATGGGGGTAGAGGGTGATCTGTGGATGGGGGTAGAGTGTGAGCTGTGGATGGGGGTAGAGGGTGATCTGTGGATGGGGGTAGAGGGTGAGCTGTGGATGGGGGTAGAGGGTGAGCTGAGGATGGGGGTAGAGGGTGATCTGTGGATGGGGGTAGAGGGTGATCTGTGGATGGGGGTAGAGGGTGAGCTGTGGATGGGGGTAGAGGGTGATCTGTGGATGGGGGTAGAGGGTGATCTGTGGATGGGGGTAGAGGGTGAGCTGTGGATGGGGGTAGAGGGTGAGCTGTGGATGGGGGTAGAGGGTGATCTGTGGATGGGGGTAGAAGGTGATCTGTGGATGGGGGTAGAGGGTGATCTGTGGATGGGGGTAGAGGGTGAGCTGTGGATGGGGGTAGAGGGTGAGCTGTGGATGGGGGTAGAGGGTGATCTGTGGATGGGGGTAGAGGGTGATCTGTGGATGGGGGTAGAGGGTGAGCTGTGGATGGGGGTAGAGGGTGATCTGTGGATGGGGGTAGAAGGTGATCTGTGGATGGGGGTAGAAGGTGATCTGTGGATGGGGGTAGAGGGTGATCTGTGGATGGGGGTAGAGGGTGAGCTGTGGATGGGGGTAGAGGGTGAGCTGTGGATGGGGGTAGAAGGTGATCTGTGGATGGGGGTAGAAGGTGATCTGTGGATGGGGGTAGAGGGTGATCTGTGGATGGGGGTAGAGGGTGAGCTGTGGATGGGGGTAGAGGGTGAGCTGTGGATGGGCGTAGAAGGTGAGCTGTGGATGGGGGTAGAAGGTGAGCTGTGGATGGGGGAGAAGCTGAGCCTTGATCGCATGCATTATTTGGCATAATTTCTCTTTCCAGAGGAATGGTGGGATTGGGGGTGTGAGGGGGTGGGGATGGGGGTGTGAGGGGGTGGGATTGGGGGTGTGAGGGGGTGGGGATGGGGGTGTGAGGGGGTGGGATTGGGGGTGTGAGGGGGTGGGGATGGGGGTGTGAGCGGGTGGGGATTGGGGGTGTGAGGGGGTGGGTATGGGGGTGTGAGGGGGTGGGATTGGGGGTGTGAGGGGGTGGGGATGGGGGTGTGAGCGGGTGGGGATTGGGGGTGTGAGGGGGTGGGGATGGGGGTGTGAGGGGGTGGGATTGGGGGTGTGAGGGGGTGGGGATGGGGGTGTGAGCGGGTGGGGATGGGGTGTGGAGTGGGGGGGGGGGGCCTCTTGCCCCTATTCTCTGGTTATAACGGTATTAGGAATGTCCATAACGTGTTCAGATCCAGTTTCAGTGGCGGATTTACATGAAAGGAGCTGAGAGGGTCTCACATAAGCGCCCCCCCCCCCCCCGTTTGTAAAGTGTTGTGTAAATGTTTGCTGAAGTCGGAGTTGTTTAAAGTCGAATTTTTTGGCTTTGACAAATATTTGTTTTTAGGGCCTCAAAGAATTTTGAAGTGGAACTTTCACCTTGTTGCGGGGGTCCGCTTTCAGGTGCATTCCTTTGAAGACCTCCTAGTCAAATAAATGGGCTGCCAATACACCACAGCAGCAAATCACCGACGCGTTCCATTTCTAGCAGCGCAGCACCCCGAATCTCATACCGCAAATGGCGCTCAGCCTTGGAACCCGCACGGCACTACAGAGATTTAACTTTGGAGAGTTGAGTCCGGCCGGCGAGCATCCAGCGGCTGGCTACGAAGCCCGCTGCTCTTATTAGGTGCAATTAATTTCGTATGACAAACATCTTGAAGCGCGTCGGTAATGAGAGCAATTTTCAGAGTTCATTACACCCCGGATGGAGCGCATTAACACATGAGCGACAGGCGGATCTGTCCAGAGGGGATAAGCAGGCCCGCCGGCTGGCGCATATCGGCGATATTGTTTAGAAATGGATATTAAAGTAAAAGGCAATGCGGAATGATGAGTTGCAGCCTTCAGGTTTGCTGCAGAGCTGCAGCCCCGCTGTGACCGGACCGCTGAGGGCCCATTCACACGAAATCAAGCCATTGCAGTGCACTGATGCGCTCAAAGTGCGTTGCGTTAAGACAAGTAATTCATTATGAAAGAGTCATTCGGAAAGTGTTGAAGCCAAACTCCAGGTAGGTACAAAAGACACAAATTGTTGCAGCGCTGTATTCATTAAAGTGGTTCTAAAGGCTCAGGGATATTTACCTTCATGCATTCTTTGCCCGGCCCCCCACAAATACTTACCTGAGCCCCATCTCGATCCAGCAAACTGCACGAGAGCCTCAGTTCTCTGGGAACCCCCTCTCCTCTTTGGCTGAGCCATCAATCACAGTCAGTGAGCCAATCAGGAGAGGGAGGGGGCAGGGCCAAGCTGCGGCTCTGTGTGTAAATGGACATGCAGAGCCACGGCTCGGGTGCCCCCCATAGCAAGCCGATTGCTGTGGGGGCACTTGGCAGGAGGGAGGGGCCAGAAGAGCCAGCGAGGGACCCAAGAAGAGGGGGATCGGGGCTGCTTTGTGCAAAACCAGTGCAAGTATAACATGTTTGTTATTTAACCACTCGCCAACCGAATGACGACTACAGCACAGTTGTCCAGTTTTCGAAGGACATCATATGTCCTTAGGGCACAGCTGATCACTGGTCAGGGTAAAGGGCCAATCACAGCAGCCCTTTACCATGTGATCAGCTGTGTCCAATGATAGCTAATCACAATGTAAACACAAGCTGGTTATCAGCATTACTTTCCTCACACTGACAGCATGAGCAGAAGAGAGAAGAGCCAATAAGGGACTTGTGTGAAAGGGGCATCTACTCTGATAATCTGTGCAGTCCCAACAGTGCCCGCCAGTGCTGCCAATCAGTGCCCACCAGTGCCCATCTGTATTGCCTATCAGTGCCCATCAGTGTCACCTATCAGTGACCATCAGTGCATGGGCGTCCGCAGGTAGGGGCAAGGGGGGTCAAGTGCCCCCCCCCCGGAATCAGGGATCTGATTGGCACATTCAGCACAGTAGCGTCGCTATGGGGGTGCGGACAACCAGCGGGGTAACACCATCAAGGTGCTGTCAAGCCCCCCCATCAGTATAGTGTGACTGTGGGCTCTTTTCCCTGCTCATTCCAGCAGAGAACTCGTGGCACTGTGTCAGGAGAAAGGCAAGCTGCGGGCGATCAGAGATTTCTCCCGCTTGCCCCCCCTTTTTCCTGTCAGGGAGAAGAGATGGCGGCTCTCATCAGGTTCCCCGCCCAGCTTCCTGCCCACTCTGTTCCTTCCCCATTGACCATGACTGAGGGCCAATCAAAGGAGACTAGGAGAGGAGAGCATCGTGGAACATGTAGTCCCGAAGATTGGTGGCCCCATTTTCCACAGGGAGGAGGCTACAGCTCGATCAAGAGAGAGATTGAGAGACTGCAACCTGGAAAAAAGCTGAGGGAGAGAGCGCTACAGGACAAAGAAAGAGGTGTGTGCTGGGTGGAAGCCAGAGAGAGCCACGCTGCCCAGCACCACCAGAGAGAGCCACGCTGCCCAGCACCACCAGAGAGAGCCACAATGCCCAGCACCACCAGAGAGAGCCACGCTGCCCAGCACCACCAGAGAGAGCCACGCTGCCTAGCACCACCAGAGAGAGCCACGCTGCCCAGCACCACCAGAGAGAGCCACGCTGCCCATTGTCACCAGAGAGAGCCACAATGCCCAGCACCACCAAAGAGAGCCACGCTACCCAGCACCACCAGAGAGAGCCACGCTGCCCAGCACCACCAGAGAGAGCCACGCTGCCCAGCACCACCAGAGAGAGCCATGCTGCCCATTGTCACCAGAGAGAGCCACAATGCCCAGCACCACCAAAGAGAGCCACGCTGCCCAGCACCATCAGAGAGAGCCACGCTGCCCAGCACCACCAGAGAGAGCCACGCTGCCCAGCACCACCAGAGAGAGCCACGCTGCCCAGCACCACCAGAGAGAGCCACGCTGCCCATTGTCACCAGAGAGAGCCACAATGCCCAGCACCACCAAAGAGAGCCACGCTACCCAGCACCACCAGAGAGAGCCACGCTGCCCAGCACCACCAGAGAGAGCCACGCTGCCCAGCACCACCAGAGAGAGCCACGCTGCCCAGCACCACCAGAGAGAGCCACGCTGCCCATTGTCACCAGAGAGAGCCACAATGCCCAGCACCACCAAAGAGAGCCACGCTGCCCAGCACCACCAGAGAGAGCCACGCTGCCCAGCACCACCAGAGAGAGCCACGCTGCCCATTGCCACCAGAGAGAGCCACGCTGCCCAGCACCACCAGAGAGAGCCATGCTGCCCCACGCCACCAGAGAGGGCCATGCTGCCCATTGCCACCAGAGAGAGCCACGCTGCCCCACGCCACCAGAGAGAGCCACGCTGCCCATTGCCACCAGAGAGAGCCACGCTGCCCCACGCCACCAGAGAGAGCTGCGCTGCCCAGCACCACCAGAGAGAGCCACGCTGCCCCACGCCACCAGAGAGAGAAAGACTGAGCCGCTACCAGGGTACAGACATGCTACAGTGAGCGATCGTCCAGCCGGAGGGATCACTGCTGTAGTTTCGCTGGGTCTGGTAAGAGGGCCTGTTGGCCATTATCCATTACTTATCCTAGGGACTGGACTACACCTGCTGTCTCTGACCATGATAATGTGATAATGACATTGTCGAAAAGGGGTGGCACATGGGTGACCCTAAAATGATGCCCACCCCCCTGTAAAAAAGTTCTGCGGACGCCCATGCATCAGTGCAACCTCATCAGTGCCCATCAGTGCCACCTATCAGTGCAATCTCATCCGTACAGCCTATCAGTGACCATCAGTTCTGCCTATCAGAGCCCATTAGTACAGCCTATCAGTCCCCATCAGTGCAGTCTCCTCAGTGCCCATCAGTGCAGCCTCATCCATGTCCATCAGTGAAGGAGACAAAATTACCTGTTTGCAAAATTTTATAGCAAACTATGAAAAACTTATTTTTTTTTAAATTTATTTAGCAAAAATAAAAAAAACCCAGTAGTGATTAAATACCACCAAAAGAAAGTTCTATTTGTGTGGGAAAATTTACAAAAATGTAATATGTGTACAGTGTTACACATGACCGTGTAATTGTCATTCAAAAGTGTGAGGGCGCTGAAAGCTGAAAATTGGCCTGGGCAGGAAGGGGGGGGGGGGGGGGGGGGTTGGTTGCAAAACAAAACGAGACTTTACTCTATTACATCACATAGGGGCATATTAATAATAATAATAATAAAAAATGGATAGCAATTCATATAATAAAAAATGCATTTGTTCTGTGGCAGTTGGAAAAACAAAATGTTATTAGACTATTTCCTGTGGACGAATGTTCTTTATTGATTTGAAGCAGAAAATACCACATTTAGCCATTAGATGGCGCTAAGTATCATAGGAATTTCTTAACCTCCTTGATACCATCTAGTGGCCGAATGCAGTGTTTTCCCAGAATAAATCATTGCAAAACATTCATCCAGCACAGAATATCAGAAAATAGCTCGATAACATTTGTTTATTTTTTTGCCCCGTTCACACAGAAGGAATGTACATGCACTTTCAATGGGCAAAGGGAGAATTTTTAAAAAGTATACCCTTAAATGTATTCTTTTTTTTTTAATGTGAAGCAATGTCGCTTGATTTGACTCAGGATCAGCCTTTTTCAGTCCCTGTACAGCAGGAACAGGAAGAGCAAGAACGGCATGAGGAACCAATCAGTTGTGCTGCTAGAAGCATGCTGATAGGAAGAGAGAGCAGAGAGATGAGCCCTATAGTGTGCTGCTTCTCCTTTTAACTGTCCAGTCACAGGCTGGGGGGAGGGGCAAGACCTTTAAGTTTTACTACACTGCAGCAGAGTAAAAAAAAAAATCAGTTCTCCTGCCAGGGAGAGCCGTGCTGTGTGACAGAGCGGTGTTAATCTTAGGACTGGATGGACAGGCGCACAATTCCTGTTATTTCGTCCGGTGTATTTAGCCGTTTGCCTGACGTTCGTCTTTCGTTGGTTAATTTGTTTCTAATTAAATCAGCCCCATTGTATGTGTGTGCGATGGCGGTTGGCGGGAGGGGCCATTAGAGTGTAAGCTCTGGAGAATGACGCGCGTGGCTCCTTGTACTCGGTAAATTGGTCCAAAATCTGTTGTCATGACATAAAAGAAAAGTAACGAAGCGACGGCTTTATATTCTCTGCGCCGCCGGCGCCTCACTGCACATCGAGCGATGTCTGGAGAGGTGTCACCGCTCCCACTAGCAAGTCGAGCGGAGATAATCTCATCTGTATGTGAAACACGCTTCCACTTTTAAATTTTTTTTTTGCATGAAAGAAAAGAAAAGAGATGTTCTGCGTGGTATTTTATTGAAGCAGTTTTTTTTTTTTAACATAACATTCACACGGAACCCGCCACATACAAAGCAAGATCACAGTGTTGTTGGGGAGTGACGCAACGTAGAAAAAACGATATTACAGAAGTACTGCCATTGCTGAGCGATCATCGGGATTTTTCCTTTTGGAGGGTCGGTGGGCACTAGGTTATTTTTTTTTTTTGTTAAAGAAGTTTTTTAAAGATAACTTTTGCACCAAACCCGCCACATGCAAAGCAAGATCACGGTATTGTAGAGCAGAGCGACGCAACGTGGAATTCAATATCACACCCAGTCACCCATCCACCCCAAACTCGCTCATCCGTGTCTTTATGGACCTTGCTTTGTGCTCTGGTGGGCAGTCATGTTGGAACAGGAAGGGGCCGTCCCCAAAATGTCTTGGTATGCTGACGCCTTAAGAGTTCCCTTCACTGGAACTAAGGGGCCAAACCCAACCCCTGAAAAACAACCCCACCCCATAATCCCCCTCCACCAAACAACCCCCCTCTATAATCCCCCCGCTCCACCAAACAACCCCCACCATAATCCCCACCTCCACCAAACAACCCCCACCATAATGCCCACCTCCACCAAACAACCCCCCTCCATAATCCCCCCGCTCCACCAAAGAAATCCCCACCATAACCCCCCCACCAAACAACCCCACTCCATAACCCCCCCTCTCCACCAAACAAACCCCCACCATAATCCCCCATTCCCACCAAACAAACCCCCACCATAATCCCCCCTCTCCACCAAACAAATCCCCACCATAACCCCCCCTCCACCAAACAACCCCCCTCCATAATCCCCTCTCTCCACCAAACAAACCTCCACCATAATCCCCCCTCTCCGCCAAACAAACCCCCACCATAATCCCCCCTCTCCACCAAACAAATCCCCACCATAATCCCCCCTCTCCACCAAACAAATCCCCACCATAACCCCCACTCCACCAAACAACCCCCACCATAATCCCCACCTCCACCAAACAACCCCCACCATAATGCCCACCTCCACCAAACAACCCCCCTCCATAATCCCCCTGCTCCACCAAACAAATCCCCACCATAACCCCCCCACCAAACAACCCCACTCCATAACCCCCCCTCTTCACCAAACAAACCCCCACCATAACCCCCCCTCCACCAAACAACCCCCCTCCATAATCCCCCCTCTCCACCAAACAAACCTCCACTATAATCCCCCCTCTCCGCCAAACAAACCCCCACCATAATCCCCCCTCTCCACCAAACAAATCCCCACCATAATCCCCCCTCTCCACCAAACAAACTCCCACCATAATCCCACCTCTCCACCAAACAAATCCCCACCATAATCCCCCCTCTCCACCAAACTAATCCCCACCATAACCCCCCCTCCACCAAACAACCCCCACCATAATCCCCACCTCCACCAAACAACCCCCCTCCATAATCCCCCACCCTCCACCAAACAAACCCCCACCATAATCCCCCCTCCACCAAACAAATCCCCACCATAATCCCCCCTCTCCACCAAACAAATCCCCACCATAATCCCCCCCTCCACCAAACAAATCCCCACCATACCCCCCCCTCCATAATCCCCCCTCTCCACCAAACAAACCTCCACCATAATCCCCCCTCTCCACCAAACAAATCCCCACCATAACCCCCCCTCCACCAAACAACCCCCACCATAATCCCCCTCTCCACCAAACAAATCCCCACCATAACCCCCCTCCACCAAACAACCCCCCTCCATAATCCCCTCTCTCCACCAAACAAACCTCCACCATAATCCCCCCTCTCCGCCAAACAAACCCCCACCATAATCCCCCCTCTCCACCAAACAAATCCCCACCATAATCCCCCCTCTCCACCAAACAAATCCCCACCATAACCCCCACTCCACCAAACAACCCCCACCATAATCCCCACCTCCACCAAACAACCCCCCTCCATAATCCCCACCTCCACCAAACAACCCCCCTCCATAATCCCCCCTCTCCACCAAACAAACCCCCACCATAATCCCCCCTCCACCAAATGATTTGGACCAGTGCACAAAGCAAGGTCCATAAAGACATGGATGAGCGAGTTTGGGGTGGAGGAACTTGACTGGGTGTGATATTGAATTCCACGTTGCGTCACTCTGTTCTACAATACCGTGATCTTGCTTTGCATGTGGCGGGTTTGGTGGAAAAGTTATCTTTAAAAAACGACTTTAACAAAAATAAAATAACCTAGTGCCCACTGACCCTCCAAAAGGAAAAAGCCAGATGATCGCTCAACAATGCAGTACGTCTGTAATAGCAAGGTCCATAAAGACACGGATGAGCGAGTTTGGGGTGGAGGAACTTGACCGACCTGCACAGAGTCCTGACCTCAACCCCCCCATAGAACACCTTTGGGATGAATAAGAGCGCAGACTGCGAGCCAGGCCTTCTCCTCCAACATCACTGCCTGACCTCACCAATGCTCTTCTGGACGAATGGTCAAACCTTCCCATAGACACCCTCCTAAACCTTGTGGAAGGCCTTCCCAGAAGAGGTGAAGCTGTTATAGCTGCAAAGGGCCAACTCAATATTGAACCCTCCGGACTAAGACTGGGATGTCATTAAAGTTCATGCGTGTGTAAAGGCAGGTGTCCCAATACTTTTGGAAATATAGTGTGTGTATGGACAGGGAGGTTGCACAGAAGTCAATCTACTGATTGGTATCTGTACATGCACCCTGTCAGATTTTTTCCCGTCTCGATCAGAGAACCCCTTGATGGTTTATAGATAACGTATAATGGAAAAAAAAAAAAAGTCCAGTTTTGATTGGCCCGATTAAAGTTTAGTAACTCTTCCCGCCCCAAATTCCTCCAGCAGCGAATGAATATTCCCGAAGTCACAGACCTCCAAATCACCACCGACTTCATCCACGGATCATCGAGAACCTTCATCCTCCAGTTTTCATATTTGTACTAATTACTTGGCAATGCGTCGGAGTCATTATGTTGGGGAAATGGTGAGGGATGAAGAGGCACCTGCACTCGCCATGCGCTGACGCCGTGCCAATGCCAGGCTAATGGAAGGCCACTTACCAGAAGGTGCCAATAATTGAGGTGGGTAATGATGACGGGCACATTTCTTGGATGTCTCACCAGGCTGATTCCCTGGATGTTCGGCTGGTTAAAAGGAAGATAATGAAGTGGAGAATCGTTCACTGTGAGCGATTTCCTGCAGGAGCCGCTTATATATGCGCAATATTGGGGGGGGGGGGGCGGGGCTTGTGGAAACCATTTGTAGGACATCAAATAAAAAGGGAAAATATGAAAAATAATCGGAGCAATTTATTTGTATCAATTCATCTCCATATCGGAGGAAGCAAAGAAAGACACGACGACGCTCGCTTTTCACCCCGATCTTCCATCACCCCCCAACTTCCATTCCACCCCGATCTTCCATCACCCCCTGACTCCCATTCCACCCCGATCTTCCATCACCCCCAACTCCCATTCCACCCCGATTTTCCATCACCCCCCAACTTCCATTCCACCCCGATCTTCCATCACCCCCTGACTCCCATTCCACCCCGATCTTCCATCACCCCCCAACCTCCATTCCACCCCAATCTTCCATCACCCCCAAATCCCATTCCACCCGATCTTCCATCACCCCCAACTCCCATTCCACCCCGATCTTCCATCACCCACAAATCCCATTCCACCCCGATCTTCCATCACCCCCTGACTCCCATTCCACCCCGATCTTCCATCACCCCCAACTCCCATTCCACCCCGATCTTCCATCACCCCCCAACTTCCATTCCACCCCGATCTTCCATCACCCCCAACTCCCATTCCACCCCGATCTTCCATCACCCCCAACTTCCATTCCACCCCGATCTTCCATCACCCCCCCAACTCCCATTCCACCCCGATCTTCCATCACCCCCTGACTCCCATTCCACCCCGATCTTCCATCACCCCCAACTCCCATTCCACCCCGATCTTCCATCACCACCCAACTTCCATTCCACCCCGATCTTCCATCACCTCCCAACTCCCATTCCACCCCGATCTTCCATCACCCCCCAACTCCCATTCCACCCCGATCTTCCATCACCCCCAAATCCCATTCCACCCCGATCTTCCATCACCCCCCGACTCCCATTCCACCCCAATCTTCCATCACCCCCAACTTCCATTCCACCCCGATCTTCCATCACCCCCCAACCTCCATTCCACCCCGATCTTCCATCACCCCCAAATCCCATTCCACCCCGATCTTCCATCACCCCCCTGACTCCCATTCCACCCCGATCTTCCATCACCCCCCCAACTCCCATTCCACCCCGATCTTCCATCACCCCCCAACTCCCATTCCACCCCGATCTTCCATCACCCCCCCGACTCCCATTCCACCCCAATCTTCCATCACCCCCAACTTCCATTCCACCCCGATCTTCCATCACCCCCCAACCTCCATTCCACCCCGATCTTCCATCACCCCCAAATCCCATTCCACCCCGATCTTCCATCACCCCCCTGACTCCCATTCCACCCCGATCTTCCATCACCCCCCAACTCCCATTCCACCCCGATCTTCCATCACCCCCCAAATCCCATTCCACCCCGATCTTCCATCACCCCCCTGACTCCCATTCCACCCCGATCTTCCATCACCCCCCCAACTCCCATTCCACCCCGATCTTCCATCACCCCCCAACCTCCATTCCACCCCGATCTTCCATCACCCCCAAATCCCATTCCACCCCGATCTTCCATCACCCCCCTGACTCCCATTCCACCCCGATCTTCCATCACCCCCCAACTCCCATTCCACCCGATCTTCCATCACCCCCCAACTTCCATTCCACCCCGATCTTCCATAACCCCCTGACTCCCATTCCACCCCGATCTTCCATCACCCCCCAACTCCCATTCCACCCCGATCTTCCATCACCCCCCAACTCCCATTCCACCCCGATCTTCCATCACCCCCCCGACTCCCATTCCACCCCAATCTTCCATCACCCCCAACTTCCATTCCACCCCGATCTTGCATCACCCCCAACCTCCATTCCACCCCGATCTTCCATCACCCCCAAATCCCATTCCACCCCGATCTTCCATCACCCCCCTGACTCCCATTCCACCCCGATCTTCCATCACCCCCCCAACTCCCATTCCACCCCGATCTTCCATCACCCCCCAACTCCCATTCCACCCCGATCTTCCATCACCCCCCGACTCCCATTCCACCCCAATCTTCCATCACCCCCAACTTCCATTCCACCCCGATCTTCCATCACCCCCAACCTCCATTCCACCCCGATCTTCCATCACCCCCAAATCCCATTCCACCCCGATCTTCCATCACCCCCCTGACTCCCATTCCACCCCGATCTTCCATCACCCCCCAACTCCCATTCCACCCGATCTTCCATCACCCCCCAACTCCCATTCCACCCCGATCTTCCATCACCCCCCCCAACTCCCATTCCACCCCGATCTTCCATCACCCCCCAACTCCCATTCCACCCCGATCTTCCATCACCCCCCAACTCCCATTCCACCCCGATCTTCCATCACCCCCCCAACTCCCATTCCACCCCGATCTGCCATCACCCCCCAACTCCCATTCCACCCCGATCTTACATCACCCCCCAACTCCCATTCCAACCCGATCTTCCATCACCCCCCAACTCCCATTCCACCCCGATCTTCCATCACCCTCCAACTCACATTTTACCACGATCTTCCATCACCCCCCCAACTCCCATTCCACCCCGATCTTCCATCACCCTCCAACTCCCATTCCACCCCGATCTTCCATCACACCCCCAACTCCCATTCCACCCCGATCTTCCATCACCCTCCAACTCCCATTCCACCCCGATCTTCCATCACACCCCCAACTCCCATTCCACCCCGATCTTCCATCACCCCCCCGACTCCCATTCCACCCCAATCTTCCATCACCCCCAACTTCCATTCCACCCCGATCTTCCATCACCCCCCAACCTCCATTCCACCCCGATCTTCCATCACCCCCAAATCCCATTCCACCCCGATCTTCCATCACCCCCCTGACTCCCATTCCACCCCGATCTTCCATCACCCCCCAACTCCCATTCCACCCCGATCTTCCATCACCCCCCAACTCCCATTCCACCCCGATCTTCCATCACCCCCCAACCTCCATTCCACCCCGATCTTCCATCACCCCCCCAACTCCCATTTTACCCCGATCTTCCATCACCCCCCAACTCCCATTCCACCCCGATCTTCCATCACCCCCCAACTTCCATTCCACCCCGATCTTCCATCACCCTCCAACTCACATTTTACCACAATCTTCCATCACCCCCCCAACTCCCATTCCACCCCGATCTTCCATCACCCTCCAACTCCCATTCCACCCCGATCTTCCATCACACCCCCAACTCCCATTCCACCCCGATCTTCCATCACCCTCCAACTCCCATTCCACCCCGATCTTCCATCACACCCCCAACTCCCATTCCACCCCGATCTTCCATCACCCCCCAACTCCCATTCCACCCCGATCTTCCATCATCCCCCCAACTCCCATTCCATCCCGATCTTCCATCACCCCCCAACTCCCATTCCACCCTGATCTTCCATCACCCCGCAACTCCCATTCCACCCCGATCTTCCATCACCCCCCCAAACTCCCATTCCACCCCGATCTTCCATGACCCCCCCAACTCCCATTCCACCCCGATCTTCCATCACCCCCCAACTCCCATTCCACCCGATCTTCCATCATCTCCTCAACTCCCATTCCACTCCAATCTTCCATCACCCCCAACTCTCATTCCACCCTGATCTTCCATAACCCCCCAACTCCCATTCCACCCTGATCTTCCAAAATCCCCCGACTCCCATTCCACCCCGATCTTCCATCACCCTCCAACTCCCGTTCCACCCCGATCTTCCTTCACCCCCCAACTCCCATTCCATCCCAATCTTACATCACCCCAACTCCCATTCCACCCCGATCTTCCATCACCCCCCAACTCCCATTCCACCCTGATCTTCCATCACCCCCAAATCCCATTCCACCCCAATCTTCCATCACCCCCCCAACTCCCATTCCACCCCGATCTTCCATCACCCCCCAACTCCCATTCCACCCGATCTTCCATCACCCCCCAACTCCCATTCCACCTCAATCTTCCATCATCCCCCCAACTCCCATTCAACCCGATCTTCCATCACCCCCCCAACTCCCATTCCACCCCGATCTTCCATCATCCCCCAACTCCCATTCCACTCCAATCTTCCATCATCACCCCAACTCCCATTCCACCCTGATCTTCCATAACCCCCCAACTCCCATTCCACCTCAATCTTCCATCATCCCCCCAACTCCCATTCAACCCTGATCTTCCATCACCCCCCAACTCCCATTCCACTCCAATCTTCCATCATCCCCCCAACTCCCATTCCACCCTGATCTTCCAAAATCCCCCCCCCGTCTCCCATTCCACCCCGATCTTCCATCACCCCCCCAAATCCCATTCCACCCGATCTTCCATCACCCCCCAACTCCCATTCCACCCCGATCTTCCATCACCCCCCAAATCCCATTCCACCCCAATCTTCCATCACCCCCCAACTCCCATTCCACCCCGATCTTCCATCACCCCCCAACTCCCATTCCACCCGATTTTCCATCACCCCCAACTCCCATTCCACCCCAATCTTCCATCATCCCCCCGATCTTCCATCACCCCCCCCAACTTCCATTCCACTCCAATCTTCCATCATCCCCCAACTCCCATTCCACTCCAATCTTCCATCATCCCCCCGATCTTCCATCACCTCCCCCAACTCCCATTCCACCCCGATCTTCCATCATCCCCCAACTCCCATTCCACTCCAATCTTCCATCACCTCCCCCAACTCCTATTCCACCCTGATCTTCCAAAATCCCCCCCCGACTCCCATTCCACCCCGATCTTCCATCACCCTCCAACTCTCATTCCACCCCGATCTTCCTTCACCCCCCAAATCCCATTCCACCCCAATCTTCCATCACCCCCCCAACTCCCATTCCACCCCGATATTCCATCACCCCCCAACTCCCATTCCATCCCGATCTTCCATCACCCCCCCAACTCCCATCCCACCCCGATCTTCCATCAACTCCCCCCAACTCCCATTCCACCCTGATCTTCCATCACCCCCCAAACTCCCATTCCACCCGATCTTCCATCACCCCCAACACCCATTCCACCCGATCTTCCATCACCCTCCAACTCCCTTTCCACCCGATCTTCCATCACCCCCCAAATCCCATTCCTCCCCAATCTTCCATCACTCCCCCAACTCCCATTCCACCCCGATCTTCCATCACCCCCCCAACTCCCATTCCACCCCAATCTCCCGATCTTCCATCACCCCCAACTCCCATTCCACCCCGATCTTCCATCACCTCCCCCCAACTCCCATTCCACCCCGATCTTCCATCACCCCCCCCCCCCCCCCGCAACCAAGTGAGTGCTGGAGAAAGCAACAGAGTGTATATAGGACTGTATACAGGACTGTATATAAGAGAAGTTGTCCCTGAAGTTTGTTTGAAGTCAAGTGGGCATTCCATAATCTCCCTTCCCTATCCAAAATATTACCCTCAATAAAAACCACAAAAAACAAAGTACTGGACTGTTCTCTGACTCTAGAATGACTTTGGAAATTCGGTGTGCCTGGCTGTGCAGGGTGGGAGAATCCCATTCAACTTGCGGTTCCTTGTGGGGTGGGGGTGGGGTGTGCGCTACACTCGCATGAACTTGAGCGCACGTTCGCAACATTTGTTCCCCAGGAGACGGTTAGATTATCTGAATGAATGGTCCACCACCTTCTGATCTCTATCAGTGGTCTTCTTCTTCTCTTTCTAGGTGACATCTGTATATAGAGCCATAGAAAGAGCTGGATATTGTGAAGTTCCTAGGAAGCCGTTATAGTTGCATGCTGACGTATAGCGCATCGCACAGATGGCCGCAGTTATAGCAACTACTGTGGTGATTTAATCAGCTTGGCAATCCGTGCCGGAGACATTATGGTCTTAAAGCTGCACAATCAAATGTGAGATGGAGGCGTAACCAACAGAGGAATTGCTATACATTGTATGACAAAGCACACCCCCCACCCCTCCCCCATATTACGGACAGAACCCTGTTTGCTGTATTTATCCAGCGAACTGCAATTTATATAATTAACGAAGGAAATGCAGTGACCCGGCTGGGTGGCTCTTCTCCATTTTATTTGCAGCAAGAACTGTGGAGGTCAGAAAGTGGAGGACAATGGTAGATGTTGTGTCTATGATTTGTATGATGTGCGATCTTATTTAAAAATTGAAAGTTTGAAATGAAAGAACCCCCCCCCCTTTTTTTTTTTTTTTCTTTCTTTCTTATTGCTTTTTGGCATTTGGTTTATGCCTGCCCTCTATTCATGCCTTTCATTGGTCCCCGGACTGAGATCATTCACACAGACCAGCGCCCCCTGCCAAGAGGTCGGAGTATTGACATTTTATCCTACAATATTGCTATGTTGTATGTGTTCCTACCTGCGTTACGACTTTACGCTTCTTTATTAGGTTCCCCCTGCGCGGGTGACCAGCTGTTTTCTCGTCTTCAAATCTTCAATAAAAAAAATGACTGCACCAGAAATGAAGGGACACTCAAAATATTTCTGTGTTGATCAAACGTTAAAGCGATAAATATGCGACTACAACAGGAACTTACTGAACCGCTGGTTACAGGTGCATAGAGGATTTCCCTGATGTCTAATCCCGCATTTATTACTAAGACATGAAAACAAACACAAGCCATAGCCTAAGATCAACAGCAGCAGAGTCCCCGAAGGGGAAGGGAAGGAGAAGGGAAAAAAGGAAAAGAAGGGTGGGAATTAGGAAGGAAGGAAGGAAGGAAGGAAGGAAGGAAGAGGGAAGCAATGAAAAAGGGAAAGAAAAAAGAAAATAAATATGAGAATTAGGAAGATAGGAAGGATGGAAAGAAGAAAAAAAAGAAAAGAAGGGTGAGAAGCAAGAAGATAAAGCCAAAGCTAACAGCAACAGGGCCGGTAAACCCAAAATGATATTTTAGTTATTGGTGGACCCCGGTGGACTGAGTCCATTGATGAATGGAGGTAAGAAAGGAAGGAAGGAAAGAAAGGAGGAAAGGAAGAAAGAAGAAGGGAAATAAAAAGGAAAGAAGGCTGGAAAGTAGGAGGAAAGCCCAAAAGTGATATGTGACGGGAGTCACTTTAGGCGGGGGGCTGGTGGAACCCAGCTTCTCTTGGAGAGCTCTGGAAACTTTGTCCAGCTCCCCTGCCCCCCCCCCCCCATGTGTAAGTTACCCTGTGTCTATTAGGAGCACAGGGTGCCCGAGAACCCTAGACTGATCTGCACTAATCAAATCCACTGTACAACCACACTGGAATATGGTATATATATATATATATATATATATATATATATATATATATATATATAGTATATTGTCTCATATACTGTTGTAGACTCTTAACTAGATCGTTTGAGGTGTGGCTGTATTCCATTGTTCTATTGTTTGTGTCTGCCTTGGGAGTAATCTATTATGGGATGTATATGTGTATGTGGATTAGCTGTGAGGAGAGAGGGGGGGGGGGAATTCCTCCAACAGCACTCACAGCCTACTGATGAGAAGTTTGAATACACCTGTGTCATGCTACTGGTGGAAGTCTACCCCGCTTTGTGTTATGATTTAAAGGAGGGGGGATTGTCTTCTGAGTGTATATCTCTGTGTGCCTGGAGGAAGCAGTATATGAAAGAAGCACTCAAGCGGAGTGTGGGATGTTCCGTTACATGATATTTTAGTTATTGGAGGACCCTGGTGGACTGAGTCCACTGAAGAATGGATGGAAGAAAGGAAGGAAGGTAAGGAAGAAAGAATAAAGGGGAAACAAAGAAGAAGGGAAATAAAAAGGAAAGCAGGAGGATAACGTGAAAGCTAACAGCAACAGAGCAGGTAAACCCAGAAGTGATATTTTAGTTATTGGTGGACCCTGGTCAACTGAGTCTGTTGATGATTCGATGGAGAAAGGGAAGGAGGGAAAAAAGAAGAGGAAGCAAAGGAGAAGAGAAATAAAAAGGAAGGAATGCTGGTAAGTAGGAGGATAAAGCCATGGCTAACAGCAACAGTGCTATGAGTAAGCACTGATTTCAGTGCGAAACGCGTCAGTGTTTTTTGTTCTATGTTCTCTTTTGCTGTGGTTCGTGCGATGTAATTTTTACTTGAAAAATAAAGGCACAAGTTACTACAGATTCCATCCAGAGTGCGGCTGTCCAGAGTTTCTTCCCTTCCTATCTAACAGCAACAGTTTCGGTAAACCCAGAAGTAATATTTTAGTAATTGGTGGACACTGGTAGACTGAGTCTGTTGATGATTGTGAGAGAACCACTGCTCCAGGTAAGTGCACAAATCCAATAAAACAGCCCTTCCAAGAATGGAGAAACCCAGGTGCAGGCACGGCATATACTTGTTGCAAATAATTGAAGAACTCTGGACAGCCGCACTCCAAGATAAATTCAAATGCCTTTTATTCGTGAAGCAGAATCACACAAAAGTGGGTCACAGCAAGGCAACAATAGCTAATGCGTTTCATACTACCAAGAGTGCTTACTCATAGCTGTTGATGATTGGATGAAAAAAAAAGGAAGGAAGGAAAGGAGGAAAAAGGAAGGGGAAGCAAATATGAAGGGAACTAAAAAGGAAAGAATGCAGCAAAGTAGGAGGGTAAAGCCAAAGCTAACAGCAGCAGGGCCGGTAAACCCCAAAATGATATTTTACTAGTCGATGAACTCTGGTGGACTGGTCTGCTGATGAAGCGAAGAAAGGAAGGAAGGAAAAGGAAAAAGGAAGAAAGGCAAGTAGGAAGAGCGAAGGAGAAGGGACGAAAAAGCGAAGAAAAAAAGGACGAGAAGAAGGAAGATAAAGCTAAAATTAACAGATGCAAGGTCGGTAAACTCAAAAGTGATATTTTAGTCATTGATTGGCCATGGTAGACCCTAGTAGTCCTCTGAATGGAGAGAAGAAAGGAAACCTCGAAAGAAGGATGGAAGGTGGAAAGGGAGAAATAAAGGAAGGCAAAGGAGAGGAAAAAAGAAAAGAAGGAAGTTAAGCAAAAGCTTTTAAACCCAAAAGTGATATTTTACGCATCGATGGACCTTGGTGGACTGGGTCTACCAATGAATGGAAGAGAGGGAGGGAAGGAAGAATAGAAGGAAGGAAGAAAGGAAGAAAACCTCTGTGTAGTTTTCAATATACTATTTATGATTTATGATACTATTTCAGTGAAAGATACAAGAGGGGTTAACGATTTAAGGCTGTATAAAAGTTTGAACCTGTCCTTGCAGTTCATCTTCAAGAAAAGTGGTTCCGTAAAACGCACGGGGACATGTTCTGCAGGAAAACCATCTCACCGGCACCGTTTGGGTCTTCTTGCAGGAGAGCTCAGCAGTGACCTTGAAGAAGCAGCTAGAGGAAAGCGGTGAGGCGGCTGAATTATGTTATACACAGCAAAATGCGGAGAGAACAGATTATCCACGCAGCTTTCCTCCTGCGTGTCGTAAATGCTTGAACTGTAAGTGAGGAAGAAGCTGGACACTAATGATGTTAGAGAATAAGAGGACCAAAAGGTGAGCTCAGCGCACACAGGAACATTTACACCGACTGAGTTACACCGCTTAACACTTACATCTAAACTTTAGGCAGATGTAAGCAAACACAAATGAATATAGCCATGTATTCAATGATACATAATATGTACAGCATGTAGTTTTTTTTATATAAGCAGTGTAAGTACCTGAATGTGACTTGATACCAGCCTCTTGCAGCCCATGTGCTGCTGAGCTTAGACTGGGAGAAGCACAAGGAGCCTGTAGGATCCTTTTAGTGTAGGTCCTACCCCATGGTAGGAGTTGACGATGCCCCTCAACCCCTCTTAGATCATAAAGTATAAATGTGGTAGTGGGAGGGCTCAAAAGGGATAGTCGAGCCTGCAGTGGTGTAACTAGAACCTTCAGGGCCCCGATGCAAGAAACAATGAAGGGCCCCCCTGAACCCCAGCCAGGGCCCTTCCCTCTGAGTCCGGCGGTGGAACTCCAGGGGCGTGGTCACAGGTATGACCTTTGTGAGTCCTGTAGTTCCACCACTGGCATCAGTAGTTTTTTTTAAATTTTTATTTTTTTTATTTTTAGGTGCCCCATCTGGCTGGGGAGAACAGACATCGGACTGAGCGGCAATGCATGGAGCAGGAGAGGGGTACTCTGAGGAGCCGGCCGAGGACACAGGTCATGCAGGGAATGCACAACTAAAGAGCACCCAGTGCGATAATCGAGCATGGAGCTCTGCTAGTCACCCTCCACCTCCAGCCACCCGTGTGCATTGTGCACTGGTACCCCTAGCTGCCTATGCTACTGTCTGCCATATGTAGAGGGGGCTGCATGGGCCCCCTGCAGCACAGGGCCTAGTTGCGGTCACGACTGCTGCACCCCCAATAGTTACGCCCCTGCGAGCCTGAAAAAATCCTAATTTTCTATTGAGAGTGACCTGCTCATGGATCAAGCAAGGAAGGTCATACACCAATTACATCACTGGCATACGTAGTTTCTTGGGCCATACATAGCCCTTCGCTAATGCGTTTCACCCTGACGGGCTTAGTCATAGAGTTTAAATGCATTAGGGAGGGCTGGTCTCCAGCATGTTACTGTCAGAAGTCATGAAATCAGGCAGAGACAGAAGTAAAGTTAAATCACACTTGTTTAATAATAAAAGAAAAAAAGAACAAAGGTAGTCGAAACATAGCCAAAGTTCAGTAACCGGAATGGATAGTCAGCCAAGCCAGAAGTCAGGGGTCAATGTAGTGGAACAGCAAGGAGGATCTGGAGCCAGAAGGGAGGTCAGCAAAGCCAGTCTTGAACAGGATCGCAGGAGACAGGAGATTGTTACTGTGATGTTGACCAAGGCAGAGGCAGAGCTCCTCTGGACTGGACAGCTTAAGTAGGCAGGACTGATGAGCAGGATATCATCAACAGCGGAGTAACTGTGGAGAGATAGGAGCTGGCAATTAACTGACAGCTGAGCGGCCAGCTTAGAGAAGGAAGGGCTGAGACCAGCTCTGACAGCTACATACTGTGAATGGCCAAATAAACTGCATATGCCGGTCTTGCTTGATCTAATGAACAGGTTACTCTCTCTCACCAGAAACATAAGTCATTTTTGGCTCCTCCCAGTGGCATTGCCCACACCTAACAACCATGACTTCATCAATGTGCGACCTTCCTTGCTTGGCATGGTTTTTCAGAGTATCGATGGCTAACAGGATCGGCACCTACCATGCCTGTAATGAAGAGAACTGCTGAGCCTTTTGAGCGGTGGGCTTTTAAAGCATCTGCTCACCTGTCCATGGGAACTACTGTTGATGAGTAGCCAAGGGCCCAGGTTCCCCCTTCTTCCTTGGGGAGCCTTGTCAGGAGAACTAGGATCTTGAAATTAAGGAGAGAGAACCTGCCTTTCCCTGATACTGTGGGCATTGGGTTCATCCAGAAGGTTTGGCAAACTGTACTGTAAGAAGTATGTCAAGAAAGTTCTTAGTCTAAGCCTGACTTTGACATGCCGAAAGATATGAAAGTACGTTTTGAAGTTAAGTAAGTGTTTTATGCGGTTAAGTCTATGCCTGGTAAAGAATATGAGAATGGGCTCTGTTGGGGATAGTAGTACTTGGCCTGCCATAGGGTCGCCACACTTGAGATATGGAGTCATTTGGGGTTTCCTTCTCCCCAAATGAGTCGTTTGAACTTGGGCTTTGGCATTTTGATGGCCACTGGGGTCACAGTGGAGCCCCAAGGGAGCAGCCTGGACCTTTTGATATGAATATTTCTCTGAAGAGGTGAGCCTTGAGTTAAGCTTTTTTGGGTCTCTGGCACCCTATAACTGGTCACGTGATCAGGAAGTCCATCCTGCTCCCTTCTGTGTATAGACCCATATAAAGGGGCATCAGGGCGGGGCAGGAAGGGATTACAATGAGCCATGTCTACCCCAGTTTGTTGTCTTGTCATTAAGAAAGCTACTCATACACAAAGCAAGATCCAACACCTTAAAAATGTTGTGTTTTTGGCCATCTGTTGATTACAAAATTGTGAAAAGCAGCAAACATTATGTACAGGCACCTGCCTTTACACGCACATGAACCTTAATGGCATCCCAGTCTTAGTCCGGAGGGTTCAGTATTGAGTTGACCCTTTGCAGATATAACAGCTTCACCTCTTCTGGGAAGGCCGTCCACAAGGTTTAGGAGGGTGTCTATGGAAATGTTTGATCGTTCTTCCAGAAGAGCATTTGTGAGGTCAGGCGCTGTTGTTGGGGTGGTGTTGCTGTGGGCCAATGAACCCTACGGACTAAGACTGGGATGCCATTAAAGTTCATGTGCGTGTAAAGGCTGGCGTCCCAATACTTTTTTACAATATAGTATATGTCAAATTTGGGATCTCGTCCTGCAACAGTGGACCAGTATTTATTTATTTTTGGTTCAGATCTAATTAATTTTGGCCTGCAAAGGAGGAACAGAGGCAGCCACACATGGAATAAAAAAAATCCATCTCTGGATGGCAGTAATTGGTATGAAGGTATAATATGTTGGCTTCCATAGAATTTCTAATTATAATATTGCAATTATTATAAGACCAATTTAGATGCAATCAGATAGTTCTGATATTTTCCCACGTCGGCTCACAGACCTTGTACTGCAGCCAGCTAAGGATCAAAGATCTCCTTCTCAGTAAGCCCAACAAACAATTTCTCCCTCGTAGTGAGACCAGAAGATCAATGTGTTGTGTAGAGTTACATTGCTAAATATTATTACACGAGCCACAAGCACCAGAGTTCAACAGAGGCCTGACCGTAATCAATACGCATTTCACGAAAATCGCACGGCGAACAGATGACGATGACCTCAAAAAGAGACGGCGGAGGACAAAAGAAATATTGGATTATTGGAGTGTGGTGTTGGCGTAGCGTGGCCTGCTCAATTCTCCGAGTCTTATTACTGTATGAGTAATGAAACAGAATAGCTTCAAAGTAGCAGATCGCTTTTCTTCTTGACCTTTGTGGCTTTAGATCAGTCGTCTCCAAACTGTGGCCCCTTCCTTGCTTTTATCCGGCCCTTGGGACGATTTTCCTCCAACTAACACCATTTCTTCCACTGACACCATTGATGGGGCATTATTCCTTCCACTCATGCCACCAATGAGGCACCATTCCTCTCCCTAAAACCAATGATGGGGAATCATTTATTCCCACAGACGCCAGGGCATTTTCTACTCCCACTGGCCACAGTCCCCCCCCCCCCCCCCAAGCCTAAAGGATGATAAACTGGCCCTTTGTTTAGAAAGTATGGAGACCCCTGCTTTAGATGGTGACTTCAGAAAACTTGGGGTCTATATATAAAACATATGCTATGCAAATGTCTCAAGCATTTGCACAGCTGCCATGGATAATTCCCATAGTTTGCCTATTATGTGTATTTTCTATGACCATCAGCTCTGTCTAGTGCAGTGGTTCTCAACCACCGAAATATGGCCAAATGCCGGGCCGCAACTTCCCCTGTTCTGGGCATCCCGCCAGATGCAGATCTTCCCAGCACCCATAAGGTCCTTCAACCTCCAATAGCAGCCAACAATGTCCTTAGGCTCTCTGAGAGACCTCAGCCTGTACGGTGCACCCCAAACTCCCACAGTGTCATCCAGCCTTCCACAGTGACCCCCCCCCATCCTTCTGCAGAGCCTTCAGCCCTCCATAGTGCTCCAAACTTCAACGGTGCCCTGTTGTGATCCCCAACAGGTCTGGGACAAGGGATGGGCAGGAGGAGCGGCTTCCCTGGGCATGGTGGTGCTTTAGGGGGGGTTGAGCTAAAATAGGTGATTGGAAATGGGGGGGTTGTACTAGGAGAGTGGATTTCTGTTAGGAAGGTGGATTGGGAGGGGGGGGGGGGGTAATTGGGAGGGTAATTCTGCTAGTAGGGATGACTGAAGGGATTTGTACTAAGGGGGCATGTGCTGGGAGGGGGGATCTGGAGGAGGGAGAGGATTTATGCTCAGAGGGGAAATTTAAGGGGTAGAAGAATTGTTCTAGGAGAGGGGAGTTGGGGTTGGAGAGGATATGACCAGGGAGGGGGGATTTACACTGGCTGAAGGGTAATTATTGGGGGGGGGGGTGGATTTTGGCTTGCAGAGGGAATTTATGCTTAGGGGGTAAGTGTGAAGATTAGTGTTGAAATTATTTTTTATTTTTTTTTGGGGGGGGGGGGGGATTTTTGCTAACACATAATGCTCATACATTTTGGGGTTAGGTCTCATTTGGCATCTTCTCCCTGGGCGCTAGATGACCTTGTCTCTGCACTGCTCCCCAGCATCCTCCAGAAACCCTATCCTATACAGGGCCACCAAATCCCTTAAACGACTCCTCAACCCCCCATTTTCCCCCTATGGCCATCCCTAGTGACACCCAACCCTCTCCAGAGCCTTCCAGCATTTCAATACACATTTTCCATTCCCATACTTGTATTGTGTGAGTATAAACTTATTCTTCACTTTTGGGGCAAGGATATGTTGTGAGATTTACCAGGCCCTGGTCTCAGAAAAGTTGAGAACCACTGATCGAGTGGCCATCATGCAGTATTTTTTCATTGAAACGTTCCTGTAAAATGATTGCCACATTATGGCCACTAGATGGAGCTAATGATCAAAGTAAATAAACATATATATATATATATATATATATATATATATATATATATATATATATATATATATATATATATATATATATATATATATATATATATATTATTAGGTAAATTACGGGGCTTGTTTGTAATGGGTTGTAGCAATGCTTGAGGCACTGGCACAGCCATTCTTGTATAGATAGACTCCTAAACGTGCTAAACAAGGAGGGGAAGAGGAACTGAGGGGGGAGGAGGAGGGGGGGCAGAGGGGAGGAGGAGTGAGGGGAAGATTCTTGACCCCACTCCTCCTTCCCTCTGCCCCCCCCCCTCCTCCTCCCCGCTCTTTTCCTCTTCCCCTCCTCTCCCCCCATCTTCCTCCCCTCTCCACCCCCACCCCCCTTCCTGGGATAGCAGTCAGTAGTACCAGCCAGCAGTACCTGCCCTGGAGGGCAGCCATCTGCAGCCACCAGCCATAGCCGCCTGGGGGACAGCAGCAGCCGCCAGCCATAGCCGCCTGGGGGACAGCAGCAGCCGCCAGCCATAGCCGCCAGAAGGGCGAAGGGAGTGGAGCCAGGGGTGGGGGCAGCAAAATGAGGTTTCGCCTAGGGTGTCAAAAATTCGTTGCACCAGCCCCGAGTAGAAGATATTTGAAGAAGGTACCCAGTGATACCTTCAGAGAAAAGAGAAGATCTAAAAATGTATCTAATAAAAACACCCTCCCAAAATTAGCACAACATACAAAGCATCTGACATGTTTCCTGCTCTACACATCACTATCGGAACGAGCAGATCATATATCTTCTACATACCAAGTGATGCCTGCATGCAGACCCTCATACCATCCAAAGCATCCAACCCCAAGGAGCCCCCTTATGCATATTTCTGTTGCAATAAAACATTCCTCTCAGCTTCAAAATCTAAACACAGACCAATCCTATAATAAACATCAAATACAGAATGAAAAGGTCTCTAAAAAAAAAGTTTAAATTATGGAACCTATAGGAGATGTATGTAATATATACATAAGAGAATCAATTGTTTCTAATGATTTTTAATTATTTTTCAATGTTTTTATAGTTAATTAAGGGTGTTAGAGGGGCTTAAGGGGCTTAGTGGTTGGCTGAATTTGGCACCAAGAGCACAATTCCCCACCCCCGCTCCTGTCTTTGCTAGAACACTATCCCTCCTGCTAAGGCCCAACCCTCCGCCATCTTGTGCCCCGCTCCATGCCAGTGTCCTCCACATGGCATTCCTGCCACTTGACCTTCATGTCCCCAAAGGAAGGAGAGTCCATGAGTAGAAATAGTTTTTCTATTCCTGAATCCTGGTTGAATTCAGGAAATGGCATAACAGTCACATCACATCTAGACGCTTGACATTACACAGTCAATCACATTTAGTGGACAGCCCGCTGTAGTCACATGTGAAAGCATACGCAGCACCTTGAGCAGCCATCTCCCATACCGTCTCTTCTACCCCTGGGGTCATTATTGTTCACGCGTGATTTGTCATTGACCTTGTATCTATTTGCAGATGTATCTCCTGATGAAGCGGTTTATCCAGTCGAAGTACTATGTATGACCAAGTCACCTTTCTTTTAACTCTATTTCCTTACTCTTTCTATCAATACATTTTTCGTAAATTTTTACAACTGCCTATATAATGAATCTGTATGTTTCCTATACTGTACCGATGATAGTCCACTTGCTCCCTTGTCCTTGGTGAACCTTGACTGGGGACTAGGGTCCCAGAAACTTCTATTCCATGGTTTCCTAAATGTATTCTATGTAATATGCATGCAAAACCAGCTGTTTACATTTTATGTATCTACCAACAATGGCATTTTTTAATATAAATGAATAAATGTGTGTTTTACTATAAACCTATTCACCTTTAAAGTCCCGTGCATCTGTGGGGGGTGTTTGTTGTTCTATTGAAATTTGAAATGCTGGCAACACATTAATGGTTTTGAATGGTGGAACTATTTTCTAAACTACATTAAAGGAAGAAAGGGAGGAAGGAAGGAAGGGAGGAAGGAAGGAAGGAAGGAAGGAGGAAAGGAAGAGAGCGGTAAGGAGGTCAGGAAGGATAAAAGGAGAAGAGAGTATTAAGGAGGTCTGGAAAGAAGGAAGGAGAAAAGGAAGAAAGGGATGAGAAGGTCAGGAAAGAAGGAAGGAGAAAAGGAAGAGAGAGGTAAGGAAGTCAGGAAGGAAGGGAGAGGTAAGGAGGTCAGGAAGGAAGGAGAAAAGGAAGAGAGAGGTAAGGAGGTCAGGAAGGAGAAAAGGAAGAGAGCGGTAAGGAGGTCAGGAAGGAGAAAAGGAAGAGAAAGGTAAGGAGGTCAGGAAAGAAGGAAGGATAAAAGGAAGAGAGAGATAAGGAGGTCAGGAAGGAAGGAAGGAGAAAAGAAAGAGAGCGGTAAGGAGGTCAGGAAGGAAGGAAGGAGAAAAGGAAGAGAGTGGTAAGGAGGTCAGGAAGGAAGGAAGGAGAAAAGGAACTGGAGGTAAGGAAGTCAGCAAGGAAGGAAGGAGAAAAGGAAGAGAGAGGTAAGGAGGTCAGGAAAGAAGGAAGGATAAAAGGAAGAGAGAGGTGAGGAAGTCAGGAAGGAGAAAAAGAAGAGAGAGGTAAGGAGGTCAGGAAGGAAGGAAGGAGAAAAGGAAGAGAGAGGTAAGGAGGTCAGGAAGGAAGGAGAAAAAGAAGAGAGTGGTAAGGAGGTCAGGAAGGAAGGAGAAAAGGAAGAGAGCGGTCAGGAAGGATAAAAGGAGAAGAGAGTATTAAGGAGGTCTGGAAGGAAGGAAGGAGAAAAGGAAGAAAGGGATGAGGAGGTCAGGAAAGAAGGAAGGAGAAAAGGAAGAGAGAGGTAAGGAAGTCAGGAAGGAAGGCAGGAAGAAGAAAAGGAAGAGAGAGGTAAGGAGGTCAGGAAGGAAGGAGAAAAGGAAGAGAGAGGTGAGGAGGTCAGGAAGGAAGGAAGGAGAAAAGGAAGAGAGAGGTAAGGAAGTCAGGAAGGAAGGGAGAGGTAAGGAGGTCAGGAAGGAAGGAGAAAAGGAAGAGAGAGGTAAGGAGGTCAGGAAGGAGAAAAGGAAGAGAGCGGTAAGGAGGTCAGGAAGGAGAAAAAGGAAGAGAAAGGTAAGGAGGTCAGGAAAGAAGGAAGGATAAAAGGAAGAGAGAGATAAGGAGGTCAGGAAGGAAGGAAGGAGAAAAGGAAGAGAGCAGTAAGGAGGTCAGGAAGGAAGGAAGGAGAAAAGGAAGAGAGCTATAAGGAGGTCGGGAAGGAAGGAAGAAGAAAAGGAACTGGAGGTAAGGAAGTCAGCAAGGAAGGAAGGAGAAAAGGAAGAGAGAGGTAAAGAGGTCAGGAAAGAAGGAAGGATAAAAGGAAGAGAGAGGTGAGGAAGTCAGGAAGGAGAAAAAGAAGAGAGAGGTAAGGAGGTCAGGAAGGAAGATAGGAGAAAAGGAAGAGAGAGATGAGGAAGGAAAGAAGGAGAAAAGGAAGAGAGAGGTAAGGAGGTCAGGAAGGAAGGAGAAAAGGAAGAGAGAGGTGAGGAGGTCAGGAAGGAAGGAAGGAGAAAAGGAACTGAGAGGTAAGGAAGTCAAAAAGCATGGAAGGAGAAAAGGAAGAGAGCGGTAAGGAGTTCAGGAAGGAAGGTAGGAGAAAAGGAGAGAATGGTGAGGAGGTCAGGAAGGAAGGAAGGAAGGAAGGAGAAAGGGAAGAGAGAGGTGAGGAAGTTAGAAAGAAAGAAAAGAAGGAAAGAAATAAGGAAAACGAGAGAGGTAAGGGAGTTATGAAGAAAGGGAAGGAAAAAGGGGAACAAGGAAGGAGTAAGAGAAAGGAAGAAAGGAGGCACAAAGATAAAAAAAACTGATCCAAAACTTCTTTCAGTTGATTTTGGACAGGACTAAATACAGGTTGGCAATTTTTTCTCCTAGGTTGGACCTGACCTCACCACAATACACTGAAACCTCCAAAAAAGAGGAACAAATGAGAGCTTTCCTCTCTTGTGTCTCGCATGCTGTACTTCGTAGTGATGTGGAGGCCAGTGGAAGGAAAGGAACCATCAACACACCTGGAATGATCAGTGATGGAAGTCCTCAGCTGGAGGATTCTGTGCAGAAGAGCAGTTTTCCGAAGAGGTAAATATTCCTGAGCTGCTTTTCGGGTTCGGCATTTGAAGAAACTTTGAGTAAGTGACAAATGTGATGTCGTGTCCAGAAAATGACTTCACCTAAAGACTCATGGGTCAGTTTATTCCGGTACTGGTCACCTCCACAGTAGGACCGCAGGATAACCACCCAATAGATAAACACTGTTCTTCTTTAAACCTGGAGATAAACAATGGATCAATGGTTGTCACCCAAACCACCTACTGTAAAAAGGTTTCACAACAGACATCCAAACTCTAAGGTGGAGGGAACATCTTAAAATAAATCTAGAGGTGATGAACTCATTATAAAACATTTTTTCCCCCAAATGGAAGCCATTTTTATTACACATGTATAATGACCAATACATTGCTACCATATACTTTATTACCAAAAGTATTGGGATGCCCGCCTTTACACACACATGAACTGTGCGAATATAAATATTGTGTAGTTCAACCTTTCCAGTACTCTAAATAGCATGTGGAGGAAAGCCTGTGCGATGTACTGGGACATCTATGACTGCCCACCACAGCTGAACAATGCATAGGATCTAGACGGCAGAATTACTATGTTCATGTACTTTGTATTTATTATTGCATTGTACTAGTACTATAATTGCACAGCATTGATATGGTGATGTACCTCCTTCAAGATAAATGCCTCTGCATTATAACACAACAGAGTGGAATTTTCTTTTCTGTTAACTGTATAAATACAATAAGAGATTTCTTTAAAAAAAAAAAGAGAGATGTACGACCTTGACAGTTATATACTTGCGTACAACAAAATAAGTTTAGATTTTTCTATTTTTATAGAATAACAATAATATTGTGTTAAGTGGCCATTTCAGACACTCCAAGTGCTTATCAAAATTCTTCTTTAGTCTTCAATAGTTGATCATAAGGCTGTGCCGGTCTTGTAACTCATTAGAAGTCTATAGAATATGTGGACGTTTAATAATGTTTTGAGCATTAAATGAATAGATGTCCTTGAAAAAGTTGATTATAAATGCAACGCTTGTGGCAGTATAATAAAATCTGTATTTCCCATGAAATGTTCTCTAGCAATTGGTTATTTTCTATATTCTGTTTCCACCTCTGCATTGTCCTTCCATTGTCAGCGTCTGAGCACAGAATGTCTGGTGCCACCCAACTCCCGGTTCCTATGACTGGCATAGCCGGGCTTCGAAGTGACTGTTGTGACAGCTTCCTCTATTCACTATTCTTAGGAGGAGATGAAATGTTCAATTTTGTGATTTGCGTATTATACAGAAAGACAGAATGGAGAGCCAGTGATACAGAGATAGAGAGGGAGAGAAGAGGGATGGGAAAGGTGGAGAGAGAAAAAAGGAGCTGGGGGAGAAGGAGAGGACTTCATAGATAGTATGTGCGTATGAGAAAGTCTACATGCTATATTTCAATTGCTGCTGTGTAGAACATTCAACTATCCTTTTAATATACCTAAGACAGGACCCAGGGTGGTTTATTATTGTCCAGAGACTAGTCACATTACTGAGACCCTTCATATGCATGAGAACACAGCCTATCCAATCACTAGAGACCAGTGACATCACAAGACCCTTCATATTCATGAGAACACAGCCTATCCAATCACTAGAGACCAGTGACATCACGAGACCCTTCATATTCATGAGAACACAGCCTATCCAATCACTAGAGACCAGTGACATCATCGAGACCCTTCATCTTCATGAGAACACAGCTTATCCAATCACTAGAGACCAGTGAGATCACGAGACCCTTCATATTCATGAGAACACAGCCTATCCAATCACTAGAGACCAGTGAGATCACGAGACCCTTCATATTCATGAGAACACAGCCTATCCAATCACTAGAGACCAGTGACATCACAGAGACCCTTCATATTCATGAGAACACAGCCTATTCAATCACTAGAGACCAGTGACATCACCGAGACCCTTCATATTCAGGAGAACACAGCCTATCCAATCACTAGAGACCAGTGACATCACCGAGACCCTTCATATTCATGAGAACACAGCCTATCCATCACTAGAGACCAGTGACATCACCGAGACCCTTCATATTCATGAGAACACAGCCTATCCAATCACTAGAGACCAGTGACATCACCGAGACCCTTCATATTCATGAGAACACAGCCTATCCAATCACTAGAGACCAGTGACATCACCGAGACCCTTCATATTCATGAGAACACAGCCTATCCAATCACTAGAGACCAGTGACATCACCGAGACCCTTCATATTCATGAGAACACAGCCTATCCAATCACTAGAGACCAGTGACATCACAGAGACCCTTCATATTCATGAGAACACAGCCTATCCAATCACTAGAGACCAGTGACATCACAGAGACCCTTCATATTCATGAGAACACAGCCTATCCAATCACTAGAGACCAGTGATATCACTGAAACATTTAATATTATGATAACACAGCCTATCCAATTACTTAGATTTGGGAATGAGATGAGGAAGGGTTATGAGACTTTTCTCAACATTTTTTTCATATTTTTTTTTTCATATTTCTTTTAATCTACATTCACTTATGAGTATACTATGTATGCTGAATATGAGTAATAATAATACATACATATACATAATTTATATGTTTGTTTTGTTTTTTATATATTATAAAAACTATTTTTTTATAAGCTTTTTTTTATATTTATTTTCACTGTTGGGTTCCATCAAATGTATTTATTTTGTTTATTATAGGAAAACTCTGTAATGCACAATAACAAATGTTGTCATAAATATTTGGCAGAATCACATAGCCGACATACAGAGAGGAGAAGATACATAAACTAGATGGGATTGTTTCCAGCAAGCAGCTGAAGTATCCATTTGATCCTGTGAGAAGGTTAAGCAGATGCTTGTGGAGAAGAGATGATATATAATATATGAACCTGGCATTGAAGAAGCTGCACACACATTGTAGAAGAGCCTCTTCAGTGTTCCACTTATAATTGCAACATCGCAACAAAGAATATTGACAATTAGCCGTTTAGAGATATTAGTCAACATATCGGAGATATTAGATCAAGACCTCTCATTAATCTTCGAGTTTTGTATCAAGTGTTGGAGGGAGAAAAGACGGGATCCGAGGTTTGAGCGAGTCAGGTAATACGGTACACCCATAATCCATCACAGGAGGTGACGTACGTTACGTCTTTCCAATTCAAAAACAAACAAGTTATAATCATGTAGCGCACCCCACGTAGGAGCTACAGTTTAACAGAGATCCCCCACTCCTGCACAGCCAGGCACACCGAATCTTCACAGTCACACAGACTCAGTGAACAGTCCCCCCCCCTTTGTTGGTCCCTATCAGTGTCCTCTCTCGCTCCCGTGTCTCCAGGAAAGCTTCCTTCATTGTGTCTTTGGTAGGATCCTTCCAGCACCCCAGCCCCCGGCCAAAGGCAGGACAACCCCCTCCTAGACTAAGGGGCACCCTTAAGGGCTGCCAACAGCCTCCTCAACACTGCATCTCCATCTTCTCCACCCCCCCCCCCCCCGACTGCCCTCGCTGACATGGCCCATGCCTATTTATGGGGTAGTCTCTGCCCCCTGTCAGCCCACTTCTGAGGATTGGCCGAGGCCCCACAAATATTCATGGCAGCCCCTCCTAACCCCCACTTTCTAGTCTCCCAACCTTCCAGACCAGGAGGAGGCACCAGAGAGAGCTGAGAAAATGAGTCACCTAGCCTTTGCCTCTAATAACCCTGACCCAATTTAGTGACTCGCTACCAACAAGGAGGACCTAATAAAGGGAGTCCAACCAGCTACCAGCAAGGAGGACCTAATAAAGGGGGTCCAACCTCCTACCAGCAAGGAGGACGTAATAAAGGGGGTCCAACCTCCTACCAGCAAGGAGGACGTAATAAAGGGGGTCCAACCCACTACCAGCAAGGAGGACCTAATAAAGGGGGTCCAACCTCTTACTAGCAAGGAGGACCTAATAAAGGGGGTCCAACCCACTACCAGCAAGGAGGACCTAATAAAGGGGGTCCAACCCGCTACCAGCAAAGAGGACCTAATAAAGGGGGTCCAATCCGTTACCGGCAAGGAGGACCTAATAAAGGGGGTCCAACCCATTACCGGCAAGGAGGACCTAATAAAGGGGGTCCAACCCATTACCGGCAAGGAGGACCTAATAAAGGGGGCCCAACCCACTACCGGCAAGGAGGACCTATTAAAGGGGGTCCAACCCGCTACCAGCAAGGAGGACCTAATAAAGGGGGTCCAACCCGCTACCAGCAAGGAGGACCTAATAAAGGGGGTCCAACCTCCTACCAACAAGGTGGACGTAATAAAGGGGGTCCAACCCACTACCAGCAAGGTGGACCTAATAAAGGGGGTCCAACCCGCTACCAGCAAGGAGGACCTAATAAAGGGTTCCAACCCGCTACTGGCAAGGAGGACCTAATAAAGGGGGTCCAACCCATTACCAGCAAGGAGGACCTAATAAAGGGGGTCCAACCCGCTACCAGCAAGGTGGACCTAATAACGATCGTTATGTATAGAGGGTGACAGCTTGTCTATCATTACTATCAATATGAGACCATCAGAAATAATGCAATTCACTATATATAAGGAACACATTCTTAATAACTCTATTGATCTATCAATCTATGAGGGTTCTTCAAAATGTTTCCCCATTTTTTAAACTCTATTAAATATACAAAAGTGCTGAAACTTTTTGAAGAACCCTCATAGATTGATAGATCAATAGAGTTATTAAGAATTTGTTCCTTATATATAGTGAATTGCATTATTTCTGATGGTCTCATATTGATAGTAATGATAGACAAGCTGTCCCCCTCTATACATAACGATCGTCCTCGGTTTAGTCGTGACCTTTCTTCATCCTCCTCGTCGGGTCTCGGCACACGGCAGATGTTTCAGGTGTTTCATATTTAATGAGTCGGTTGTACGGAGATGTAAAGTTTACCACAATTTTATGGCCGCTGTTATTGCCATGTAGTTGCTGTTAAATAGTCTGCTGAGCAGTGCGCTATTAATAAGGGGTCGTAATTTATGTCTCCATTCCCAGCGCATTAAAACTCAGCCCACTCCGGGGTTCAGCCGCGGCACGGAGGAGACGCTACCGGCATCCAAAGATATGGAGATGGGCTTTCCATTCTCGATATGTTACCATAAAGCTGTTTACATTCACAATGTATCCACAGGCCAAACCTTTTTTATAAGATTTAGATGGAGTGTGGAGGCGTTAGAACCACTGTCCGGGTTCAGATACACTATATTACCAAAAGTATTGGGACACCTGCCTTTACACACACACATGAACTTTAATGGCATCCCAAATCTAATGCCCCATACACACGGTCGGACTTTCCGACGGAAAATGTGCGATCGGACTGTGTTGTCGGAAATTCCGACTGTGTGTGGGCTCCATCGGACTTTTTCCATCGGAATTTCCAACACACAAAGTTTGAGATCTGGATATAAAATTTGGACTGTTACTGTGTGTCTGGCTGCCTCGGCACCGCTTTGGGAAAGAACCCGCTAATCTGCAGCGGCCCCTATGGAGGTAGCACTCGATTTGAAATATAGAAGTCCCCTTTTGGACCATCCTAGCATGGCATTCGGGCCTCCGAGGGGAGGCAACTCTTCAGTACTTTAGACTATTTTCTGGAGGAGCGTTCTACATTTCCCCAATCTACTGTTTGCAGCATTTATCTAGGGAGATGAAAGCGCAGCGCACTGAGCACTTAAGTGGTGTTTTGATGAGAACTTAAATACTTCCATATCACCATCGCGCTGAGTACTGAGGAATGAATGACGCATTTAACTTCCCATCATTTGGAGTGAATCTGCTGTTGGGAATAACCAGTCACAGGAACTTTGATATTTGGTATCGGCGGGTTTTTTTTTCAGCAGGAACTGCGGGGGAATGCAGTTCCGGGACCTCCAGCACTAAATTGTTGCTGGGGGAGGGGTCTTGTGTTGCTGGTAGGGATCGACTATTGAGGGAGAGGTCTTTTGTTGCTGTATGCTGATGGGTCTATTGATGCTGGCTGCTGGGAGATCTATTGTTGTTGCTGGGGGGTGGGGGTCTGTCTAATGTTGCTGGGATGGATCTTTTGTTGTTGGGGTGGTATTTTATTGTGGGTGGTCCATTGTTGGTGTGTGTGTGTGTGGGGGGGGGGGTCTATTGCTGCTAGGGGGATCTATTGTTGCTGTGGTGAGGTCTGTTGTTGCTGGGGGGGGACCTATTGTTTCTGGGGTGGGGTCCATTGTTGCTAGGGGAGTCTATTGTTGTATTAGCTATCTATTGTTGCTAGGGTGGGATCCTATTGTTGCTGAGGAGACCTATTGTTGCTGGGATGGGGTCCATTGTTTCTGGGGTGGAGGTCTATTGTTGCTGGAGAGAGTCTATTGTTGTGTGAAGGATCTATTGTCACTCTGGGATGGGGTCCATTGTTGTTGGGGGAAGTCTACTGTTGCGTGCAGGATCTATTGTTGCTGGTGTGGGTTCTATTGTTACTGCGGGATCTATTTTACTGCTTTTCTTGTTATTAGATAAGAGCAAATTTCCATACAAATAATTTAGCACCGCAAATCAATACTGGAGGCAGTACTGGGCGGTGGGTAGGGGGTGGGACCAAGGGACGGTGCTCAGAGGAGCATAGGGTGCGTAGACAAGGGGGAACTCAGAAAGGGGGAGTTCCTGCACCTATTGTCTGAGAAAAAAAGCCCTGGGTATTGGAGATAATCGAAATTCCAGGATCTTGCAATATATGGATGATTTCCTATTAGTTGCCTGTGCGGTGACGTTGGAGGATATGAGCCTTCTAAAGCACTGAGCTTTGTGCTGTCAAGGCTCCATGCTCACCAGGGGCAGAAAAAAGTGCAAATTGAGAGCGTATTGTACAAAGTTTAGGCGAGTTTATGAGAATTTATGAGAGTTTATGAAAGTTTATGAGAGTTTATGAGAGTTTAGGCGAGTTTAGGCGAGTTTATGATAGTTTATGAAAGTTTATGAGAGTTTATGAGAATTTATGAGAGTTTAGGCGAGTTTATGAGAGTTTATGAAAGTTTATGAGAGTTTATGAGAGTTTAGGCGAGTTTATGAGAGTTTATGAAAGTTTATGAGAGTTTATGAGAGTTTAGGCGAGTTTATGATAGTTTATGAGAGTTTATGAGAGTTTATGAGAATTTATGAGAGTTTTGGCAAGTTTATGAGAGTTTATGAAAGTTTATGAGAATTTATGAGAGTTTAGGCGAGTTTATGAGAGTTTATGAGAGTTTAGGTGAGTTTATGAGAGTTTATGAGAGTTTAGGTGAGTTTATGAGAGTTTATGAGAGTTTATGAGAGTTTAGGTGCGTTTATAAGAGTTTATGAGAGTTTAGGTGAGTTTATTAAAGTTTATGAGAATTTATGAGAATTTATGAGTGCTCATGCACACGGACGTTTTAAAAAACTGGCTGCAAAGTTAGCTCCGACGCCTGGAAAAATCGCCGTTTTGCATTGGCGTTTTTGCGCGTTTTTTAGCATTAGCATTAAGTAGCATTTTTAAAGAAACACATCTCTTGGCTATAGCACTCAGAAAACAAAGAAAATATGTTGCGCGTTTATGCGCGTTTTCCCGCGATTCACATTTTTACAGCTCTAGCTCCGCGCCACGGAACGCACTGGTCCTGGGCTTTTTTTACAGCTTAAAAACGCCTATGCCATTTGCAGCTCAAAAACGCCTAGGTGGGCATGAAGCCATAGACTAACATGGACAGGCGTTTTTAAGCTGCAAAAAACGCTCAAAAAAGCGGCTGTAAAAACGTCCGTGTGCATGAGGCCTGAGAGTTTATAAGAGTTTATGAGAATTTATGAGAATTTATGAGAGTTTAGGTGAGTTTATAAGAGTTTATGAGAGTTTAAGTTTACAGGTGTTTTTTTGCACTCCCCTCTGCAAAAGTTAATTCCCAAATAAAAAAAAATTAAAAAACGTTGAAACTTGACGTTCACAAGAGATAAGAGGAGTTTAGGAGCAATTGACGTTTTTACAGCTCCTAAACTTCTCCAGAAAATGCGATCGAGAATGTTTTTTTTTTTCCTGCCTCTGAACGTCCCTGTCAGAAAATGCCTGCCGTCGTCATAATGTGCAGAGATCCATAGAATACAATAGAAGCGCTTCCACAGGCAGCTGGAAAAAAAAAAAACATCAAACGGCTGTAGAATCAACTTTTTTTTTTGCTGCTTTGTATTACACTTTTCAGGTCCAACCTAAAATCTTACCACCACACTGTCTATGTTGGGCCGGTTATCTTGGTTATATTGTTGACGAAATGATCTCATCGTAACTTGCTGTCTCAGAGGCGTAGCTAGAACCCTAAGGGCCCCCCCCCCCCGAACCCCCCATCCGAGCCCCGGGCTTCCAATTTTGGGAATGAAGGAAGAAATTGGCTGCACACCGACGTGATTGAAGTCCATGTATTGAATATTCCATGTGAACGATGACACACACCGCGGTTTTGCAGTAGCCAGAATAGAGGTGGACTAGTCTCTACACCAGTGATGGAGAACCTTGGCACCCCAGATGTTTTGGAACTACATTTCCCATGATGCTCAGGCACTCTGCAGTGTAGTGGAGCATCATGGGAAATGTAGTTCCAAAACATCTGGGGTGCCAAGGTTTGCCATCACTGCTCTACACTGTGCTTACTCATCCAATTATGGGAGGGCATCAGTGGACACCCCCCTCCTGTGTGTGTCTGCGGGAGGTGTGAACTCCTTATCTTCACACTTGACTTCCAGTATTCCATAGAACACCGGCTCTGAGCTGTATGAGAGAGACATTCTCAGCTCAGAGCTATGCTGAGGAGACGGGTGAAATTCATGAGCACTGTTAGGCAGCACTGATAGGTGGGATTGATGAGCACTTATAGTGGGCACTGATAGGTGGGATTGATGAGCACTGATAGGAGACACTAATGGGCACTGATAGGTGGGATTGATGAGCACTGATGAGCATTGATAGGTGACACTGATGGGCACTGATAGGTGGGATTGATGAGCATTGATAGGTGACACTGATGGGCACTGATAGGTGGGATTGATGAGCGCTGATAGGTGGCACTGATGGGCTCTGATAGGTGGGATTGATGAGCACTGATAGGTGGCACTGATGGGCATTGAGCACTGATAAGCAGCATTGATGGCCACTGATAGGCTGCATTGATGAGGAGGCACTGATAGGTGGCAATGATTAGCTGTACTGGTAGGTGGTAATGATAGGTAGCACTGATAGGCAGCATTGATGAGCACTGATAAGCTGCACTGGTAGGCGGCATTGGTGAGCAAAGATAGGTGGCACTAATAGGCTGCACTGATGATCAGGGCACTAATTATCAGTATAAACAATTTAGTGACATTGTTGCCTCTCCTTTCCTCACACAGACACAGCGTGGGAGCAAAGGACTGCCTATAACCAGCAAGTCTGTTTACAGGTGATCAACTGATCACACAGTAAAGAGCCACTCCAATGGTACTCACAAAATCCCTACAAGAGGAAGTAGCTGGAGCTGTGCCTTCAAACCAGCTACCTGTGAGCAGGAGCTATAGTAGCCTGTTACCTCATTTTGCTGACATGAATTGCTTGACTATTATCTCGTCTATTGTCTTCAGTGTTGCCCAGCCGGACTGCCCTTTGCTTGCTGCCTGCCAAGACCCCTGCCTGAGCATGAATACTCTCTCATCTTCAGCATAGTTTGCTGCCTAGATTATGGCGACCCAGACTTTGTAACTCCCAGCACCCAACGTCGCACAGCCTCCTCTTCTAACGCATCTCAGTGGGTGTCTGTACACAGCAGGTCCCGGGAATGTCATTATGCAGGCTCTATATGCTGTTCAGTGCCTGTATGGCCATGTGCATGAAGCCTGCAAACCGGCTTTGTTCATTAATACATTGCTACAATGTTGCAGTGTATTTTGTTTGCTGCTAATGATAGACTGCAACCCATAGAATTCAGTTATGACCGAGCCCTGCTTAAAGGCCAAGTCTGGTCTTCTTCATGAATAGAGTTCATTTTGCCAGCTATAACCTCCTCGGCCCAGCGGTGCAATAAAAACCCTTCTTGTTCACCCAAAATTGGAGCAATAATTTTTGGGTAGAATTTTTCCTTAGGAGTCAGTTAGAATTGTGATTGTTTTCTGATAAGCTGCCTACGCCGCTAATCGTCTCCCCTGTCACCATAAAGGTCACCAATTCCCTCTGTAATTATAGCCTGTAGAGTGTGGCATGCATTTACTGTAACCTGCTGAGCAAACATGGGATGAAACACACTGAATTAATAATAAATTGCATGTTTTTGTTTTTAGAGAAAGCAGCTCATCCCTGGGGGGGGGACCTGGCATTTCCTCTGATAGGTCTGGTGTTGGGTCGCTACTCATAGAAGGAATAATGGTGGTAAATAGGCTGTGATAGCTAACAAGCTGTAAGGTAACCGGAACGCCAGGGATGCATAATATTGAAATGTTTAAAGAGGAAGTAAACCCTGATACTTCCTCTTTGGTTCCCTGCAAAGGTAAAGCATAATGGACTACTATACATCGCATCGCATCGCATCGCATCGCATAGTAGTCCATTATGTGTCACTTACCTGACACAGGAGCCAGCGCAGTCACCGCTGTCCCCTGTAGTCTGGATCATCCATCTTCTCTGTGGGGTCTCGCAGCTCCGCCGCTGTAATTCGACGAAGCCGCGATGACGTCACTCCCGCGCGTGCGCACGGGAGCCGCCACTCGCGGTATATCATCGTTGACAGCGGCGCGCTCAATGCACCTACGCGCCACTGTCTACAGCGCATGCGCCGTAGACAGCGGTGCCTGTGTTTTGTCAAATATCTCCTAAACCGTGTAGGAGATATTTCTTGGACCTACAGGTAAGCCTTAATCTAGGCTTACCTGTAGGTCAAAGTGGTTTGTAAGGGTTTACAACCACTTTAAGTGTGACATTAACCAAATGGCCAGGTAAGGTCCTTCATTTAAAGGGATTTTTTTTTAACTGCCACCCTCTTCAAACAAAAATGTGTGAAACACACAGACCTCAGGCGTCTGCGAATGTTCTCATTTATCCAGGACATGGTATAGTTCAGCCACTCTCCACCAGGGTGCCATGAAACCCTAGGGTTCCACCAAAGTAGGCTTTCTCAACCTTTTAACCCTAGAGGAACCCCCAAAAACAATTTTCATGTCTCGAGGAACCCTTACTAAAACCAAATCATCAGGGCTCAATAGGAACAATGCCCCTTAAATTGGTGGTCAATAGGAAGAATGCCCCCCTTAAAGTGGTGTTCAGAATGCCACCCTTAAAGACAGCTAAAAAGATATTTGGTGCCATGCTGCTGTTGGGCTTTGCTAAGTGGCGCTGAACCTTGAACTCTGTAGGCACCATCAAATAGGTGATTCATCATCAGCCACAGCTCAAGGAACCCCTAGCAAACCTCTGGAGGAACCCCAAGGTTCCACGGAACCCTGGTTGAGAATGGCTGCTCCAGAGGTTGCTACTGCTA
The DNA here is from genome assembly GCF_037356315.1 of Lithobates pipiens. Taxonomy (NCBI): domain Eukaryota; kingdom Metazoa; phylum Chordata; class Amphibia; order Anura; family Ranidae; genus Lithobates; species Lithobates pipiens. The sequence goes on from NW_027507789.1 coordinate 2,439,879, forward strand.
GGGGTTGCCTGAGTTGTGTTTCGTGGACCTCTCATTTAATGTTGCCTGCATGGCTCCAGGACCTCCACCACTTGGCAACAAAGCCATCGGCGTGACGCTGATTATCTTATAAGCTGCCTGTAATGGCGCGTACACACGACCGGACTTTGCAGCTGAGGTCCGCTGGACTTTCAAATGAATGGACTTGGCCACACATGATCACGCCAAAAGTCAGACGGATTCGAACGTGATGACGTAGAATAAGGAAGTTCGTAGCCAATAGCTGCCCTAGCATTGGTTTTAGTCCATCGGACTAGCATACAGACGAACGGATTGAACGCTAAATGCCGAGTCCAGCGGACAAATTTGAAGCCAGTCTTATTTCTAGGTCCGCCGGACTTTTTTCGTAAGTCTGCTGGAGCCCACACACAATCGAATTGTCTGACGGACTCCGGTCCGCTGGACCAAGTCCGCTGGAAAGTCCGATCATGTGTACGCGGCATTAGTGTGGTATTCTGGCCACCACTGTAAAGCTATGTACACACGATCGGATTTTCCGGCAACAAAACCGTGGATTTTTTTTCCGAAGGATGTTGTTGGCTCAAACTTGTCTTGCATACACACGGTCACACAAATGTTGTCAGAAATTCCGAATGTCAAGAACGTGGTGACGTACGACGAGCCGAGAAAAAATGAAGTTCAATAGCCAGTGCGGCTCCTCTGCTTGATTCTGAGCAATGCGAGGACTTTTTGTGCGTCGGAAATTGCGTACACACGCTCGGGAATTCTCCGACAACAAGTCTTGGTCGGACTTTCCAACAACAAACTCACATCCAACATTTGTTGCCGGAAAATCCCATTGTGTGTACGGCCCATAAGGGTTGCATTCTTCCTACTGGCCACCAATAGGGAATTCTTGCCATTAACCAACAATAGTTGGTTTAAGTAATGCCGCATACACACGGTCGGAATTTCGGCCAGCAAAAGACCGATGAGAGCCTTTCTTGGGAAAATGCGACCGTGTGTAATGCTCCATCGGAATTTTTGCTGGCTGAATTTCCGCCAGTAAAATATTGAGAGCATGTTCTCAATTTTTCCGACGGCAAAAAGTTTCTATTGGAAATTCCGATCGTGTGTACGCGACTCAGACGCGCAAAAAAATCACACATGATCAGATTCTGCCACGAGACAGAAGCTATTGGCTACTGGCTATTGAACTTCCTTTTTCTAGTCTCGTCATACGTGTTGTACGTCACCGCGTTCTTGGCGGTCGGAATTTTGGTGTGTGACCGTGTGTAGGCAAGACAGCTTGAGCGAAATCCCGTCGGAATTCCGTCGGGAAAACCATCAGACCTTTTTCCGACCAAAATTCAGATCGTGTGTACGCGGCATAAGAGTTTTGTAGACTGTTGCCATGCCGTCTGCAATCCCTGATTAATCAAAGCATTGCTTAGATATGGAGTCCATGGTCATGGCTTCAATGTAGGAGCTGGTCCATCTGTGACTGGGGGCTCCTGCTATTGTGTGAAGGTGTTCTGTGTTTTGACTTATGATAATGTGTATTGTGACTTCTGAGCTATTAGGGCATTAGGGTTCCCTGAGACCTGGAAAATATTTTAGGGGTTCTTCTGGGTTAAAAATGTGGAAAAACGCTGCCATTGTAGTAGTATAGTGGTAGACAGGTCCAACCACTCTGCTTCAAGCCTTCTAAGGACGGACATACACGGTTCAAATTTTGGCAGGCACCTGTGGTTTGCGGGAAGGAAATCTGCGCTGTCTACGACCCGCCTAATTCTACTCCCCCGGAGCGGATGGGTGGTGCCTCCGAGCAGTCCATGGCTCCCGGACAATCATAGCACCAACCACAGAAGTAGCCACTCACCTTCTAAAAGCCCAAGATTAATTTTTATTGTTTTTTATCTGGTACAAAAGTAAAAGCCATCTTCTCGTTTTACGTATTTCCCTTCACTAGTAGAGCTTAGTCATGGGGGGGGGGGGGGGGGGCAATGCTGATGAGAACAAGGATCTCTTCTCCGCAACCCTGGTTGTAACGGTGGTTGGGGGTCATATCGGAATCTAGATGCCCCCTTTAATAATAAAAGGGCCCCCAGATCCACCCCCCCCCCATTTTCATGAACATTGGATACACAGTACTCGTATTTGGGGTGTCTATATACTGAAGCTATTTTGGCCTTTTTATTTTTTGCTGCGGCTATAAATATCTCCGCTGCGTTTTTCAGGTTGGCTGTTGGTGAAGCAGACAAAATGGCATTGCAAGCCGCGGTGTTCCTCCCTGATAACAGACCCCGCCGTTCAATTGTGATGCATTCACATGCACTGCCTCTGAAAACATTATTACCATGGAGCACCACCCCGACCAATCCGCTCTCTGCTCGCCCCTCAGCGCTACGGCCGGGGGAGATCACGCCGATAGTCATCTTCCCGCACACAGCTCGCAGCTGCTGTGTTTTTGGAAAATATATAAAAATATTAATTCCTTCATATGTTATAAAATGACTACATTAATGTGATGACCCGAAATCCGAACTCCAGTGTCTGCTGAAAGTTGGAAGCAGGCTTGCAGTGGGAGTGTCTAATCTGACCAGTAAGGGGAGGTGTTTGGATTAGTTTACATCGGGGGGTCTCCAAACTATGTATAAGATTTTTGTTTGCTGCGCTAGTAATATATTCAGTTAAAACAAACAAATTCCAGAAAAAAAGTCTAAAGCAGTGGTCTCCAAACTGCGGCCCTTTGCTTGCCTTTGTCTGGAACTTGGGGAACTATTCCTCCCACTGACACCAACAATGGGGCACTATTCCTTCCACTGACACCAACAATGGGGAACTATTCCTCCCACTGACACCAATTATGGGGCACTATTCCTCCCACTGACACCAATGATGGGACACTATTCGTTCCACTGACACCAATGATGGGGCACTATTCCTCTCACTGACACCAACAATGGGGCACTATTCCTCCCACTGACACTAACAATGGGGCACTATTCCTTCCACTGACACCAACAATGAGGAACTATTCCTCTCACTGACACCAATTATGGGGCACTATTCCTCCCACTGACACCAATGATGGGACACCATTCCCCCCACTGACACCAATCATGGGACACCCTTCCTCCCACTGACACCAATGATGGGGCACTATTCCTCCGACTGATACCAATGATGGGGCACTATTCCTCCCACTGACACCAATGATGGGGCACTATTCCTCCCACTGATACCAATGATGGGGCACTATTCATTCCACTGACACCAATTATGGGGCACTATTCCTCCCACTGACACCAATTATGGGGCACTATTCATTCCACTGACACAAATGATGGGGTACTATTCCTCCCACTGATACCAATGATGGGGCACTATTCCTCCTACTGACACTAATGATGGGGCACTATTCCTCCCACTGACACCAATTATGGGGCACTGTTCCTCCCACTGACACCAATGAGGGGGCACTATTCCCCCCAGTGACACCAATGATGGGGCACTATTCCTCCCACTGATACCAATGATGGGGCACTATTCCTCCCACTGACACCAATGAGGGGGCACTATTCCTCCCACTGATACCAATGATGGGGCACTGTTCCTCCCACTGATACCAATGAGGGGGCACTATTCCTCACATTGACACCAATGATGGGGCACTATTTTCCCACTGACACCAATGATGGGACACTATTCCTCCCACTGACACCAATGATGGGGCACTATTCATTCCAATGATGGGGCACTATTCATTCCAATGACGGGGCACTATTCATTCCAATGATGGGGCACTATTCATTCCAATGATGGGGCACTATTCATTCCAATGATGGGGCACTATTCCCCTCACTGACACCAATGATGGGACATTATTCCTCCCACATATCCAAGGTTCCACTGTACATACTGTTTACAAACCAAGGCGATATTTTGTTTGCCATTCACTCTCTTCTTTTAATCTACAAGCTGAATAACTATGGCCTGTGGGCCAACCCGGACGCCTATGATGACTCTGATAGAGGCTGTGATGTAAGATGAGACTTTGAGGGGGTTCTGATGTAAGGGGGGACTTTCATGGGGACTCTGATGGGGACTCTGATGTAAGGGGGGACTCTGATGGGGACTCTGGTATAAGGGGGGACTCTGATGTAAGGGGGGACTCTGATGGGGACTCTAATGTAAGGGGGGGACTTTGATGTGGACTCTGATGTAAGGGGAGGCTTTGATGGGGACTCTGATGTAAGGGGGGACTTTTATGGTGACTCTGATGTAAGGGGGGACTTTGATGGGGACTCTGATGTAAGGGGGGCCTTTGATGGTGACTCTGATGTAAGGGGAGACTTTGATGGTGACTCTGATGTAAGGGGGGACTGTGAGGGGGACTCTGATGGGGACACTAATGTAAGTGGGCACTCATATGTAAGGGGGGTCTGCTAGGGACCCAGATGTAATGGGGAGCTTTGATGGGGACACTCCTGTAAAGAGGGGTCTTCAATGTAAAGGGGGGCTTTGATGGGGTACTAAGATATAATGGGGTTGTACTGGGGACTTTTCTGTAGGGATGGACTCTGATGGGGACCCTAATGTAGAAGGAGACTCATATGGGGTGTCTCATTGGGTACTCTAATGTAAGGGGGGCTTTGATGTAATGGGGGACTCAGATGGGGACTTTAATGTAAGGAGGACAATAACGGGGTCCCTGATGTGTATGTGAATTCATTCCTAGTGACAACACAGGAACACTATTGGGAGACAGGGACAGAGTGTTGTCACCCTATACAGGAAGTCCCTGAATAGGGACCTTCACAGCAGGATGAGGATCACCAGGATATACTTTCATGAGGAATAAAAAAGGAAAAGCTGAAAACTTCTGAAATACAAATAACAGGATAAATCTTCTATGAGATTTTACTGATGTTATTTATATCTGCTTTAATAATGAATATCATCAGACTGACTCCCCCCGCCGCCGGTACGTCTTGTTTTTGCAGCAATTGTAGCTCTAAATTAGTAAAATTTTAATTTTTTTCCCACTCATTTTATGAGAAATGTTCCCTACTCTCCGCTCATTTCTCATTTTGAGTAATGAACCTATTAAAGATCATTGCCCAATTTCTGATAAATTGTACAATCACAGCAATTATTGGTGTTTATTATATAATTCCGGGGTCCTCACAGCCTGGAAATGGGGGGGGGGGATGGGCACTGAAACTCTGTTTCCACTAATAGGGGGAGAGCAACTGACCTTCATCTCCAGGGTACCCGACCCACTCACAGAGTATCGGGGGAATTCAAGAAGAGTGTAATGGATGATGTGTAGATGTCCGTCTGTCAAAGTAATTTATATATAGATAGATACTTTTTTTAAATATAGAGATATATATATATATATTAGAGCTGCACGATTAATCATCAAGAATTGTTATCGCAATCTTGATTAAAGTGTTTCCCGATTCTTTCTATGCAAAAAATTCTCTCCGCTCTTCTGAAGCCATCAAAAGAAAGGAAAGGAAAGTCTGCCAAGAATCACAACATTCTTTATCAGTTGAAAATTAAGTATAAACATTGTAACAATTTGTCAATGGAATAGACTTTGTGTGTAAGGGCCGGTTCACACTGCGGGCGATGCGAGGCGACACGACTCGCCTCGCCGCTATCTTACAAGTCGCCCCCGTTCTGTACAATGGAACCGTTCTGAGAGGAGCGACTCGAGTCGCTCCGACTCAGAAAAAAGGTTCCTGTACTACTTTCGGGCGACTTGCATTGACTTCTATACAGAAGTCATCTGCAAGTTGCCGCTGAGGTCGCGGCAGGTCGCGGCGAGGCAAGTTGGTGTCGCCTCGCATCGCCTGCAGTGTGAACCGGCCCTAAGTGAGGAAAGTTTAACCACATAAATACTAAACCTTTTTTCTGACATTTGTTGGTTTCAAGTTAAAATCTTTTTTAAATTTTTTTGCTAGAAAATTACTTAGAACCCCCCCAAATTATATATATATATATATTTTTAGTAGACACCCTAGAGAATAAAATGGTGGTTGTTGCAATATTTTATGTCACACTGTATTCGCGCAGCGGTCTTTCAAATGCAATTTTTTGGGAAAAAATTACTTTAATGAATTACAAAAAATAAAAAAAAATAACCAGTTTTTTTTTTTTTGTATAATGTGAAAGATTTTGCAAGAATTGTGAGAGAATCACAATCTTTTTATTCTAAGCAAAGAAATCGTGATTCTCATTTTGGCCAGAATCGTGCAGCTCTAATATATATATATAGTTTCTGGTGATCAACAACAGTTTCTGGTGATCAACCTTTTTCAGATTCAGAATACTTTATTAATCCCAAAGGCAAATTATTATTATATTAAATTACCTATCTATTTATCTAAAAAAAAATAAAAAAAATATATATATATATATATATATATATATATATATATATATATATTACAGGGTACTAGCACTTTATATATTGTACACTCACATCAGTCCATAACATAATGGAGTTTACAATCTACAATCTAATCTTTCCATCTGACATACCTACACATACCTGGACATTTTTAGAGAGGAGCCAATTAACTTACCAGCATGTCTTTGGAATGTGAAAGGAAACCCAGACAAGCACAGAGAGAAGATACAAACTTCATGTATACTGCGTGTGTGTATACAGTATATATATATATATAACTATACACGTTTGTATTATTATATAATTATTTAATATATTTCTATGTAATATTCTATAATATATTGATAATGACATATTTTAGTTTTAACATTTTTAAATAATGAATATTATTAAAGAGGTGTTCCAGCCTGTAAAAAAAATAAAATAATAATAATTAAAGTCAGCAGCTACAAATCCTGTACAAATCCTGTAGCTGCTGACTTTTACTATAAAGACACTTACCTGCCCAATGTCATCACCCCAAGCCAATCCGTCTTATCTGATATGAGTGAAGATAAAACTTGAAAACTTGAGTTAGGAGCCTGGCAACTCAACTTTCATTGACTACGGCAGCCTATGCATTTCTCGTGACAGGTCCACTTTAAGTCAAAATTCATGCCGTCTATGACCTGGATTTGTAGGTTGGTTCTGACACACGTGAAGATAAAACATGAAGCCTTGAGATACATGACTAGAAGCCCAACTATGGTTGACTATGGCAGCCTATGTACTTCTCATAACAGGTCCACTTTAAGTCGAAAGTCATAGTAATGTCTCTTACCTGGATTTGTAGGTTGCTCTGAAAATAAGAGAAGGTCAAACATGAAGACTTCAGATAGGAGACTGGTAACCCAACTATCGTGGACTATAGCAGCCTCTTAAAGAGGAAGTAAGCCCTGATGAGTTTACTTCCTCTTTCATTCCCTGCAAAGGCAAAGCATAATGGACTACTATGCATTGCATCGCATCGCATCGCATCGCATAGTAGTCCATTATGTGTCACTTACCTGACACAGGAGTCAGCAAAGTCACCGCTGTCCTCTGTAGTCCGGTGCATCCATCTTCTCAGTGGGTCTCGCTGCCCTGTCGCTGTCATTCGGCGAAGCCGTGATGACGTCACTCCCGCGCATGCGCATGGAAGCAGACACGCGCGGCATCTCCGTCGTTGACGATGCCGCGCTCAGTGCACCTATCATCGTTGACAGCGGCGCGCTCAATGCACCTGCGCGCCACTGTCTACAGCACATGCGCCGTAGACAGCGGTGCCTGTCTTTTGGCAAATATCTCCTAAACCGTGTAGGAGATATTTCTTGGACCTACAGGTAAGCCTTAATCTAGGCTTCACCTGTAGGTCAAAGTGTGTTGTAAGGGTTTACAACCACTTTAATTTCTCATGACAGGTCCTCTTTAAGACAAGAGATATAGTGACATCTATCACCTGGATTTGAAGGTTATTCTGACATATGTGTAGTAAAAAAAATTAAACCTTGAGATAGACTATCATTGATTATGGCAGCCAATGCATTTCTCATGACAGGTCCACTTTAACTTGAAAGTGAAGTCATCTATCACCTGGAGCTTGGTTCTGGCATTATGAAGATAAAACATGAAGATTTGAGATAGGTGCTAGCAACCCGACTATCATTGGCAATGGCAATCTATGCATTTCTCATGACAGGTCCACTTTGAATCAAAAGTTATAGTGATGTCTATTACCTGGATTTTTAGGTTATGCTGACATAAGAGATCAAACATGAAGACTTGAGACAGGAGCCCAGTGGTAACCCAACTATCATTGACTATGGCAGCCTTTACATTTCTTATGACAGGCCCACTTAAGATAAAAGCCACAGTGAAATCTATTACCTGGATTTGTAGGTTGATCTGACATAAGTGAAGTGAAAACTTGAGATAGGAGCCTGGCAACCCAACTCTCACTGATTATGGCAGCCTATGAATTTCTCATGACAGGTCCACTTTAAGTCAAAAGTCATGACGTCTTTCACCTGGATTTATAGGTTGGTTGTGGCATACGTGAAGATAAAACACGAAGACTTGAGATAGATGCCTAACAACCCAACTATGGTTGTCTATGGCAGCCTGTATGTTTCTCATGACAGGTCCACTTTAAGTCAAAAGTCATGACGTCTGTCACCTGGATTTGTAGGTTGGTTTTGGCATATGTGAAGAGAAAACATGAAGACTTGAGATGAATGCCTAACAACCCAACTATGTATCATCTACAACGTAGGGCGTAAGTGAATATAAAACATAAAGACTTGAGATAGGAGCCTGGCAACCCAACTCTCACTGATTATGGAAGCCTATGAATTTCTCATGACAGGTCCACTTTAAGTCAAAAGTCATGACGTCTTTCACCTGGATTTGTAGGTTGGTTGTGGCATACGTGAAGATAAAACACGAAGACTTGAGATAGATGCCTAACAACCGAACCATGGTTGTCTATGGCAGCCTATATGCTTCTCACGGCAGGTCCACTTTAAGTCCTTGTACACACGGTCGGACATTCCGACAACCAAATCCGTCGGATTTTGTCCGATGGATCTTGTCCGAAACTGTTGCATACACACGGTCGGACAAAGTTGTTGGAAAATCCGATCTTTCAGAACGTGATGACGTTATTTCGTTACGACGGGACTACGTTCAGGCTAGTAGCCAATAGCTTTGATGTAGGAATTTGATCTGAGCATGCGTGGCACTTTGTCCGATCGGAATTCTCTACACATGATCGGAGTATGTCCGATCGGCCCAGTTTGTCGGAAAATATTTCCAGCAAGTTGGAATATTTAGTCCGACGGATATTCCGATGGAAACAGTCCGATGCAGACCACACACAGTCGGAATATCCGACAAAACGGTCTGATAGGACACATTCAAATGGAATCTCCAACCGTGTGTACAAGGGCTAAGTCAAAAGTCATGACGTCTATCACCTGGATTTGTAGGTTGGTTCTGGCATATGTGAAGATAAAACACGAAGACTTGAGATAGATGCCTAACAACCCAACTATGGTTGTCTATGGCAGCCTATACGCTTCTCATGACAGGTCCACTTTAAGTCAAAAGTCATGACGTCTATCACCTGGATTTGTAGGTTGGTTCTGGCATATGTGAAGATAAAACACGAAGACTTGAGATAGATGCCTAACAACCCAACTATGGTTGTCTATGGCAGCCTGTATGTTTCTCATGACAGGTCCACTTTAAGTCAAAAGTCATGACGTCTATCTCCTGGATTTGTAGGTTGGTTCTGGCATATGTGAAGAGAAAACACGAAGACTTGAGATGAATGCCTAACACCCCAACTATGTATCATCTACAACGTAGGGCGTAAGTGAATATAAAACATAAAGACTTGAGATAGGAGCCTGGAAACCCAACGATTGTTGATTATGGCACTGTATGAATTTCTCATGACAGGTCCACTTTAAGTCAAAAGTCATGACGTCTATCACCTGGATTTGTAGGTTGGATCTGGCATATGTGAAGATAAAACACGAAGACTTGAGATGAATACCTAACAACCCAACCATGGTTGTCTATGGCAGCCTATACGCTTCTCACGGCAGGTCCACTTTAAGGCAGGAGTCACAGTGATGTTTATCATCTACAACGTAGGTCGTAAGTGAATATAAAACATTAAGACTTGAGATAGGAGCCTGGCAACCCAACGATTGTTGATTATGGCACTCTATGAATTTCTCATGACAGGTCCACTTTAAGGCAAAGTGACATCCATCACCCGGATTTCTTGGTTGCTCGGATATATGTAAGGATAAAAGATGAAAACCTGAGCTAGGAGCCCGGCAACCGAGCAATGGCTGACCGCGGCAGACTATTCATTTCTCATGAGTTGGTGACTAAAATGCTGGCCAATGGTCTGCCTGCTGAGGATTGCTACATTGTTGCACAATATTGCATTTATCAATTTAATATGTATCAGTTTGCTTCCTATATATGCGATATGCTTTGTGTCTATGACATAATATTTGCTTTCTATTACAACTATAGGGATTCTTATGTATATAGAAACATAGCAGTATAGTTATTATACTCATAATAAAATAGTCTCTTATAATTTCCTATTTTTTTTAATCTGCTCAGTAATGGCAAAATACTTTTTATTACCATTTCATTAAAGGTTTCTTTGTTTCTTTTATGATCACTCTTATGTGATTATTTATCTATCTTTATCTGAGTTTTAGAATGTAATCACACCATGGGTAATTGTTTTTGTCTTTATTATGCACTTGCATGCCCGGCCTTTTCTGGCACTTTTGTCACAAGTTTAAATCAGTATTTTTTGCTAGAAAAGTACTTATAACCCCCAAACATTATGTGTATTTATATATTGTTTTTTTTTTTTTTTTTTTTTTTAGCAGAGACCCTAGGGAATAAAATGGCAATCGTTGCAATTTTTTTAATGTCAGATGGTATTTATGCATCATTTTTCAAACGCATTTTTTTTTTAATGCACTTTAATTAATAAAAAACAAAAACAAAATAAAAAACACAATATACAGTGCCTTGAAAAAGTATTCACACCCTTAACATTTTACACATTTTGTCATGTTACAACCAAATGCATAAATGTATTTTATTGGGATTTTATGTGATAGACCAACACAAGGTGTCACATAATTGTGACGTGGAAGGAAAATGATACAAATAATTACATGAAAAGTGTGTGTGTGTGTGTGGGGGGGGGGGGGGCATTTGTATGGAGCCCCCTTTACTCTGATACCCCTAACTAAAATCTAGTGGAACCAATTGCCTTCAGAAGTCACCTAATTAGTAAATAGAGTCGACCTGTGTGTCTTTTAATCTCAGTATAAATACCGCTGTTCTGTGAAGCCCTCAGAGGGTTTGTTAGAGAACATCCATGAACAAACAGCATCATGAAGGCCAAGGAACACACCAGACAGGTCAGGGATAAAGTTGTGGAGAAGTATAAAGCAGGGTTATGTTATAAAAAATCTCCCAAGCTTTGACCATCTCACGGAGCTCTGTTCAAGAGGAAGTAAACCCTGATGGGTGTTACTTCCTCTTTGTTTCCCTGCAAAGGTAAAGCATAATGGACTACTATGCATCGCATAGTAGCCCATTATGTGACACTTACCTGCAGGAGAAGCCCGCAATGTCCCCATCTTTCTCTCTAGCAGCGAGCATCCATTCTTCACCCCTCTTTCTTTCCGAGCTGCGAACGCCGGGTCTGTGACTGGCTGGAGTCGTGTGACGTTGCGTGACGTCACTCCCGCGCATGTGTGCGGGAGCTGCCTTTTAACGGCATGACCAGAGCTTAGAAACGGCACAGGGTGCCCACAGAGCCTGAGGAAGAAGGACGCATGCTTCGAACACGTGCACAAACCCCCCCCCCCCCCCACAGGCCCTGTACCCGGAAGTGATGACATCGCTGTAGCCGTGTTCCTGTGTTTGCCGAGTTTCGTCCCGACCACCGCAAATGTTGCATTCCACCACCGCGACCGGTTTAAGGGAGGACCCCAGCCACTGACCATTGGGAACTAAAAATCTCTGACATCAGCATTGGTTTTAGTATCTTTATGGACTAATGGTCATGGACTTATGCACTGCGCCCCTTTCCTGAATAGCATTGATTCACTGGCACTTCTATAATACTGTACCCACAACCAGAGTGCGCCACATTTACCGTTTTGTCCACTTGAAGTCAAGATTCATTGGGAAGTCCATCTACTGTACTTCATTTATTTATTTTTATAAATTTTTTATGTTGGTCTGAAGTAATTGAAGATAAAACATGAAGGTTCGAGAGATAGGAACTCAGCTC